>NC_091983.1:42178284-42510904 GCF_044704955.1 Pristiophorus japonicus | reverse complement strand
TTGACTGCGGAGACCACCTTGGGGAATTTCTAGGCCGTGTAGCCCAGGATTCCTGACCTCTATCTTCCTGTGTCCTCTTGAGTTTCCTTGAAATCCTTACATCAGTCATAGTGTTAGCTTCCTTCCAAAGATCTTGATATTCCCAGTTATTAATATCCTGTCTAGTTGGTTTGCGTTTTCTCAACAGAACCCCAACTCCACCTTCCCCCTCGGAAGATACAGGCTCTGGGGGAGATTTTCGCCTTCATTTTCGGCGGTTTTCTCAGCGGTACAGCTGTTTTTCTGAGAGAAACCGTCCGGCAAAAGTTTCCCCCTTACCTTTTGAATGGGACCACCCCATTGTGTAATGATCACCAGGAGCAAAACCACCGACGTTAATTGATGAAGCTTAGCGGTCTTTTCTGGGCAGCAATCGGGCAGTGAGGGCTTTGGGGAAAATCTAGCCCTCTCTGGGAGATTGTCCGTTCCCATAGAATCGCCTTCAGTCGGCTGCATCTGAGTTAGTGGGGATCATCATAGATGGTCCCTCAAACGAGGATGACTTGCTTCCACTCCAAAAGGGATGAGTTGACAGATGTTTCAATGAAAGACTGATATTCCAGTCCTGAACTCCAGGGGTGGAAGATGCCTGTGCGTGGATTTTTTTTAAGTGGTGGCCGTTGCACATCAGTCACCACACGGGCTTGACAGAGCTAGGCCTTTATCCAGTGGCATGGGTTAACCAGGATGACTGGAGACCTGCTCTGCTGCACGGACCTAGTGCGCACACATGTCACAGTGTGGGCTGACCCGTGCTTACCCCTGGGCCTTCGGCTCTTCTGGGGATATGGACGTTGTGACTGTTTTGTCCGTTGAAGTACTTGGACATGCCTCCTCACTCTGATCATCGTCCAAGTCAGACTCATAATTATCTACTCATGGTACCGAAGATGCATCACTCGCTAGAAACATTTGATCCACATGAACCTTCCTGATGTATTCACCAATTTTGACCAAGTACTGCTTGGTGCCATATACCCGAATAATTGTACCAATGTCCCATTTGCGTGGACCTGCCCTTTTTGATGGACTGAGAACTCTGACCTGATCACCCTTCTGAAAGCACCATTCTTTAATACCAGAAAGATAATGATATTTCTGCACCGATTGTGCCTTCTCTATCTTATCAGACAAGTTTGGTTGCAATAAACTGAGACGTCCTCAGCCTACGCTTCATCAATAATTCAGCAGGTGTGTACCCTGTTGTAGAATGAGGCGTAGTTCTGTATTTGTAAAGAAAATTCGCTCACCTATGCTTCATGCTCATCGATGATCCAGTCTGTAGAATCTGTTTCCGCAAAGTCTCCTTGACAATCCTGACCGACCTTTCAGCTGCACCATTTGAAGCAGGATGATATGGTGCTACCAACGTGTGTTTGATATCGTTGTGTCTGGCAAAATTCGCAAATTGTGTGGACCGAAATTGTAGCCTGTTATCTGACACCATTTCTTCGGGCAGGCCATGGCATACAAAAATATCCTGTAATTCATCCAATGTACGCTCTGTAGTTGTAGATGACCCCATATGCCATACTTCCAGCCATTTCAAATGGCAATCGATTGGAACCAGAAAAATATCACTGCCCCTCTCGCAAAAATCAATTTGAATTCTTTGGAATGGTCTCATTGCTCAAGTCCATGTTTGCAGCGATGTTTTAGCTGGCATAGCTCTGCAGTCTTGATAGAGAGTTCACTTACTTACTAATACTTTTAAGTCTTTATCCAACCCAGGCCAATAAACAAAACTTCGGGCCACAGCTTTCATGCCTCCGATGCCCATATGCTCACCGTGAAGTTCTGTCAAGATTTTGGCCCGTAGTGCACTGGGATTGACTACTCTCAGGCCTCATTTTAGACATCCCTGCTCACATGATCATTCGTGCCGACGATGATAAAAGATTTATCCCCTCATCTAAATGCTTCTGATCTTCAGGACACCCTCGCTGGGTGTGCTCGTAGGCTGGCTGTAATGTGGCGTCTTTCTGTGTGTGTTCTGCAACAACAGAGGCGGTGACCGGAATGTCTTCATCAACAAACATCTGGAGTGAAGATTGATTGTTTGCGGCCAATTTCAGAATCTTCATGAGACAACCTTGAAAGGGCATTCACCACTGCATTCTGCTTTGACGTGCGTTACTTGATTTTGTAATCGTACTGAGATAATAAAATAACCCAGCTTTGTATCCTGGAAGCCGCCATCGATGGAATTGCCACCTTTGGGCCTAGGATAGCTAGTAACGGTTTGTGATCGGTTAGGAGTATGAATTTGCGCCCCAAAAGAAACTGGTGAAACTTTTTACGACAAAATATAATTGCCAAAGCCTCTTTCTCAATCTGGGCATAATTTTGTTCACTTTTGTTGAGCGTACGCGGTTTTTCATGCCCATCATTTATAACATGGCTGATCACTGCTCCCACACCATACCCAGAGGCATCACATGCTAGTCTTAGTTCACGAGTCAGATATAATGGACGAAAGGAGCACTACTACTCAAGCATCGCTTGCACGTGTCGTATGCATTCTGTTGCTCTTTGTTCCATAGCCAATGCACCGCTTTCTTTAATAAATAATGGAGTGGTGCAAGTATTGTTCCTAGTCCAGGAAGGAAGCACGCATAATATTGGACCATGCCTAAAAAGGATCGTAATTCAGTAACGTTTTTCGGCTCCAGAGACATCATGATGGCTTGTCCTTTCTCCTTAAATGGTTGGAGACCATTTTCATCGAACCACAATCTTAGATAAACCACCTCATGCTGTATGAATGCACATTTACTTCTCAGCTTCAGATTATGGTCATCGAACCTTCTGAACACTTCCTCTAAGATTTCCAGGTTTTCCTTCTCTGTGCTGGGGGCTATTAACACATCATCTTGATTTCACAAACAGTGATTCATGCCCTGAAAGATCTTATCAATGGTAGCCTGAAATATCTTTGGTGAGGAATTGATACCATCGGGCAACTTAATGTATGAATATAAACCTTTGTGTGTGTTGACTGTCAGATACTGCTGTCTATCCTTGTCAACAAGGAGTTGAGCATAGGCGTGGGAGAGATCCAGTTTTGTGAAGACTTTTTCTCCCACCAGTTCTGCATACAGGTTCTGTGACATCGGTAAAGAGTACTGTTCATCATCAGCTGCTCGATTCAGGGTAATTTTATAATCCCCACAGAGCCATACCGTTTTGTCTGCTTTCGGAACTACAACTAACAGGGTGGCCCAGTCACTCCTATCAGTTTTCACTAAAACTCCGTTTTTCTCCAACTTATCAAGCTCTTGGTGATTTTAATGTATATGGTCTGCAAAAAATAGATTTGACATCGACCTAATATGTTAGCATATTTCTCCAGCAGAGTATCGAGCCGAGACTTAACCATTTCTGTACTACAGACACTGTATCAATTCAAACGAAGCACTCTTAGCCAATTTTTGCCCATAAGTGTTGGCCGATTGATGTATTCCGCTATAATAATAGGTAATCTTGCTTGTTGGCCTTGGTATTGTACTAGACACTCCATTTGTCCAAGCAACGGCAGTTTTTCCCCTGATTATGTTTTCAGCTTTGCTGTACTCACATTTAGTGGTATGCCCCTGAAATTCTTGTAACTCATTATTGAGCAATCAGCTGTTGTATCTATTGTCATATTAATCCATCGATTATTAATCAGTACTAATGTTCTGAAATCTTGACATAAGGAATGTACTGCCTTCCCTTCACTGCATATACACCAAAACCTACACATTGACAGTCATTTTCCAACATTCCATTGACTCTGGATCAGTTCCTATCGAGTGGAGGGTAGCCAATGTCACCCCACTTTTTAAAAAAGGAGGGAGAGAGAAAGCAGGGAATTATAGACCGGTCAGCCTGACCTCAGTAGTGGGTAAAATGATGGAATCAATTATTAAGGATGTCATAGCAGCGCATTTGGAAAATGGTGACATGATAGGTCCAAGTCAGCATGGATTTGTGAAAGGGAGATCATGCTTGACAAATCTTCTGGAATTTTTTGAGGATGTTTCCAATAAAGTGGACAAAGGAGTACCAGTTGATTTAGTATATTTGGACTTTCAGAAGGCTTTCGACAAGGTCCCACACAGGAGATTAATGTGCAAAGTTAAAGCACATGGGATTGGGGGTAGTGTGCTGACGTGGATTGAGAACTGGTTGTCAGACAGGAAGCAAAGAGTAGGAGTAAATGGGTACTTTTCGGAATGGCAGGCAGTGACTAGTGGGGTACCGCAGGGTTCTGTGCTGGGGCCCCAGCTGTTTACATTGTACATTAATGATTTAGACGAGGGGATTAAATGTAGTATCTCCAAATTTGCGGATGACACTAAGTTGGGTGTCAGTGTGAGCTGCGAGGAGGATGCTATGAGGCTACAGAGTGACTTGGATAGGTTAGGTGAGTGGGCAAATGCGTGGCAGATGAAGTATAATGTGGATAAATGTGAGGTTATCCACTTTGGTGGTAAAAACAGAGAGACAGACTATTATCTGAATGGTGACAGATTAGGAAAAGGGAAGGTGCAACGAGACCTGGGTGTCATGGTACATCAGTCATTGAAGGTTGGCATGCAGGTACAGCAGGCGGTTAAGAAAGCAAATGGCATGTTGGCCTTCATAGCGAGGGGATTTGAGTACAGGGGCAGAGAGGTGTTGCTACAGTTGTACAGGGCCTTGGTGAGGCCACACCTGGAGTATTGTGTACAGTTTTGGTCTCCTAACTTGAGGAAGGACATTCTTGCTATTGAGGGAGTGCAGCGAAGATTCACCAGACTGATTCCCGGGATGGTGGGACAGACCTATCAAGAAAGACTGGATCAACTGGGCTTGTATTCACTGGAGTTCAGAAGAGTGAGAGGGGACCTCATAGAAACGTTTAAAATTCTGACGGGTTTGGACAGGTTGGATGCAGGAAGAATGTTCCCAATGTTGGGGAAGTCCAGAACCAGGGGTCACAGTCTAAGGATAAGGGGTAAGCCATTTAGGACCGAGATAAGGAGAAACTTCTTCACCCAGAGAGTGGTGAACCTGTGGAATTCTCTACCACAGGAAGTAGTTGAGGCCAATTCACTAAATATATTCAAAAGGGAGTTAGATGAAGTCCTTACTACTCGGGGGATCAAGGGGTATGGCGTGAAAGCAGGAAGTGGGTACTGAAGTTTCATGTTCAGCCATGAACTCTTTGAATGGCGGTGCAGGCTAGAAGGGCTGAATGGCCTGCTCCTGCACCTATTTTCTATGTTTCTATGTTTCTACACTGTTCTGATCGGTTTCCACCCAGTGAAGTCTTTGATTATTGTTGGGCCTGTCCTTAGATTTACATGCGACTGCAATGTTTCCGGTAGCATCTTGCCCACTTGAACAAACACTGTTGTGTGCTATGATTGCCGTTATACCTATAGCATCTATTCTTCTTGGTTTCATAACTCTCCCTCCATCTAGGGCTCACTCACTTCTGTGTTTCTACTGCCCTGTGACTGTGAACTGCTACTACTGCTGGTAATGGGTGAAATTCCTTAATATTTTTTCTGCCAACTCCATGGAGGTGGCTATCTAGCAATCTCTCTCAAAAGAGAGATCATCCATATCTAACAATTTTGACTGGATGCGTTCATCCATTAATCCACACACACATTTATCTTGAAGAGCCCTGTTTAGGAATCCTCCAAAATTGCAGGATAGAGACAATTTTCTTATGGCAACAATGTATTCATTGATGGTTTCATCAGGCCTTTGATTTCTCATTGCAAACTTACAGCTCTTTGCTATTTCTAAAGGCTGTGGATCAAAATTATTCTCCAATATCTGTAGTATGTCTGAGAATCAAGTATCCTTAACCTTTCTCGGTGTTAACAAATTCACTAAGATACTATGGGCTCAAGTTTCGGACCCCCGCTAGAACGGCGCACATTGGAGAGGCCCACCTAATCTGTAGAACAAAAGTTGCCCCGAATACTTACCTCGCGATTCTCCGATAGCTGTAGGCCCGTTTCCAGATCGGCGCTGCGCAGCGGGAGCTGCTGGGGGCGGAGCTACAGCCCTGCGCCAAAAACAATGCCGGCAGCTGCGCACGTGTGCAGTAGCTCCCGGCCTTCCCAGTGCGTCACGTGTCCAGGGTGACGACCATATCCTAGGCCGAAGGGACATCGCCCCTATCCGGGGCCAAGTGGCCTGGTGCATCTTACCTCGTCGGCGGCGGAGCCTGCCCACGCAGCATCTCACTGGGGGCGGGCCCTGCCCGAAGTCCTCGATGGCAGCCCGGCTTCTTGGTGCGGGTGTCGGTGTTGGTGGCGGGCCCCACCCGAAATCCTCTGTGGCGGCCGGCGTCATCGTCGTCGGGGCCCATTCAGCCTGTTCAGGCCCCCCTCCCTCTCTCTCCCCCTCGCTCCCTCCCCCTCCCTCTTCCTCCCTCCTCTCCCTCCTCTCCCTCCTCTCCCTCCCTCCTATCCCTCCACACCCTCCCTCCTATCCCTCCACACCCTCCCATCCCCACTCCTCCTCTCCTACCCTCCCTCCTCTCCCCCCTCCTCCTCTCCTCCCCTCCCTCCTCTCCGCCCTCCTCTCTCTCTCTCCCTCCCTCTCCCCTCCTCACTCTCTCTCTCTCTCCCTCCCCCTCCTCTCTCTCTCCCTCCCCCTCCTCTCTCTCTCTCTCTCTCTCTCCCTCCCCCTCCTCCCTCCCTCTCTCTCCCTCCCTCCGCCCTCCTCTCTCTCTCCCTCCCCCTCCTCTCTCTCTCTCTCTCTCTCTCTCTCCCTCCCCCTCCTCCCTCTCTCTCCCTCCCTCCGTCCTCCTCTCTCTCTTCCTCCCTCCCCCCCTCCTCTCTCTCTCTCTCTCTCTCTCTCTCCATCCTTCCCCCTCCTTCTTTCCCTCCCTCCCCCACCCCCTCTCTCCCCCCACCCCTCACTGTCAGAAACACTGCGACACTGACAGAGACAGAGAGAGAGACACTGGGGGGTGGGCCATTCCAATACGCTGTTGGAGGGCTCCCGGTGCTGATGTCGGTGAGTAGAAAGTTAATTTTTTATTTATTGATTGATTTTTTATTATTTTTTAATTTTTTATTTTTTTTGGATTGATTTATTGGCTGATTTAGTGACTTATTTATCATTTATTATTGATGATGGCTCTTTATTTGTAAAAGTGAAGTGTTTAATGCTTGTAAACCCCCCTTCCCTCTCCCCACCCCACATCTCTCATTCCCTACGCTTGATTTCTAAGTGTAGGCAAGGTTTTTCTGAGCGTACAAAAATCTACACTTACTCCATTCTAAGTTAGTTTGGAGTAAGCTTTCACTGCCTAAATTTGCAAAACAGGCATAAGTGGCCGGACAAGCCCCCTTTTGAAAAAAAAATCTGTTCTACAATGAATCTGTTCTAACTCACGAGAACTGGAGCAAACTAAATGCCGAGAATTACAATTTCTAAGATGCTCTATTCTAAACTAGCTGCTCCAAAAAAATAGAAGCAACTCAAGCCGAAACTTGAGCCCTGTAATTCTCTACTCCAATCATGACCGACAGAATAGCTTTCATCTTCTCCTGAACTGCTTGATTCCTTAATTGAGAATCTTTCATGCCTGCTGGGACTTCATTGACATCATTAGCTCGAAAAAACATTTGAAATCTTTCCCTGCGGGATCTAAATGATTCCTTATTCTTGTCAAAAGCTCCCAAATTACTGACATAACTCGTTGTCACATTCATGCTGCCCTCTTAGCTTATTAGCCATTAATCACACTCAATAATTTTAAATTATTTTTCAATGACTCTAAATGGCTTTTCATAAGTTCTTTTTGTCAGTTCTATACGGTTCACTACTCACAAAAAAAAGGGTACTGCCAGACCCTGATTCAGGAACCAAGCTGCCAGTATATCTTCTTGCTGTGCTCCACATGCATTTGCCTTCAAAAGGAAATTCCACCAAACTTTCTTCATGAAGAAACTCCCATTCTCATTGCCAGTTTGGAATGTTTCATGAGTTATTTACTTAAGAATTCATAGCAACTCATTGCTATTGAGAACTAATTGGTTTATTAACAAAGGTTTAACAATCACACTACACTTTACCAGTTTATCCACGAAGCTCACAACTGCATACCTCTTGACCTAGACTCAATTGACTGGGGTTTTATTGGGTTTTGTGAACATCATGTGACTGGCTAAGCCACTCACAATACAAGAGTTCTACACTATTTTTGTAAAACCATAATTCAAGTGCCCCCTTATTAAAGGGGCACTAAAATCGACAAATTAAACAAATTAAACTTTTAACATTAATGGATCAAATTAAAATTTGGTTGCTGCGGGGTGATGATCACTCCGGTCCCTCCAGCGCCCACCTCTGCAACAGCTCTACAAACCTGTGAGCCTACTCACGAGTGCATACATTACATCATCCATTTGAATGAATCAAGTGCTCTGTTGCATAGGCACATGATGCTTCCCATCCAAGAGTTGTCTATTTGCTGCACCTGAGTGATTTAATCTTCAATCGTTAATCTAATTCATTTTCTGTTTGAAATTTTGCTACTAGTTGCCCGTATTGCATTGTGAAGCATTGTTTGTTCTTAATTGATAGCTTTGATGTCAAGCTTCACTGTATGCTGTGCTGCAGCTCGCCAATAATACACATTCCAGTTTGATTTCTGGAAAAATATACCTCGGAGCTTCTTCTCTTCTTAGGCAGCCCCTCGGAGTCGAGGATGACTTCTGCTACAATCTGCTCGAGGTCCCCAATTCCAGCATCGGCACCTTGAAAATGCATTATGTCCAAAACTGCATGCAGAAAATTGTAACCTTGATATGAGCAGTGCCAATTGAGCTGGTTCTAGATTTGTATGCTGTTGCCATTTAACAATCGGTCACCTGAATTGTTCTTCCACCATATTCCACTCTTCCTTTATGAGGTGCGAGCAGTCTTTAGAATCTGTGTTCTCTGTTCCTCCTCCTTCATGCATTACAAAAGAAGAGAGGAAAAACTGGCTAATGTCTGTAATTGTCGATCTTTGGTCTTTTGAGTGGCATGGCTACGTCGACTTTTCATTTATTTTCTAATCCTTTTGTTCAAATTCGTGATTTTTCTTGCCAAATTTTCCCTCCTTCGCCTTTTTATGGAGACAATAATTCATGCCCATCCTCAGTTGCACAAGTGCTGGCAGCCCTCCAGTACATTGTGCAAGGAGCCATTCTTCATGTGCCAGTGTGCTCAACTGTGAAGGGCATTACAGTCAATTAGAGTGGCTACCTTGATAGGGCAAAGGACAAAACATTTGGAAAAATAACACCATTTTCTTTCAAGTATAGGTCTGCTCCTGCATACACAACAATGTTTTGTAAAATACAACAGTTAACAATGGAACTTTTATTGTTTGGTTTACAGAGATCAAATTTACCAGGCATCCCTGAAACTGGGCAAGCACTCACCCTAGCCAGCATCGCTATAATGTAAAGGCAGTATAGCATTTGTCATTCTATTGGTTGCTTTGGTGGGAGGAGGCGCATGTGGAGAATAACCCGCCGGCATAGACCAGTTGGGCCCAATAGCCTTGCTTCTGTGCTATAATTTGAAATCCATTTTACTCCAAATATCAATAGATACCACAAAAAGTTTCTATAGTCCTGGGATTTAGCTGTTTTGTTTTTATATTGCTGTCTCGTTCAGGCCAAGTTGCAGCAGAAAGCTGATTTCAGCAAAACTATATGCAGAAGTTATTTCCAAAAAATGAGTAAATAAATCAATAATACTGAAGCAAGATGGAGCTAATTGGTAGCAAATGTTTGCTTTCGTAAAAGGTCGCACTTTCACAACTCAGCATCTCCTCGTACAGAACCCACTCTCTAAGCTGACCGTGTTAGGGTCGTGACCTTGCTGTGGAAGCTGATAGAAGCTCGGGGAGATGCACATACTTCAGCATGACTATGCATGCAAGTTAGGTAAACTCAGATAAACTCTCAGAAAACTTTGAGGTGTTGAAATTCAGTGGAAAAAAAAGTCAGGCGGGGTGGAAAATTGCTTGCTTTTCTCTACCGGGCCAAGGGCGAGGACCCCGCACCCCCCCCCCCCCCCCCAGAATCTCTATACCAAATGATAAACTGGTGTATGTGAGATCCTATATAGCCTGCAAAAATGGGCCACGTGCTAAAAAACTGACTTTATTGTTTGGTTTAAAAAAAATGTAAATAAAGGGGGCGAATTTGCCCTGTGCCCCGATTGGGGGCGGTAACCTTCTGGGGCCGGTACATTCTGCGCCTGGCGCAGAAGTCCCGCCCCGCCGTGGATTTGCTCTTACCACCCCTCAAAGGAAGCGGAGAGCAATCTCGCGCGCTTCTCTTCCTTTGTGGACGGTAACCGATGCGCTACTGTGGCGCGTAGCATTGTCACACTTCAACGCCTCTTCCCCTTCACTTAAAAGGGAGGGCTGTTCTGCAAGGCTTCTGATGGCCTCCACTAGGCCACCGGGGCAGAGTGTGACCGGGCCTGCAGCGCGGCAGTCAAGACAGAGAGCCGGGATGCACGCTAGGGCTGCCATCGATGAGCTGACCCGAGATTCGTCAGACAAAAAAAAGTGATGGCCCGGGGCGCTGGCAACCTCCTCTTTAAGGAGCCACCCCCCCTCCCAGAGTGGATGTGTCCACCAACTTCATGACCCACGGGGAAATTTCCCCTGCAGGGCTTTGAGAGGTCGGTGCGGGGTCGCAATTACATCATTGGCGGTTGCATGGCGGCCTGGAACACTCCCCACCTCCCCCGGGCGAAATGTGTCTTGCCCCCCAGAGGCACAAACGGGGCTATAAAAAGGGGCAATTTCGCCCCGTAGGCCTTTAAAGAAACATATGATCCAGCCAAACACTGGGTTGGTGATAACCCTTTATTCGAGCCAAATCCTCTCCAAACATGTGCACTTCCAGCAGGAATCAATAATAGACTATTACAGCACAGAAGGAGGCCATTTGGCCCATCTTGCCTGTGCTGGTTCTTGGAAGGAGCTATCCAATTAGTCGCACTCCCCCGCCCTTTCTCCATAGCCCTGCAAATGTCTTCTTTTCACATTTATATCCCATTCCCTCTTTAAAGTTACTATTGAATCTGCTTCCACTACCCTTTCACTCAATGGTAGTCAGGTGAGAACCTGGGTTATTCTAGACCCCTGTCACCTAGGGATATTGAGACCAATTGTAATAGCCACATGTACCTACAATTAGCTAACCTAAGTCAGATCAAAGCCTTCCTGGGCTGTATCTAACCAGCATACCTTCTCCGAATATCTGATGTCTATGGACCAGAGAGTGCAGAAGCTGCTCTGCTTTTCTCTATTAATGCACTTGACCCATTGGGCTGCCAGGCAGAAAATGTATGAGGTTCCCGATGGCAAATCTGGCTCGCTTGAATTGCTGTTGGGATAGCAGTGTCTCTGGATGTTCTGTTGACCACAGCCTCCAGAGGCAACAGCACCACCGCATTTTCTTTATTGTGTTACCAAGATGCTATTAGTTTCCTGAATGCAGCAAAGTTCCTTGCTGCTGGGTGTAATTAGTTTTGTTTAGCTGGTTCTTGGTTTATACTTCTCTGGATCTATCTTTTACTTGGCAGTTGCTATTGCTGCACTTGTGTTTATCATGTGGGCTATAAAAATTATGTATTTTTTTCTAACTGGCAAAATACTTTATAATTTCTGTTTTCAATTATACTAACGTGGGGCTTTTAACTAAAATTATAAATACAATCTATGAATTAAATTTCTTACGATTTTTATTTTTACAAATTTCACTCCAGACCAGTGCTGAAAATTAACTTTTGCTGGAAAATGACATGTTTGAGTCTGGTTTCATCACACATGATATTCAACTACTCTGGCTCAGTATTTTGAAATAAATAGATGCTAGAATCTTTTGGGGTTTCTGCTGGTTGTTGATCTTTCCTTGTCTATTTTCAAATGGCACCCCTTTTTTTCTTTCTAAAAATGACAATTAGTACGAAGGGGTAGAGTTTCCGCTTTGGGCACAATAGGCAATCCGGGCACAAATTGCGCTCAAAATTGCACCAGCTTTCCAAAATGAACTTTTTGCTCAAGTTTCCGTTCAAACTCATTTGCATATCACCAAACGTGAAATCTTCCATGAACCAGCACAAGCGGGCAGCGTTTAAGAATGTAATTGTTTTTGAATCCCTTCAAAATATTTTGCTCAAGGCTGAGGACAAAAGAAGCTTCATATTATTTACTATTCTTCAGTATCAAGAAAATTAGGAGCATGCAATTTCTATCATCCTACCAGGAGCACCGGGTGACTCTGAAAATCTTCCGATTGCTTAACTCATACCAATGAGAAAAAACCCAATAACTGAATGAAGAGAAAATTTGTCTGTGTAAATGGTAGAATAATTTATCATCGTATGTTTATGTACAATTGTAAACATGCTCCTTATAAATGCAATTCCAATTTTTCTACAAATAGCAGACAATAATTTTTTGCTGTACATCAGCACACTTCACTGAACTTTAAACAAAAGTAGCCTATCCATGTGTATATTTATCACCATAATATAGGAAAACAAAAGGCTTTGAATTGAACTCAACAATCAAGAAATTGATTTATGTTGCTCCACGAGGCATGCTAATTTTATACTCGCTACAGAGTCATATCCACTGCCTAATTATTGGATGTCTGTTCCAATTTTTCACATTGAACTTTTAAGTTCTTTAATACATTTGAAGTTCTTTCTCTTTCTTACATATCTGCATTTATTAAGAGTCTTGCAACTGTCTGCAGTTTTTTCCTGTGGCACAAAGAAGTCGTCGTATGTCAACATATCACAATAGAAAAACCCCATGTAATCACTTAGGTTGGCAAAACACTATTAACGTTTCACTGTCACACTTTATTAATTCATCACACAAAATGTTTTAATAGAATTTTCTTCCATAATTTTTCTCAGCAAATCTGTAATGACAACAACAACAAATTGTATTTATATAGTGCCTTTAACATAGTAAAATGTACCAAGTGCTTCACAAGAGTGTTATAAAATAAAATTTGACACCAAGCTATAAAAGAAGAAATCAGGGAAGATGACCAAAAGCTTCTTCAAAGAGATACGTTTTAAGGAGCCTCTTAAAGGAGGAAAGAGAGGCAGTGAGGCTTAGGGAGGGAGTTCCAGAGCTTAGGGAATTGGCAGCTGAAGGCATGGCCACCAATGGTTGATCGATTAAAATCAGGCCTTGAAATTGGCCTCCTTGGCGCTTCCCGTTATCACCTCCAGGGGGCGTGAATGGGTCGCTAACCACTTACCAACCAAGATGAACCCCTCCCGCTAACTTCGGCGGGAGGTTTACAGCGGCGGTATGGCACTGTGCCACGATCTCCTTCGCCCGGAGATCGTGACGCCATTGCCGTGTGCATAACCCTGGTAGCGCCCAGGACCCGAACTTCGGTTCCGACGCCTGCAGCATCACCGGGTGAAAACACCGACAGCTGCAGGCGGTGTTGATTGGGAGGCCGGGCGTTTCAGGGGCGAAGGTTAAAGGCGAGGTGGCCGAGGTAAGTAAAAAAAAGTTTCAAAAATGGTCTTTACCATTTTTTTAGCTACCACTTTGGCTGCGATTAATCAGCCCGGCACTCTGCTGCAGTGCATCAGGCTGATTGGGCCAGATCGCAGCTGCCATCGGAGACCAGGTAAGTGGTCCCAATGCAGAGCCTGCAGTGATGGCCCTTTCCTTAGGGAGGATAAGAACCTTCGAACGTGGCAGCAATGCACGGACCATTGTGCAGCGCTGCACAATTACCACCCCACCTGCGTCCTGTTGCACTCCAGGAAGTGGAGTATTTGAGTTAGTGATCTAGTTCCTGGAACCCAAATACCGAATTTAAAAAAATTATCGCCTGCCACAAATTTTTTCAACTTTTAAAAGTTAGCAGCCCAAATGGGTCGCTCCCGAATTTCTCCCCCTCGGGGATGCTCAAGAGGCCAGAATTAGAAGAGCGCAGACATCCTGGGAGGTCGTGGGGCTGGAGTAGGTTACAGAGATAGAGAGGGGTGAGGCCATGGAGGGATTTGAAAATAAGGACAAGCATTTTAAAATCGAGGCGTTGCTTAACCAGGAGCCAATGTAGGTTATGGATCATTGGTGATGGTGAGTGGGACTTAGTGCGAGTTAGGACACAGGCAGCTGAGTTTTGGATTTTTAAAAAGATAATAAAGAAAATTTTAGAAGTTCAAATATTACATACTTCATAATAACAAGATTAATTCATTAAACTGTCTTTTGTGTCCTTTAATACTATCATTAATGTTTTCAATTGATGCCTCCACCTGTCCCAAAAGCCTAGGCTTGAACTTGATGTTTTACTCTGTTACCTGATGGCAATCTGTAGTCTGAGCACGTGCAGTGTGCAGAGTCTCTTTGGCTGTCCCAGTGGCATTTAGCAAGACAAATAATACGAAGATTCTCTTTCACTTTCCAACAAAATCTATTTTTTTTCAACAATATTGGGAGAAAAGCCAGGAGATAGTTTTCAAAAACTCTATTCAGGTAAAATTAATCTTTCGTATTTATTTTTGGCAGAGGTTGACTGTGTATGTTTGTGAGCGTGCGGGAGAGAGAGACACATGACCAGCCTATACTGATTACAACCATGTTGCAGCTTTTGATGGACTTTACGTATAAACACTGTTAAAAAATTCAGAAAGCCCATTGAAATGTGTGTGTGATAGAGAGAAAGAAAAAGAGAGTATAACTTCTCATTCTTATTTGATTCATCTTTAAAAAAAATCAATCAGAAAGCCTCTAATTAACAACTGTATTATAAAATGTAAACACTTTAAGTAATAACATCTGTGAGATGCAGAGAGAGAGATGGGCAATGTCTTTTCTCATCTTAAGTTGAGTCGTTTTAAATAAGTAACAAATGAATGAATTTGAAACCAAGCAAAAGCTGTAATTATCACCTGTGTTTTGTTGATCATAATTAAACAGAGTGACTATTTGCACTCGTTTTTTGTGTGTCCTTCTGCACATGCGCGCATTGGACTCCACCCACTTTTGGAGCATGGGCCCTCGATTTGGTCGTGCATGTGCAGTGCGATGTGCATGGAAGTCGGAAGTGCGGCCAAACCATGAGCCGTGTGGAGCTGGAGCTGCTTCCAGCATTTGGATTATTTGGAACATTTTTGCTGCTTTCTGTGAAAAAGAAAACATTGTAGGTAGTGGGAGAGAGAGAGAGTGACTGGGGGATGGGGGGGGGGCGGGGTGGGTGAAGAGAGACTGACAAGGGGGTAGAGAGAGAGAGAGTGAATGGGAGGAGAGAGAGAGAGAGAGGGAGAGAGAGAGGGAGTGACTGGGGAGGGAGAGAGAGAGAGTGACTTGGGAGGGAGAGAGAGAGAGAAAGTGACTGGGGGGGGGGGAGGGAGAGAGAGAGAGTGTGACTGGGGAGCAAGGGAGAGACAGAGTGACTGGGGAGGGGGAGAGAGAGTTACTGGGGAGGGAGGGAGCGAGAGAGAGAGAGTCACGAGGGAGGGAGAGAGAGAGAGAGACTGAGAAGGGGAGAGAGACTGGGGAGGGAGGGGGAGCGAGAGAGAGACTAGGGAGGGGAGAGAGAGAGACTGGGGATGGGAGGGGAGAGAGAGACTGGAGAGGGGAGAGAGAGAGACTGGGGATGGGAGGGGAGAGAGAGACTGGGGAGGGGAGAGAGAGAGAATGGGGAGGGAGGGAGGGAGAGAGAGAATGGGGAGGGAGGGAGTGACTAGGGAGGGAAGGAGAGAGAAAGAGAGAGTGACTGGGGAATAGATAGGCTCATGTTGGAGGCGTGGAGGCACACACTCAGCCAGAGTTTGCAGAGATGAGCAAAATACCTGCAGAAATGAACGCTGGGGGAAATCGCTGGAAGCTGAAGTTCAGCGAGTTCATGTGGAGCACGAATACAGTTCAGACACCAGGACGCCACTGATAATGATGAAAGTGCTCCATAATGGCATCCCAGTATCAGTGGAGCTAGACACGGTGGCCAGCCAGTCCCTGATGAGCATCAAACAGTTCGAAAAGTTGTGGGCATCCAAGGCCAGGAGGCCAAAATTATCGCCGATTGACGCAAAGCTACGGACTTGCACAAAGGAGATCATTCCGGTGCTAGGCAGCGCCATGGTAGTCGTGACCCACAAAGATTCGGAGAACAGGTTGCCACTCTGGGTTGTCCCGGGGACGCTCCCGCACTACTGGGGAGGAGTTGGCTTGTTGTCATGAACTGGAAATGGGGCGATGTCAATGCAATTTCCTCTGTGGAGCGAGTATCATGCTCACAGATCCTGGACAAATTTGACTCATTATTTCAACCCGGCATTGGCACTTTCATGGGGGCCAAGGTCGTGATTCACATAAACCCGGATGCCAGGCCAGTACACCACAAGGCCAGAGCGGTGCCGTACGTGATGCGGGAAAAGATAGAAGGCGAATTGGACCGCCTGCTGAAGGAAGGCATCATCTCGCCAGCCGAATTCAGTGACTGGTGAGCCCGATTATGCCGGTGCTCAAGGCGGATGGGTCTGTCAGGATATGTGGTGATTACAAGGCCACCATCAATCGGATGCCACTCCAAGACGAGTACCCACTACCGAGAGCGGAGGACCTCTTTGCGATGCTATCCGATGGCAAACTTTTTTCAAAATTGGACCTGACCTCAGCTTACATGACCCAGGAGCTGGTGAGTGAGTTGAAGAAGCTGACCACCATCACCACATACAAGGGGTTGTTTGAGTACAATAGATGTCCGTTTGGGATTCGCTCAGCCGCCGCGATCTTCCAACGAAATATGGATAGCCTCCTCAAGTCGATTCCAGGGACGGTGGTTTTTCAGGACAACATCCTCATCACGGGTTACGATACTGAAGAACACCTCCACAACCTGGAGGAGGTGCTACGCAGACTGGACCGGGTAGGGCTGCGACTGAAAAAGACGAAGTGCGTCTTCCTAGCTCCAGAGGTAGAATTCCTGGGGATGAGGATAGCAGCAGACGGGAAGACAGAAGTGATCGAGGGAGCACACAGACCCCGTAACACGACGGAGCTGCGTTCATTCCTGGGGCTCCTGAACTATTTTGGTAACTTTCTTCCCAAATTGAGCACGCTGCTAGAGCCGCTACACGTGCTCCTATGCAAAGGTCGCGAATGGGTCTGGGGGGACAGCCAGGAAAGGGCTTTTAATAGAGCACGCAATTTGTTATGTTCCAACAATCTGTTAACGCTATATGACCCATGTAAGAAACTTGTGTTAACGTGCGATGCGTCGTCCTATGGTGTCGGGTATGTGTTGCAGCATGTCAATGCCAAGGGTCAGTTACAGCCAGTAGCTTATGACTCCAGAAGTCTGTCTCAGGCAGAAAGGGGCTACGGGATAGTAGAAAAGGAGGCGCTCGCATGTGAATATGCGGTAAAGAAATGCACCAGTACCTGTCTGGCAGGAAATTTGAGCTGGAGACAGATCACAAACCCCTAATGTCCCTTTTGGCCGACAACAAGGCCATAAATGCAAACGCATCGGCCCGCATACAGAGGTGGGCACTCACGTTAGCCGCCTATGACTACACAATTCGGCACAGACCGGGCACCGAAAACTACGCCGATGCGCTCAGCAGGCTCCCACTAGCCACCACTGAGGGGGCTACCGAGCATGCTGCTGAGATGGTCATGGCTGTTGAAGCTTTCGGAAGTGAAGGCTCACCCGTGACAGCCCGTCAGATTAAAGTCTGGACAAATAGAGAGCCGCTATTGTCTCTCGTCAAGAAATATGTCCTGAATGGGGACCGGGCAGCCACGTATAGGGCATGCCCTGAGGAATTTAAACCATTTCACAGGCGCAGGAATGAACTCTCGATTCAGGCCGATTGACTATTGTGGGGAAACCCCGTAGTCATGCCCCAGATTGGCAGAGAGGTGTTCATCAGAGAACTCCACAATGAGCACCTGGGCATTGTCATAATGAAGGCAATTGCCAGGTCACACGTTTGGTGGCCAGGAATAGATGCAGATCTGGAACTTTGTATTCGCAGGTGCAACACGTGTGCTCAGCTGGGCAATGCGCCCAGGGAAGCCCCCCTTAGCCCCTGGCCATGGCCCACCAAGCCTTGGTCACGCATCCATGTGGACTACGCAGGTCCTTTCATGGGAAAAATGTTTTTGGTTGTAGTAGACGCCTACTCCAAATGGATCGAGTGTGACATTTTAAATTCAAGCACATCCTCTGCCACGGTAGAAAGTCTACGGACAATGTTTACCGCCCATGGTCTACTGGACATCTTGGTCAGCGACAATGGCCTGTGCTTCACAAGCACTGAATTCCAGGACTTCATGGCAGGCAATGGAATCAACCATGGCAGAATGGCACCGTTCAAGCCGGCCTCAAACGGCCAGGCAGAACGAGCAGTGCAGATAATCAAACAGGGGATGCTCAGAATCCAAGGGGGTTCCCTACAAAGCCACTTATCACGCTTCCTGTTGGCCTGCAGATCCCGACCACAGTCGTTCACAGGGGTTCCACCCGCAGAGCTGCTAATGAAAATGACGCTCAAAACCCGGTTATTCCTTATACACCCCACCATGAAAGAAATTGTCGAGAGCAGGCGCCAGTCACAATATGACTACCATGACAGAAATGCGAGGGCGCGATGTATTGATGTAAATGACCCTGTTTTTGTCCTCAACTACGCTGCAGGGCCCAAATGGCTCGCAAGCACTGTGATTGCCAAAGAGGGAAATAGGATTCTGGTAGTTAAACTTACCAATGGACAAATCTGCCGCAAACATGTGAATCAAACAAAAAGGAGGTTCAGCAACCCCATAGAAGAAGCAGAGGAAGAACACGATATAGATTTCACTCCTCCACAGGTGACCGAACATAGGGACCAAGTGGAGGAGAGCCCAGTCACTGTGGGCAGTCCGGATAGGCCTGAGGCACCGCAAACAGCAGACACTCAGGCCAGCGCCCAACAACCGGAGCCCCAACTCAGGCGCTCTACAAGAGAGCGTAAACCACCAGAGAGACTCAACCTGTGATCCCAATAAGACTTTGGGGGGGAGGTAATGTCATGTATTCAACCAGCAATGTAACCCATGTATAATCTGACCTAAGTTGTACACTGTGAGAACAATGACCACTAGGTGGTGAACTTGTGGGAGACACTCCTAACCTGGACCTTCAGATATAAACGGAAGCTCCACCCACTTACTGCACTTGAGTGCTAAGGAATAAAGGACAGGTCACAGACTGACCTTCTGTCAAGCATGGGACTCGTGTGCATTTATACTGTATAGTAAGGACGTATCAGCCCTTACGGCTAACGGGATCGAGGGGTATGGAGAGATAGCAGGAAAGTGGTACTGAGGTGAATGATCAGCCATGATCTTATTGAATGGTGGCGCAGGCTCGAAGGGCCGAATGGCCTACTCCTGCACCTATTTTCTATGTCTCCCTCCCCAGTCATAGACACATAGGAACAGAGAGTGACTGGGGAGGTAGAGCGAGTGTAACTGGGGAGGGAGAGAGAGAGAGACAGGGGACGAGGAATGGAAGAGAGAGTTAGAGTGAGAGAGAGAGTGAGTGACTGACTTGGTGGGGAGGGGGGTCGGGGGGCGGCGGAGAGAGAGAGAGAGAGAGACTGGGGGACAGAGAGAGAGGGACTGAGGGGGGAGACAGAGAGACAATTGGGAGGGGGAGAGAGAGAGACTGGGGAGGGAGGTCGAGGGAGAGAGTGACTGGGGAGGGAGACAGAGAGAGAGTGACTGGGGAGGGAGGGAGAGAGAGAGAGTGACTGGGGAGGGAGGGAGAGAGAGAGAGTGACTGGGGAGGGAGGGAGAGAGAGTGACTGGGGATAGAGGGAAGGGAGAGAGAGAGACTGGGGAGGGGAGAGAGAGAGAGACTGGGGGAGGGAGCAAGATAGAGAGACTGGTGGGAGAGAGTGACTGGGGGAGTGAGAGTGTGATTTGGGGAGAGAGAGTGTGACTAGAAGGAGAGGGAGAGAGTTTCTAGGGGGAGAGGGAGAGATTGGGGGTGGCGGAGAGAGAGAGAGAGAGAGAGAGAGAGAGAGACTGGGGGGTGGGTGGAGAGAGTGACTGGGGCGGGGAGAGAGTGTGACTAGGGGGCGAGAAAGAGAGCGAAAGTAGGGGGGGAGAGAAAGAGAGAGACTGGGGAGGGAAGAGAGAGACTGTGGAGTGAAGAGTGAGACTGGGGAGGGAGGGGGAGAGAGAGAGAGATTGGGGAGGGAGAGAGAGACTGGCGAAGGAGAGAGAGGGAGAGAGAAAGACTGGGGAGGGAGAGAGAGTGACTGGGGAGGGAGAGAGAGAGAGTTGGGAGTGAGAGAGAGAGAGAGAGAGTGACTGGGGAGGGAGGGAGAAAGAGAGAGAGTGGGGAGGGAGAAAGAGAGAGTGAGTGACTGGGGAGGGAGAGAGAGAGAATGACTGGGGAGGGAGGGGGAGAGAGAGAGAGACTGGGGAGGGAGAGAGAGAGAGAGAGAGAGCGAGAGACTGGGGAGGGAGAGAGAGAGAGAGAGAGAGCGAGAGACTGGGGAGAGAGAGAGAGAGAGAGAGCGAGAGACTGGGGAGGGAGAGAGCGAGAGAGAGAGCGAGAGACTGGGGAGGGAGAGAGCGAGAGAGAGAGCGAGAGACTGGGGAGGGAGAGAGAGAGAGACTGGGGAGAGAGAGAGAGAGGGAGTGACTGGGGAGGGAGGGAGAGGGAGAGAGTGACTGGGCAGGGAGAGAGAGAGTGACCACAGAGGGAGAGAGAGAGAGTGACTGTTGAGGGAGAGAGAGAGTGAAAGAGAGAGTCTGGGGAGGGAGATACAGAGAGAGAGAGCGACTGGGGGGAGAGGGAGAGAGAAAGAAGGAGAGATTGGGGAGGGAGAGAGAGAGAGATTGGGGAGTGAGAGAGAGAGAGATTGGGGAGGGAGAGAGAGAGAGAGTGACTGGGGAGGGAGGGAGAGGGAGGGAGGGAGAGAGAGTGACTGGGGAGGGAGGGAGAGAGAGTGACTGGGGAGGGAGGGAGAGAGAGTGACTGGGGAGGGAGAGAGAGAGTGTGACTGGGGAGGGAGAGAGAGAGTGTGACTGGGGAAGGAGAGAGAGAGAAGTGACTGGGGAGTGAGGGAGAGGGAGTGACTGGGGAGTGAGGGGGAGAGAGCGAGAGACTGGGGAGGGCGGAGAGAGAGAAAGGCTGGGGCGGGAGAGAGGGAGCGTGAATGGGGAGGGAGGGAAGAGAGAGAGACTGGGGAGGGGAGAGAGAGAGAGAGGGACTGGGGCTGAGAGTTACTTGGGGAGAGAGAGAGAGTGACTGGGGTGAGAGAGAGCAAGTGACTGGGGGAGGGAGCGAGATAGAGAAATTGGGGAGAGAGAGAGAGAGACTGATGAGGGGGCAAGAGTGAGAGAAAGTGAGAGAGACTGGGAGGGAGAGAGAGACTGGGAGGGAGAGAGAGATAGGCTTTGGAGGGAGAGAGAGAGAGACTGGGGAGGGGCGAGAGAGAGAGAGGGACTGGGGCTGAGAGTTACTTGGGGAGAGAGAGTGACTGGGGTGAGAGAGAGCAAGCGACTGGGGGAGGGAGAGAGATAGAGAAATTGGGGAGAGAGAGAGAGAGAGACTGGTGAGGGGGCAAGAGTGAGAGAGAGTGAGAGAGACTGGGAGGGAGAGAGAGACTGGGAGGGAGAGAGAGAGAGACTGGGGAGGGAGGGAGAGAGAGACTGGGGAGGGAGAGAGAGAGAGACTGGGGAGGGAGAGAGAGAGAGAGAGATTTGGGAGGGAGAGAGAGAGCGAGTGACTGGGGAGGGAGAGAGAGAGCAAGTGACTGGGGAGGGAGAGAGAGAGCAAGTGACTGGGGAGGGAGAGAGAGAGCAAGTGACTGGTGAGGGAGAGAGAGAGAGTGACTGGGAGGGAGAGAGAGAGTGAATGACTGGGGAGAAAGAGTGTCATGTATTCAGCTGTCATTGTAACCCAACTGACTTAAGTTGTGCACCGTGAGAACACTGACCACTAGGTAGTGAACTTGTGGGAGACACTCCTAACCTGAACTTTCAGGTATAAAGGGGAAGCTCCACCCACCTTCATCACTTTAGTGCTGGAATAAAGGTCACTGGTCGCAGAGTGACCTTCTCTCAAATATGGCCCTCATGTGCATTTATACTGTATAGTAAGAACATATCATTGGCGATGAAAAACTGGGATTTAAACCATGCGAGCTTGGCCAATAGCAGCACAGACGAGAGGTACTGTGTTGGTGATGATTGGGACGATTTTATTGAGAGACTACAACAAAGTTTCGTCACTAAGGAATGGCTGGGACAGGATTCGGCCGACTAACGCAGGATCATCTCCTGATGAAGGACCTTCGAGCGCCAGAGAAGCCGGCAGACAAGACTTTTGAAGAGCTCAGTAAGTTGATCGGGGAACACTTTAAACCGGCGAGCAGCAAGCACATGGCGAGACACCGGTTTTATACGCACCGGTGGCGAGAAGGGCAAAGCGTTCCAGACTTCGTGTCAGACCTCAGGTGACTGGCGAGCCTATGTAAGTTCCCAGATGCATGCAGAGTGGAGATGCTGTGAGACTTTTTTATTGAGGACATCGGGCACGCTGGGGTTTTCAGGAATCTGATTGAGACCAAAGACTTGACCCTGGAAAAGGCGGCTATGATGGCCCAGACATTTATCTCAGGAGAGGAAGAGACCAGAGTGATGTTTGACAAAAATCTTGGCTTAAATGCAGCAAATGGACAGTGGGGGAGGGGCGGGTGGTGGAGAGAGAGACTGGGAAGGGGGAGGGAGAAAGCGACTGGGGAGGAGGAGAGAGGAAGAGACTGAATGGCAGGGAGAGAGAGAGAGAGAGCGACTTGAGAGGGGGAGGGGCAGAGAGATAGGAGAGGAGGAGAGAGTGAGACTGGTGAGGGAAAGAGAGAGAGAGAGAAAGTGACTGGAGAGTGAGGGAGAGAGAGAGAGTGACTGCGGAGGGAGGGGGAGTGAGAGAGACGGGGAGAGCAGAGAAGAGAGAGGCTGGGGAGGGGAAGAGAAAGTGTGATTGCGGAGGGAGGGAGAGAGAGAGACCGAGACTGGGGAGGGGGGAGAGAGAGAAAAACTGGGGAGGGAGAGAGAGAGCGTGAATGGGGAGGGAGGGACAGAGAGAGTGACTGGGGAGGGAGGGAGGGAGGGGAGAGAGAGAGAATGGGGAGGGAGGGAGAGATGGGGAGGGAGGGAGAAATGGGGAGGGAGGGAGAGATGGGGAGGGAGGGAGAGATGGGGAGGGAGGGAGAGAGAGAGACTGATGAGGGAGAGAGAGTGGGGAGGGAGAGAGAGAGAGAGAGTTACTGGGGGGAGAGAAATAGAGAGAGTTACGAGGGAGGAAGAGAGAGAGAGAGAGAGAGTGACTGGATAGTGAGGGAGAGAGAGACTGACTGGGGAGGGAGGGGAAGTGAGAGAGACGAGGAGAGGAGAGAGAAAGAGAGACTGGGGAGGAGGAGATAAAGTGTGACTGGGAGGGAGGGAGTGAGAGAGTGACTAGGGAAGGAGGGAGAGAGAGAGAGAGAGACTAGGACGGGGGGAGAAAGAGAAAAACTGGGGAGGGAGAGAGAGAGCGTTAATGGGGAGGGAGGGACAGAGAGAGTGACTGGGGAGAGAGAGTGACTGGGGAGGGAGGGGAGAGAGAGAGAATAGGGAGGGAGGGGAGAGAGAGAGACTGGGGAGGGAGGGGAGAGAGAGAGCGAGAGAATGGAGAGGGATAGGAGAGTGAGAGAGACAGAATGGGGAGGGAGGGAGAGAAAGAGAATGGGGAGGGAGGGAGAGATGGGGAGGGAGGGAGAGAGACAGAGAGACTGGTGAGGGAAGGAGTGGGGAGGGAGAGAGACAGAGAATGGGGAGGGAGAGAGAGAGTGACTGGGCAGAGAGAGAGAGAGAGAGTTACTGGGGGGAGAGAGAGAGAGTGAGAGAGTGTGACTGGGGAGCAAGGGAGAGAGAGAGTGACGGGAGAGAGAGACAATGGGGAGAGAGAGAATGGGGAGGGAGAGAGAGGGAGAATGGGGAGGGAGGGGAAATAGGGAGGGAGAGAGAGAGAGAGAATGAGGAGTGAGAGAGAGAGAGAGAATGGGGAGGGAGAGAGAGAGTGAGTGGGGATGGAGGGAGAGATAGGGAGGGAGATCAAGATGGGGAGAGAGAGAGAGAATGGGGAGGGAGAGAGAGTGCGGGCGAGAGGGATAGATTGCGGAGGGAGGGAGGGAGCGAGACCGAGACTGGGGAGGGGGGGAGAGAGAGAAAAACTGGGGAGAGAGAGAGAGAGAGAGAGAGAGACGGAGGAGAGAGAATCAGACTTGAGATGGGGAGAGAGAAAGTGTCATGTCTGTAGGCTTGTAATGTTTGTAGCTCCACACTGTGGATGTGGACATATTGTGTACTGCAATTGCACAGTTAATAATTAAACAGAACTAGGCAGATTTCCGGAGGCTTCCGAGAGAGCTGCCTGCCATGTTAGGAGCTGTGTGTGCTGTGCTATGTGAATATATTACATTTGGCAGCGAGATGGGATTTTTTGGATGATCAGCCAGCTGGAAAAAGCTACAAAAATCCGAGGTAAAATACAGCACACGGCATGAACAGCTAGAGATTAAAATGGCAGGTGATTTTCAACTGGAGAAATCCAAGATAGAGCTGCGAGGCTACTCGGGATATCACCATACCGGTGAAATATAAAGATCAATTTCAGAACTTGTCTCTAATAGTAGTGAAAGGAGACAAGTCTGCCTTACTAGGAAGGAATTGGTTGAGCTCACTGAAGCTGGATTGGAGTAAGATTTTCTGTGTGGAAGCGAGATTTTCATCAACGGATAAGGTTATCAAGAAGTATCCAAAGGTGTTCTGCGAAACGGGCAGTCCGATCCAAGGCTTCAATGCAAGTGTCAGGGTACAGAAGGACGCTAGATCAGTTTACTGCAAGCCATGTTCCGTACCGTATGCACTCAAGGAGAAAGTTGAGCAAGAACTCAAAAGACTAAAGATGGGGAACATTATTTGTAAGATAGATCGATGTAATTGGGCTACACCCATTGTTGTTGTACCTACGTCCGATGGTAAGGTAAGATTGTGTGGTGATTATAAAGTAACTGTAAACCAGGTTCTAGAGGGTAATGTCCCCAATACATTGCCGAATATAAAAGATTTGTTCACAACACTGACAGGTGGTCAGATCTTCTCAAAACTGGATCTTATGAATGCCTACTTACAGCTTGAACTAGATGAGGAGTCCAAGTCATGTTTGACTGTAAATACTCATCCAGGCCTTTATCAATTTCATAGGCTACCGTTTGGAGTGTCTTCTGCCCCTGCCATATTCCAAGGGGTGATGGACCAGATTTTGCAAGGTATTGAAGGGGTAATATGTTATTTGGATGACATATTAATTTCAGCACCAAATAAGCAAATTCATAATAACATATTGAATGAAGTCCTCAAACGGCTAGAGAAGCACAGAGTAACTCGGAAGTGTGAGTTATTTAAAAACTCAGTGGAGTACTTAGGGTACAGAGTAGACAAATTTACATCCAACCATGGAAAAATTGGATGCAATTAGAAATGCACCCACTCCCAGGAATGTTACTGAACTTCGTTCATTCTTGGGTCTTTTGAACTATTATGGGAAGTTCCTACCAAATTTGGATACCGTATTACATCCACTGAATTAACTTTTGAAAAAACCGGTCCATTGGAAGTGGTCAAAAGAATGTGATACAGCATTCAAGGAGTGTAAAAGCAAATTGGTAGAGAGCACCATGTTAGTTCACTATGACATATCTAAGGAGATTAAGCTAGCATGTGATGCCTCTCCATATGGAGTTGGGGCAGTAATCTCTCATGTATTAAGTAGTGGGGAGGAGAGACCAATTGCTTTTGCTTCACGTACTCAGTGCCAGTGAGAGTAATTATGCGCAAATTAAAAGGGAAGCTTTGGTATTAATTTTTGGGGTCAAGAAGTTTCACAAATACATGTACGGTCGTAAGTTTACCATCGTTATGGACTATAAGCCCCGAACAGCAATCCTCCATCCAAAGTCCCCAGTTCCAACATTAGCTGCAGCCCGACTGCAGAGATGGGCTTTGATTTTGTCAGCATATACATATGATATTGAATACAGATGATCAGCTGATCACAGTAATGCTGATACAATATCTAGATTGCCTTCCCCATCACAAGTTACACCCGATAGGGAAGAAGTGTTTTATTTTTCATACATTGATGAACTGCCAGTCACAGCTGAATAGATTGGTAGAGCAACCAAACGTGACCCAGTGATGTCAAAGGTATATGATTATATTGCAAATGGATGGCCAAACCAGGTAACAGACAAAGATACACATCCATTCTTCATTCGTAGGAATGAATTATCAGTTGATAAAGACTGTATCATGTGGGGTGCAAGAGTGGTTATACCAAATAAAGTCAGGTCCAAATTATTAGGAGACCTCCATAACCAGCACCTGGGAATGTGCTTGACCAAGAGTTTTGCACGCAGTTATTTATGGTGGTCAGGTCTTGATAAAGATATAGAATACATCGTGAGTCAGTGTACGACATGTCAATCGGTAAGCAAGCAACCACCACCAGTAGCATTACAGCCATGGAAATGGCCTCCCAGGGTTTGGCAAAATATTGATTTTGCTGAGTTAGAAGGACAACAATTGTTCATTGTGATTGATAGCCATTCAAAGTGGGTTGAGGTGTTTCCAATGTGGAAAATAACAACAAGTAAAACATTGAACATTTTACGAAAATTATTTTCTTCATTTGGCCTCCCTGAAGAAATTGTTTTGGATAATGGACCACAATTTTGTTCAGAAGAATTTGCACAATTCACGAGCAAAAATGGTGTGAAACATACCAAGGTTCCACCATACCATCCTGCTTCGAATGGTGCAGCAGAGCGCACTGTACACATTGTAAAACGTGTCCTCATAAAACAAATGTTAGATCCAAATCGAAGGAAATGACAGTTGTCATTGGATCACAAATTGGCTAATTTTTTGATTACACATCGAAATACTCCTCATGCAACTACTGGTAGAACACCAGCAGAGTTGTTTCTCAAACGACAGCCACGAACCAGATTCTCGTTGCTAAAGCCAAATTTGGCACAGTCCGTAGAAGAGACACAATTAAGACAGGAAGAGAATCATGATAGAGGTGGAGTAAAAGAGAGAAGTGTGAAATTAAACCAGAAGGTGAGAGTGAAGAACCATCACCATAAATGGTTAAAGTGGTTACCAGGAAGAGTGGTGAAGCTATGTGGTCCACGCACATATTTGGTAAAGATGTTTGATAATGGACAGGTTAGGTTAGTTCATATTGATCATATTTTACCTGCAGACGTGGAAGGAGTTGAAGGTGGGAATGATTCAATTATTTCTGACTCATCAGATAGTTTTGATACACCAGTAGCAAATCCTAAATCCAATGTACTGGAAACAAATCCAGGAGGGAATCAGAATGAAAGTCTGAGTCCAAGTCAGGAAAACAAAGAGCCTGAAGTTAGAGTGAGCTCAAATGAAAATCAAGGAAATTCCGTGGAGGAAATCGTTCCTCAGGATGAGCCTCGAATGAGTTTAGATTCAACACCATGTTTGGAAGGTTCTGTTCGAGAGTGAAGGTATCCTCTTTGAAACAGAAAACAAGTGGTAAAGTTAAATTTGTGTATATGGAAAAAAATAAGTTTATATCCTGTGTTATGTATAAACATGAAAGTTATGTATGATGTTTGTTATAATAACCTTCATTAAGGAGGGAGAAGTGGAACGTCTGTAAGCTTGTAATGTTTGTAGCTCCACACTGTGGATGTGGATGTATTGTGTACTGCAATTGCACAGTTAATAATTAAGCAGAACCAGGCAGATTTCTGGAGGCTTCCGAGAGAGCTGCCTGCCATGCTAGGAGCTGTGTGTGCTGTGGTCTGTGAATATATTGCAGAAAGAGACTGGGTGGCAGGGAGAGAGAGAGAGAAACTGGGAAGGGGGAGGAGGAGAAACAGACTGGGAAGGAGGAGAAAGTGAGACTGGGGAGCGAAAGAGAGAGATAGAGAGAGAAAGACTGGGAGAGAGGGAGAGAGAGAGCGAGATTGGGGAGGAAGAGCGAGAGAGAGAGAGATTGTGAAGCGAGAGAGAAAGTAGACTGGACAGGGAGAGAGAGAGAGACTGGGGAGGGGAGAGAGAGAGAGAGAGACTGGGGATTCTCTCCCCTCCCCAGAGAGAAAGATTTGCGAGGGAGACAGAGCGAGTGACTGGGGAGGGTTGGAGAGAGAGTGACTGGTGAGGGAGGGGGATAGAGACTGGAGGGGGGCACAGAGAGAGAGAGAGAGAGACTGGGGAGGGAGGGAAAGAGAGAGTGACTGGGGAGGAGAGAGAGAGAAAGACTTGCGAGGGAGGGGGAGAGAGAGATGGGGGGAGGGAGAGAGAGGGACTGGTGGGAGGGAGAGAGAGAGACTGCGGGGAGGGAGAGCGAGAGAGAGAGACTGGAGGCGAGGGGCGAGAGAGAGACTAGGGGGGAGAGAGAGAGTGACTGGGGGGAGAGCGTGAGCGACTGGGGATAGAAAGAGAGAGAGAGACTAGGAGAGAGAGAGAGAGAGACTGGAGGGGGGGAGAGAGAGAGAGAGACTGGGGGGAAAGAGAGAGAGAGACTGGGGGTAGAGAAAGAAAGAGAGAGAGAGACTGGGGGTAGAGAAAGAGAGAGAGAGAGAGACTGGGGGATAGAGAGAGAGAGACTTGGGGTGGGGAGAGAGAGAGTGAGACTGGGGGGTTAGAGAGACTGAGGGGAGAGGGAGAGAGACTGAGGGGGCAGAGAGAGAGAAAGACGGGAGAGAGAGCGAGAGTCTGGTGGGGTGGAGAGAGAAAGAGAGAGAGACTGGGGTTGGGGGGGATGGAGGGAGAGGAAGAGACTAACTGGGGGATCGAGAGAGAGAGACTGGGTGGTGGGGAGAGAGAGAGTGAGACTGGGGAGGATAGAGAGAGAGACTGAGGGGAGAGGGAGAGAGTCTGAGGGGGAAGAGAGAAAGAGACTAAGGGGGGAGAGAGTGAAAGAGAGACCGGGGAGGGAGTGAGAGTCTGGTGGGGTGGAGAGAGAGAGACTGGGGCTGGAGGGAGAGGGAGAGACTAAGGAGGGAGAGAGGGAGAGATTGGCAGGGTGCAGTGTGAGGGGGAGGGGAGAAAGAGAGAGAGACTGGGGGGTGGAGTGTGAGAGAGTGAAGAGTGAGAGACTGGGGAGAGAAGGGGGGATAAAGAGAGACTGGGGGAGAGAGAGAGAGTGGTGTGGGGAGAGAGAGAGTGGGGGGAGTGGAGAGAGAGAGAGTGGGGTGGGTGGGAAGAGAGAGAGAGAGCGTGGGAGAGAGTAGGGGGGGGAGAGAGAGAGTGGGGGGCAGGGAAAGACTGAGGGCAGAGATACAGAGAAATTGAGGGATGGAGGAGAGAGGAGAGAAGCAGGAGAGGGGATCGGAGGGGAGAGAGGGTACTCAGCGAAGGCGGAGTCAAGGTCTAACACCCTTTACACCCACAGCCAATTTCTCAGAAAGCTCGGTGCGTGTGTGACAAGGGATATCATTGGAGTGGGTGAAATCAGGAAGTCATGTCACTGTCACTATTCACTTCATACCCAAAAAGCCTGTTAATAATCCATGACCCACACACAATGGCGTGTGGGAGGGGGATGGGGTAAGGTCAGGAATTTGGGCTGGAATGGGTTCAGGAACTTGGGCTGGGTGGGGGCATGAACTTAGGCTGGGGTTGTCAGGAACTTGTGCTCTGATGGGAAGCTCCATCCTGTTTGGGGTCTGAAGTCAGAAAGGCTCGAATTACACTTTGCAAAGTCACTCAGAACTTGGGCTGGGCGGTTCTAATTGCCCATTCCAGAGAAACTTCTGGGTGTAACTTATCCAGCAAGGTGACCAATCAACAATCAGGTCATGTGATCATGTGAGCCTATCAGAGACAATCAGAGCTTTTGCTTGTGCAAATAGCTGCGTCCATAAGTAAATGCTCACAATTTCTAACGGCTATGAGACTCAGGAGAGAGTGAGGAAGCAAGAAAGAGATGCTCAGGATCAATCATAAAATATAAAATTTAATGTTTACAGAAAATGCTTACAAAGTTACAAACCAGTAGTCCTTGGCCTCACCGTAGTTCTACCAAATCCGTAATCCCCATATTGCACAGCTCAGGAATGCCCCCATTGCTATAAATTTCAGGACCATCTTCTATTGCAACTAAACCCACTCCCTTTCACCGGTACTGCTAAATATCAGGTATCTGCTTCCTGCTGCTAAATCTTGCATATACATATTCCATTATATACCAGTAAAGAAATAATGTATATATATCAAATAAAGATTAATTATTTACGATTTTCACTGAATAATGAATAGAATTGTGGAATTCAATTCCCAAAGTGCTGGTAAAAATCTGATTATAACATTTAATAAAAATAGAAAGTGATTTATTCAGTCACTGTAAATCAGTTGGCCTATTGTTATGTGATGTGCTTGGCACAAGGCACAAACACCGCTAAAGCTATAAAACTCATTGTCATTAACACCCCTGTTACACCCACTAGCTGAATTTATTGTACACCTGCCATACTTCAAGCATCACACTTCAGAAGCTCCAAGTATAAAAAGGGGATAAAGACAGTCATTTCATGCTGGTTTCTTCAGTACTGCAGCAGGAAATTACAGGTATTTTCCAATCTGCAAAGGTTGGACCAAGAACAATTAATGTCAAATTTACTCCAGGATTTAGACCAATTAGACTTTGGAGGTCTTAAAGGCACAGGTAAAGTTAAAACATTGTTCAACCTTGGGAAGCAGAATATTGTGTGCTTTTCTTTTATTCATTCACAGGATATGGGCACCACTGGCAAGGCCACCATTTATTGCCCATCCCTAATTGCCCTTGAGAAGATGGTGGTGAGCTGCCTTCTTGAACCACTGCAGTCCGTGTGGTGAAGGTACTCCCACAGTTCTTTTAGGGAGGGAGTTCCAGGATTTTGACCCAGCGACTATGAAGGAGCGCAATATATTTCCAAGTCAGGATGGTGTGTGACTTGTAGGGAAACTTGGAGGTAGTGTTGGTGTTCCCATGAGCCTGCTGCCATTGTCCTTCGAGGTGGTAGAGGTCGCGGGTTTGGGAGTTGCTGCAGTGCTTCTTGTAGGTGGTACATACTGCAGCCGCAGTGTGACCGTGGTGGAGAGAGTGAATGTTTAAGGTGGTGTATGGAATAATGCTGCTTGTTACAAAACAGCATATAATTCGAGTTACTAAGAACACCACCATGAAACATCTGCTTATATTAATGAAAATATAAAACCCGCTTCTGCTTGCACTTGTCCTTCAAAAATATAACTTCAGAAATCGCCCAATGTGGGTTAATGTAACTCATGGTTTGTTATTGATTAATGCAGGCTGGAAGACCCATGTTCTTGTTTCCCAGCCTGTGCTGGGTTATATTAATCTCAGCCAGAGCAGTGACAGGTGCACAGCAGTTGGGCTTGGGGGCGCTGCAATTGGTCTCAAGGCCCAGAGCTTGTTAGTGTAAACATTAGCCCAGCTTCACAGTCCTGATACCTATCCAATGACTACTGCTGGAAAGTATGCATGTGTGTGTCAATTGAGGACAGCAGTGAGTTCAGCTTTGCTGCCCACCCCCTCCTCTCCACCCCATGTCAGAATAGTCTGCTGACAGTTTAATGTCACGGAAGAAAAATTACCATTTGATGAGATGCCAGAGGATTGCTGTTGGCATTTTATCCTTGCCATAACAATAGTCAATGTCTTCAATTTTAACATTATTTGGAATGTTTTCATTTCCAAGTCCAAAGGAACAAGAAAATAACTGTCTAGTAATGATGGATAGGGAAAAAAGGTAAGTTCTCTATATATGTGTTTATCTATATTTATATTTTATGGTGCTTTCACAAACTCTAGATAATACGGTCTAGAGTACATTACAATTTACTAACAAATTGTACGTTAGTAAATTGTAATGTACTCTAGACTGTATTATCTTAAATATAATAGTTCTGGGATAAATTTATATCAATAACTGATTTTGTTTTTATTTTGTGTGTTCTATGGAACCTGTACTTTGCCTTTGTTCAATGAGCTGATGATATAAGTTACCAGGGAAGATCATTAGAGTTAAAAGCATAAATGAGTTAAAGGCATGTTTCTGGAGAAGGGGAAAGGGAATAGTGAAACATAAAAACATAGAAAATAGGTGCAGGAGTAGGCCATTCAGCCCTTCGAGCCTGCACCACCATTCAATAAGATCATGGCTGATCATTCACCTCAGTACCCCTTTCCTGCTTTCTCTCCATATCCCTTGATCCCTTTAGCTGTCAGGGCCATATCTAACTCCCTCTTGAATATATCTAACAAACTGGCATCAACAACTCTCTGAGTGAAGAAGTTTCTCCTCATCTCGGTCCTAAATGGCTTACCCCTTATCCTTAGACTGTGACCCCTGGTTCTGGACTTTCCCAACATCGGGAACATTCTTCCTGCATCTAATCTGTCCAGTCCCATCAGAATTTTATATATTTCTATGAGATCCCCTCTCATTCTTCTAACCTCCAGTGAATAAAGGCCCAGTCGATCCAGTCTCTCCTCATATGTCAGTCCGGCCATCCCAGGAATCAGTCTGGTGAACCTTCGCTGTACTCCCTCAATAGTAAGAATGTCCTTCCTCAGATTAGGAGACCAAAACTGAACACAATATTCCAGGTGAGGCCTCAGCAAGGCCCTGTACAACTGCATTAAGACCTCCCTGCTCCTATACTGAAATCCCCAAGCTATGAAGGCCAACATACCATTTGCCTTCTTCACCGCCTGCTGTACCTGCATGCCAACTTTCAATGACTGATGTACCATGACACCCAGGTCTCGTTGCACCTCCCCTTTTCCTAATCTGCTGCCATTCAGATAATATTCTGCAAAGTGCTTTTGCCACCAAAGTGGATAACCTCACATTTATCCACATTATACTGCATCTGCCATGCGTTTGCCCACTCACCTAACCTGTCCAAGTCACCCTGCAGCCTCTTAGCATCCTTTTCTCGGCTCACACCGCCACTCAGCTTAATGGCGTCTGCAAACTTGGAGATATTACACGACAATTCCGTCACCTAAATCATTGATGTATATTGTAAATAGCTGGGTTCCCAGCACTGAGCCCTGCGGCACCCCACTAGTCGCTGCCTGCCATTCTGAGAAGGACCTGTTTATCCCTACTCTCTACTTCCTGTCTGCCAACCAGTTCCCTATCCACGTCAATACATTACCCCCAATACCATGTGCTTTAATTTTGCACAACAATCTCTTGTGTGGGACCTTGTCATAAGCCTTTTGAAAGTCCAAATACACCACATCCACTGGTTCTCCCTTGTCCATTCTACTAGTTACATCATCAAAAAATTCTACAAGATTTGTCAAGCATGATTTCCCTTTCATAAATCCATGCTGACTTGGACCAATCCTGCCACTGCTTTCCAAATGCGCTGCTATTTCATCTTTAATAATTGATTCCAACATTTTCCCCACTACTGATGTCAGGCTAACTGGTCTATAATTCCCCATTTTCTCTCTCCTTCCTTTTTTAAAAAGTGGTGTTACATTAGCTTCCCACCAGTCCATGGGAACTGATCCAGAGTCGATAGACTATTGGAAAATGATCACCAATGCATCCACTATTTCTAGGGCCACTTCCTTAAGTACTCTGGGATGCAGACTATCATGCCCTGGGGATTTATCGGCCTTCAATCCCATCAGTTTCCCCAACACACTTCCCTGACTAATAACGATTTCCTTCAGTTCCTCCTTCTCACTAGACCTCCGGTCCCCTAGTATTTCCGGAAGGTTATATGTGTCTTCCTTCATGAAGACAGAACCAAAGTATTTGTTCAATTGGTCTGCCATTTCTTTGTCCCTCATTATAAATTCACCTGATTCTGACTGCAAGGGACCTATGTTTGTCTTCACTAATCTTTTTCTCTTCACATATCTATAGAAACTTTTGCAATCAGTTTTTATGTTCCCAACAAGCTTCCTCTCATACTCTATTTTCCGCCTCCTAATTAAACCTTTTGTCCTCCTCTGCTGAATTCTAAATTTCTCCCAGTCCTCAGGTTTGCTGCTTTTTCTGGCCAATATATATGCCTCTTCCTTGGATTTAACACTATCCTTAATTTCTCTTGTTAGCCACGGTTGAGCCATCTTTCTTGTTTTGTTTTTACTCCAGACAGGGATGTACAATTGTTGAAATTCATCCATGTGATCTTTAAATGTTTGCCATTGCCTATCCACTGTCAACTCTTTAAGTATCATTCGCCAGTCTATTCTAGCCAATTCACGTCTCATACCATCGAATTTAACTTTCCTTACGTTCAGGACCCTAGTTTCTGAATTAACTGTGTCACTCTCCATCTTAATAAAGAATTCTACCATATTATGGTCACTCTTCCCCAAGGGGCCTCGCACAACAAGATTGCTAATTAGTCCTTTCTCATTAACATCACCCAGTCTAGGATGGCCAGTCCTCCAGTTGGTTCCTCGACATATTGGTCTAGAAACTGCAGGAAATTCTCCTCCACCGTATTGCTACCCATTTGGTTAGCCCAATCTATATGTAGATTAAAGTCGCCCATGATAACTGCTGTACCTTTATTGCACACATCCCTAATTTCTTGTTTTATGCTGTCCCCAACCTCAGTACTACTGTTTGGTGGTTTGTACACAACTCCCAATCGCGTTTTCTGCCCTTTGGTATTCTGCAGCTCTACCCATACAGATTCCACATCATCCAAGGTAATGTCCTTCCTTACTATTGTGTTAATTTCCTCTTAAACCAACAATGCTACACCACCTCCTTTTCCTTTCTGTCTATCCTTCCTGAATGTTAAATACCCTTGGATGTTGAGTTCCCAGCCTTGGTCACCCTGGAGCCATGTCTCCGTAATCCCAATTATATCATATTCATTAATAGCTGCCTGCGCAGTTAATTCGTTCACCTTATTATGAATACTCTTCGCATTGAGGCACAGAGCCTTCAGGCTTGTCTTTTGAACACACTTTGTCCCCTTAGAATGTTGCTGTAATGTGGCCCTTTTTGATTTTTGCCTTGGGTTTCTCTGCCCTCCACTTTAACTTTGCTTCTTTCTATATTTTGCTTCTGCCCCCATTTTACTTCTCTCTATCTCCCTGCCGAGGTTCCCATCCCCCTGCTATATTAATTTAACCCCACCCCAACAGCACTAGCAAACACTCCCCTAGGACATTGGTTCCGATCCTGCCCAGGTGCAGACCATCAGGTTTGTACTGGTCCCACCTCCTCCGAACCGGTTCCAATATGCCAGGAATTTGAATCCCTCCCTCCTGCACCACTCCTCAAGCCACGTACGCATCTTAGCTATCCTGCCATTCCTACTTTGACTAGCACGTGACATTGGTAGCAATCCTGAGATTACTACCTTTGAGGTCCTACTTTTTAATTTAACTCCTAGCTCCCTCAACTCAGCTTGTAGTACCTCATCCCATTTTTTACCTATATCGTTGATACCTATATGTACCACGACAGCTGGCTGTTCACCCTCCCCCTCCAGAATGCGCTGCAACCTCTCCGAGAACATCCTTGACCCTTGCACCAGGGAGGCAACATACCATCCTGGAGTCTCGTTTGCGGCCACAGAAACGCTATCTATTCCCCTTACAATAGAATCAACTATCACTATAGCTCTTCCACTCTTTTTCCTGCCCTACTGTGCAGCAGAGCCACCCCTGGTCCCATGGACTTGGCTGCTGCTGCCTTCCCCTGATGATTCATCTCGCTGAACAATACCTAATGTGGTGTATCTGTTTTGGAGGGAGATGCCCACAGGGAACCCCTGCACCAACTTCCTTCCACTGTTCTGCCTGATGGTCACTCATTCCCTATCTGTCTGAGTAACCTTTACCTGCGGTGTGACCAACTCACTAAACGTGCTATTCATGACATCCTCAGCATCGCAGATGCTCCAGAGAGAATCCATCTGCAGCTCCAGTGCCACAATGCGGCCTGTCAGGAGCTGCAGCTGGCTGTACTTCCTGCACATGTAATCGTCAGGGACACTGGAAGTGTCCCTGGCTTCCCACATAGCACAGCAGAAGCATATCTCAGCCCTGGGCTCTCCTGCCATGACTTAACCCTTAGATTACTTAATTTGGCAACAATGACAAGGTTTCTTACTGCTAAGAACAAGAACAAAGATAAATGAAAAGAAAACTATTCACCACTCAACCAGCCAATCACTTACCCTCTTGGCTGTGATGTCACCCTGCGATTACTTTTTACTTCTTTCTTACTTCTGGCCCTGTTGCAGCTAGCTGCTCCCGATCTGCCGCCGACACCGGACTGCCGCTGGGCCTTTATAGGCCGCCACTGCTCCTCCTCCGGCCACTGCTCCTCTGACTGCTGCCGATCCCCAGACTCTGGCTGGGCCTTTATAGGCCTCTCCTCGCTGCACCTCCGGCCACAACTCCAAGATGACGTTGAAGTCAATCAAATGAACGTATTGGATTGTTAGGTTGAATCACCTTTTCTTCAGAAAATTTCACAGATTTTGTGTTCCATCATGCACAAACCACTATTACTATTAGTGACAGTCTTTCTACCAATCCTGTTTAATGATTCAGTCCAGGAATAGTATACTTCTCTATAATTATGGTGCTACATGCAGTTCTAGGAAGCAAATGGAAAAATGTTTAGATATAAATTGTGCATGAAGTTTTCGTGATTTATGCACCTGTAAACCCAAATCCCTTTGCTCCTTTATAGTTCCTAACCTCTCGCCATTAAGAAAATATTCCGATTTATTGTTCATGGATCCAAAGTGAATGACCTCACATTGAACTCCATCTGCCGCAGTTTTGTCCACTCACTTAATCGGTCGATGTCTATTTGTAACTTCTTGCCCTATTTGATGTGCTGATAGAGTTAGATAAAGCAGGGAGGAAGGTGGTGTGGAGCATAAACAGCATAGATTAGTTGAGCCAAATGGCCTGTTTCTGTGCTGTAAATTTTGCGTAACAATATTGGTCATCACCAGCTAGGAAAACGCCTTGTTTTTGCCATTTTCCCCTTTTATCTATAGGTTCTATCTTATCAAGGTCGCAGGTCTGATGCTTTTTGTCATGAGCTCGAGCGCAGTCTTTGTTCCCGCTTGCAGCCTCTATTCCAACACAGTGACATCTTTTTATTTCCATGTTATGAAAAAGAAAGTGGACTATAAATATAATCGCATGCATTTAGGGCTGGGAAGATGTCAGTGATACCTTCATGCTCTTTGAAATAAAGTCTTGAATACTCTAGTAGAAGTTGAACATACTGAAAGGCTGGACGGCTTAATTGGAAGGCTACTCCGTTTAACATAGAAACATAGAAAATAGGTGCAGAAGTAGGCCATTCGGCCCTTCGAGCCTGTACCGCCATTCAATGAGTTCATGGCTGAACATGCAACTTCAGTACCCCATTCCTGCTTTCTCGCCATACCCCTTGATCCCTCTAGTAGTAAGGACTACATCTAACTCCTTTTTGAATATATTTAGTGAAATGGCCTCAACAACTTTCTGGGGTAGAGAATTCCACATGTTCACCACTCTCTGGGTGAAGAAGTTTCTCCTCATCTCGGTCCTAAATGGCTTACCCCTTATCCTTAGACTGTGACCCCTGGTTCTGGACTTCCCCAACATTGGGAACATTCTTCCTGCATCTAACCTGTCTAAACCCGTCAGAATTTTAAACGTTTCTATGAGATCCCCTCTCATTCTTCTGAACTCCAGTGAATACAAGCCCAGTTGATCCAGTCTCTCTTGATATGTCAGTCCCGCCATCCCGGGAATCAGTCTGGTGAACCTTCGCTGCACGCCCTCAATAGCAAGAATGTCCTTCCTCAAGTTAGGAGACCAAAACTATACACAATACTCCAGGTGTGGCCTCACCAAGGCCCTGTACAACTGTAGTAACACCTTCCTGCCCCTGTACTCAAATCCCCTCGCTATGAAGGCCAACATGCTATTTGCTTTCTTAACCGCCTGCTGTACCTGCATGCCAACCTTCAATGACTGATGTACCATGACACCCAGGTCTCGTTGCACCTCCCCTTTTCCTAATCTGTCACCATTCAGAAAATAGTCTGTCTCTCTGTTTTTACCACCGAAGTGGATAACCTCACATTTATCCACATTATACTTCATCTGCCATGCATTTGCCCACTCACCTAACCTATCCAAGTTACTCTGCGGCCTCATAGTATCCTCCTCGCAGCTCACACTGCCACCCAATTTAGTGTCATCCACAAATTTGGAGATACTACATTTAATCCCCTCGTCTAAATCATTAATGTACAATGTAAACAGCTGGGGCCCCAGCACAGAACCTTGCAGTACCCCACTAGTCACTGCCTGCCATTCTGAAAAGTACCCATTTACTACTACTCTTTGCTTCCTGTCTGACAACCAGTTCTCAATCCACGTCAGCACACTACCCCCAATCCCATGTGCTTTAACTTTGCACATTAATCTCTTGTGTGGGACCTTGTCGGAAGCCTTCTGAAAGTCCAAATACACCACATCAACTGGTTCTCCCTTGTCCACTCTACTGGAAACATCCTCAAAAAATTACAGAAGATTTGTCAAGCATGATTTCCCTTTCACAAATCCATGCTGACTTGGACCTATCATGTCACCTCTTTCCAAATGCGCTGCTATGACATCCTTAATAATTGATTCCATCATTTTACCCACTATCGATGTCAGGCTGACTGGTCGAGAATTCCCTGTTTTCTCGCTCCCTCCTTTTTTTAAAAGTGGGGTTAAATTGGCTACCCTCCACTCCATAGGAACTGATCCAGAATCGATGGAATGTTGGAAAATGACTGTCAATGCATGCTCTATGTCCAAGGCCACCTCCTTAAGTACTCTGGGATACAGTCCATCAGGCCCTGGGGATTTATCGGCCTTCAATCCCATCAATTTCCCCAACACAATTTCCCGACTAATAAGGATTTCCCTCAGTTCCTCCTTCTTACGAGACCCTCTTACCCCTTTTATATCCGGAAGGTTGTTTGTGTCCTCCTTAGTGAATACCGAACCAAAGTACTTGTTCAATTGGTCTGCCATTTCTTTGTTCCCCATTATGACTTCCCCTGATTCTGACTGCAGGGGACCTACGTTTGTCTTTACTAACCTTTTTCTCTTTACATACCTATAGAAACTTTTGCAGACCGTTTTAATGTTCCCTGCAAGCTTCCTCTCGTACTCTATTTTCCCTGCCCTAATCAAACCCTTTGTCCTCCTCTGCTGAGTTCTAAATTTCTCCCAGTCTCCGGGTTCGCTGCTATTTCTGGCCAGTTTGTATGCCACTTCCTTGGCTTTAATACTATCCCTGATTTCCGTTGATAGCCATGGTTGAGCCACCTTCCCTTTTTAACTTTTACGCCAGACCGGGTTTTACAATTGTTGTAGTTCATCCATGCGGTCTCTAAATGTCTGCCATTGCCCATCCACTGTCAACCCCTTAAGTATCATTCGCCAATCTATCCTAGCCAATTCACGCCTCATACCTTCAAAGTTACCCTTCTTTAAGTTCTGGACCATGGTCTCTGAATTAACTGTTTCATTCTCTATCCTAATGTAGAATTCCACCATATTATGGTCACTCTTCCCCAAGGGGCCTTGCACAACGAGATTGCTAATTAATCCTCTCTCATTACACAACACCCAGTCTAAGATGGCCTCCCCCCTAGTTTAGATTAGTCATAGCATCATCATCATAGGCAGTCCCTCGGAGTCGAGGAAGACTTGCTTCCACTCTAAAAGTGAGTTCTCAGGTGACTGAAGATTCCAAATCGGGAATCACAGTCTCTATCACAGGTGGGGCTGACAGTGGTTGAAGGAACAGATGGGTGGGGAGTCTGGGTTGACGCACGCTCTTTCCGCTGTCTACGCTTGGTTTCTACTTGCTCTCGGTGATGAGACTCGAGATGCTCAGCGCTGTCCCGGATGCTCTTCCTCTACTTTGGGTGGTCTTGGGCCAGGGATTCCCAGGTGTCGGTGGGGATGTTGTACTTTATCAAGGAGGCTTTGAGGGCTTCCTTGAAGCATTTCCTTTGCCCACCTGGGGCTCGCTTGCCGTGTCGAAGCTCCGAGTAAAGTACTTGCTTTGGGAGTCTCGTGTTGGGCATGCGGACGATGTGGTCAATACTTCGATGCTGGGGTTGTTAATCTGAAAAGAAAATAGTCACAGCAAATGCAGCTTGGCCCACAATTCAGAAACCTGCCTGCTGTGATTATTGGTGACACAACAACAGCTACTGAAAAAAGCAAATCCTGAGTGAAGTATTGTTGTTGTTGAAGGTGGACTATTGAAATATTATGATGGTGAAAGAAACAGAAACATATCCTTCCCTACTTGTTGAAAAGTGCTATATTCACTGAAATGTGAAATATCACTAATCACCTTGAGAAGTTTAGATTTGTACATCACATTTTTCTTCTGAAGTAAAGCCCATTGATATAATTAGTCGTTTGGGTGATGGTAAAAGATAATATTGAATGTAAACAGTGACTAGCTGAAGCATGACTTCTGCAAACTAATCAAAATGATTGCTCCAGACATAATTTCAAAAGGGTTACATTATAACCATCTATTTTGTGAATTCTGATCGAACTGCCTTCGTATGACTGAGCAAAAGACCAAGTACAGTAATGGATAACAGAAATTTTTACAATATAAGTGCTAATCACTCTCAACCTTCCAGGCATTATATATTGACATGAGCAATATTATCAAGTGCCATTGCAAAACACTGTATATCAATCTGGAATTTAATATACACCCACAAATCTGCACGATTTGTGTCTTTTCTTTGGAGAAATACCAATATTTTAATTGTTTAGAAAAATTCTTGAGGCTAATACAATGTGAAATGTCCCAATGGTAGGTTTCTGGCCCAGGAAAAACAGCAGAAAATGCTAAACTAATGGTTCGGATATGTTTGTTGACATTGTAATGATATTAAGTTATTTTGTTATGGCAGATTGGAATGAAAATCCACAACCTCTATTTTGTAGACTTATGTTCATTTTATCAAGACTCTGAATACATTGTAAGACACTAATTGGTGATTTCAACACACACTAGCAAGCTCCATAACACAGTATTTTGGGCAGTTTATAGTGGTGTGACTGAGGCTCTTTACAAGACAATAAAATGTGTCATTTGTGATGAAAGTATATTGTCTATTATTAGCTCGTGACTACAATCGCTTCTGCAATGCCTCTGTTTGAAATAATCAGCGTATTGTCATATTCAGTACTATAAACTTTCCAAATGCATTGAGTAAATGAAAGGATGACATCTAAAAATCTTGTGGTCATAGAAACATAGAAAATAGGTGCAGGAGTAGGCCATTCGGCCATTTGAGCCTGCATTCGAGCCTGCATCACCATTCAATAAGATCATGGCTGATCATTCCCTCACTAACCCTTTCCTGCTTTCTCTCCATACCCCTTGATCCCCTTAGCCATAAGGGCCATATCGAACTCCCTCTTGAATATATCCAATGAACTGGCATCAACAACTCTCTGCAGTAGGGAATTCCACAGGTTAACAACTCCTTGAGTGAAGAAGTTTCTCCTCAACTCAGTCCTAAATGGTCTACCCCTTATCCTAAGACTGTGTCCCCTGGTTCTGGACTTCCCCAATATCGGGAACAATCTACCCGCATCTAACCTGTCAGAATCTTGTATCTTTCTATGAGAGCCCCTCTCATTCTTCTAAACTCCAATGTATAAAGGCCCAGTTGATCCAGTCTCTCCTCATATGTCAGTCCAGTCATCCCTGGAATCAGTCTGGTGAACCTTCGCTGCACTCCCTCAATAGCAAGAACGTCCTTCCTCAGATTAGGAGACCAAAACTGAACACAATATTGCAAGGCCCTGTATAACTGCAACAAGACCTCCCTGCTCCTATACCCAAATTCCCTTGCTATGAAGGCCAACATGCCACTTGCCTTCTTCACCGCCTGCTGTACCTGTATGCCAACATTCAATGACTGATGAACCATGGCACCCAGGTCTCGTTGCACCTCCCCTTTTCCTAATCTGCCACCATTCAGATAATATTCTGTCTTTGTGTTTTTGCCCCCAAAGTGGGTAACCTCACATTTATCCACATTATACTGCATCTGCCATGCATTTGCCCATTCACCTAACCTGTCTAAGTCACCCTGCAGCCTCTTAGCGTCCCCCTCACAGCTCACACCACCACCCAGTTTAGTGTCATCTACAAACTTGCAGATATTACACTCAATTCCTTCATCTGAGCTGAATGCGAGTAATGTGCCATGGAAGGCTACTGCTTCCAGCAATAAAGCTCAGCATTGAAACACTTCACTGAGACAATAAACAAGCAGTGTTCAGTGCCAAATCAAGGTCTCTCAAGGTAGCCAAGGAATGAAATTTTACTCGAGAATAATGTGAACTATTTTAATTAATTGAATTATTTCACAACAAAGTACATGGACAAGGTATTTTAGCTAATTTAGAAGCAAATGTAATATTTTTATTTATTGTAGTATCACAAAATTATTAAAGTTAGACTATCCTGCCTCAGTATTTGGCTTTGAAAGGTCAATGGTTATATATTAGAGCATTGAGCAACAAAGGGCACGGGGATGGAGTTGCCACCTTTGGCCAAGACTAAAACTTGAAGGTTGAGGCGAGTTACCATTTGCTGTTGATGGTAAACCATTGAAAATCGTAATAACCTTAACTGATAATGTCTTCACGTCATAAAGCACATGTAGAAAAAGCATTCTCCATTTTAAAATGAAGATTTGGTATCTGATTTAACTTTTGGGGAAACTCCAGACACACCTTGATTATAAGGTTCAAAATTGGACAAGCGAAAACCTGACCAATTTAATTGCAGGTTCAGAGTGATAAAATGATTAATTTTGCATGATTAAATCTAATGGCCAGTGTGTTTCCTGCAGTGTTGGATGATCTAATTTGAAACAAAGGAACGTTAGAATTGCAAAGAAATGTAGCTGACCGAAGGTTTCTTGAGATGGGAAAACAAAAGATTAAAACATTCTAAGTGAGGAATAATTTGTTTCTTTTGTTAGAATGTAATTTTAGATCTTGGTGTGAAGCCTTCCTCGCATGGGTGAATATTAGGAAACCTTACATTGGTTCTGAATTTGAGGCCATGAAGGGAGATCGCTGAGATTTTAAATGTACTTTGTGTGACTGCAGGAAGAATGGAAAGACAAATGGCTACTGATGCTGTGGTAGAGTGCCTTCTCAAAGGGGATTCGAAGAAATTGCAGAAAAAAGTCAATCATCTAAAGGATACAGAGGCGCAGCTAACCCGCTCATGTTGACCAGGCTGTTGGTGAAGATGCAATCTGTGATCAGTTGGCAGAATATTGTAAAACTGCTTAAGGGTGTTCCAAAGAACAAGTACAAAGAAAATCCATGTGAGTCCAGCAGTGATTGGTTTTGTGATCTATCTAGCAGCCATGTAACAATGATTGAAGCTCGTGACTATCTTTCTGTCTTTCAACTGCTAAAAATCCAGAAGGAATGACAAAGTAAACATTTTAATTTTTTTAAACGTGTTTACTTTTACGGTCATCAAGGTGAGGGATGGCAGGTAAACCTGAACACATTTTTGGCACCCAGTATCGACATCAAGCAATGCTGAATACAGAATAAGACTTCCTTTACTGTGCCCCAAAATATGCATTAAATACCCACCGCCCCTCTCCACCATTTCCTCCCCCCCCCCCCCCCCCCCCTGGCCTCCCCTGTCCCAAACCAGCCATTTTTTTGTGTCTGACTGAGTGGCAGTAGCAATATTGTGCCAATTTGTCTTGTGAGGCTACAGCCACTAAGACTTGGGTGAAGACTGCCTAAAACTCAGTTAGGAGCCTTACGGTCAGCTCTGAGTTAAGACCATCATGCCAGCAGTCTGGGCTGGAATTTAATTCATGTTCTAGACTGTGCTACCTGACAGCACCACCGAAACCTTTGGCAAAAACAGACTTGAAGTTTTTGGATGATAAACATAGAAACATAGAAAATAGATGCAGGAACAGGCCATTCGGCCCTTTGAGCCTGCACCGCCATTCAATATGATCATGGCTGATCATACAACTTCAGTACCCCATTCCTGCCTTCTCTCCATACCACCTGATCCCTTTAGCCGTAAGGGCCACATCTAACTCCCTTTTGAATATATCCAACGAACTGGACTCAACAATGATTTTACTATATGTGTTCATACACTGGCGGTTTTAATTTCACCAAATGTTAAAGTCAACCAGCGTGTTAAATTTATGACACTTTATGCCCTATTGCCATTGTAACAGTTATTTGTAAAATTCTTTGCAGTATTTTATCAAAATACCAAAAGTTGCGACGTAATCCTGTATTTCTGTTCAGTTTTGACAAAGAACTTGGTACTTGCTGGGATTTTGTGCTACAGGAAAATTCCAGTAAGCCCCCAAGTCACTAAAGCCTAATTACAACCTTCTGTTATTCAAAGGATGTAATAAATAAATCATAGAAATTTATGGCAAAGAGGGAGGCATTCGGCCTATCATGCCCGTACTGGCTAAAAAAGAGCTATCCAGCCTAATCCCACTTTCCAGCTCTTAGTCCGTAGTCCTGTAGATTATGGCACTTCAAGTGCATATCCAAGTTCTTTTTAAATTCGATTGAGGGTTTCTGTCTCTGCCACCCTTTCAACTATGAGTTCCAAATCGCCACCACCCTCTGGGTGAAAACAGTTCTGTTCAATTCCCCTCCAATCCTTCTACCAATTACTTTAAATCTATGCCCCCCTGGTTATTGACCTCTCTGTTAAGGGAAATAGGTGCTTCCAATCCACTCTATCTAGGCCCCTCATAATTTTATACATCTCAATCAAGGCTCCCCTCAGCCTCCTCTGTTCCAAAGAAAACAACCCCAGCCTATCCAATCTTTCCTCATGGCTAAAATTCTCCAGTCCTGGCAACATCCTCGTAAATCTCCTCTGCACCCTCTCTCGTGCAATCACATCTTTCGTGTAATGTGGTGACCAGAACTGTGTGCAGTACTCTAGCTGCGGCATAACTAATGTTTTATAAAATTTAAGGATAACCTCCCTGCTCTTGTATTCCATGCCTCAGCTAATAAAGGAAAGCATCCGGTATGACTTCTTTAACAACCCTATCCTGCTACCTTCAGGGACCTGTGGACATGCACTCCAAGGTCTCTCTCTTCCTCTGCGCTTCTCAGTATCCTACCATTTATAGTGTATTCTTTTGGCTTGTTAGCCCTCCCCAAATGTGTTACCTTACACTTCTCCAGATTGAATTCCATTTGCCACTTTTCTGCCCACCTAACCAGTCCAGTGATATATTTCTGCAGTCTACAGCTTTTTTCCTCACTATCAACCACACGGCCAATTTTGTATCATTTGCAAACTTCTTAATCATGCCTCCTACATTAAAATCTAAACCATTAATATATACCACAAATAGCAAGGGACCTAGTACTGAGCCATGCAGAACCCACTGGAAACAGCCTACCAGTCACAAAAACACCTGTCGACAATTACCCTTTGCTTCCTGCCACTGAGCCAATTTTGGATCCAGCTTGCCACTTTCCCTCGGATCCCATGGGCTTTTACTTTTCTGACCAGTGCTACAATGTTTTATCCTTGTTTTCTACCCTTCTGTTTTGAAGGTGGTGCCTTTTTTTGAGGATACAGTTCCATGGGCATGGCAGTCCTCAATAGTTTACTCATGTATAAGGGTTGATGTCATTCGACTATGCAACTATTGGGCATTACATCCGAGTCTGATTCTGATCTTATTTGTCATCCACTTGCTTGCCATAAAGAGTAATTAAACCATGATCAGGAGCCTGAACTCTCTCTCACCTTTCCACTTTGTTACCCTCGGGTCTTTGAGGCCAATTGTAGTGCCCACCATCATGCTGACTGAGATTAGCATACTTATCACAGGCCAAGAGATTCAACCTAGGGCCTTTCTGATTCTTTGGGGCTGATATTCACCCTCCCACAATGGGTGGGAGAGGGTCCGGGGATTGGGTGGATGGGGGTTAAAAATTACAAATTCAGAAACATGACCCCAACCCGCTGCGTATGCGCCTGCTGCCATTTTTGCACCATTAGCTTGCAAGGCATGCCTGTGACCCGCTCTCAAGAGGATGGACATTTCATTATAATATTTAAATCGGCACCTCTGACACTGCAGCACTCCCTCAGCACTGGAATGTCAGCCTAGATATTGTGTTCAAGTCTCTGGAGTAGGACATGAATGCACAACCTTTTGACTTAGAGGCGAGAGTGCTACCACTGAGCCACAGCTGACGTCTACCATCGGGAGTAGGCCTGGTCACAAATGTATTGAATTTAGACTGGGGATCGGTACATTTACCCAGTAAACCAAAGAATACTCAGCATAGATCGGCGATTGGTGCTTTTACTCAGTAAACCATTGGGAAATCAGGTCAGGCCATGGATTGGTGCCTTTACTCACTAAACCTATAGAGGGAAACTCAGTAGAAAAAAAACAACTTCTGTTGATTTTGTGTGCCTTGCTTTGTGGAGCATTTTAGTTCAGTGTTGTCCAATAGAAATCACTGACCAGCCACAGGCGTGACCACAGTGAGCCCATTTTAGCCACATGCACTAATTCTAGTAGAAAACACCTCACATACAATACTGGTAATTATACTTAAGTACATATTTACATAACAAGCCATTCAGCGTTAAACCTTGAAGTATTTTTCTTTTACCCTGTCCTAGACCTGAACCTGCATCTCTTTCTAGTTTCTGCCCCATGCCCTCTGTAAGCTCATCTCATCCATGAGACCCAACTCCTGTTCCCTTGACCTTATTTCCACCCAACTGCTGACCATCCAACTTCCTCTCCTGCCCCCCGCCCCTCCCCCCCACACACTGGTTGACATTGTAAATGTTTCCCTCACCCTCAGTTCTGTCCCACTCCATTTCAAAACCACCATCAAAAAAATACTCTTGATCCCTCCGTCTACGCAATATATCACCCCATCTCCAACCTCCTGTTGTCCCCTCCCAAATCTATGACCATCTTTCTTGCAGTTCCTTGTTTGAATTTCTCCAATCAGGTTTCCACTCACAGTACTGAAACAACCCAAACCAGAGTCACAAGTAACATCCTCAGTGACAATGGTGTATTATACCTCCTTGTCCTGCCCGACTTATCTGTAGTCTTTTGACATGTTCGATCCCACATCGAACCATAGGAAGAGGCCATTCAGCATGTTTAGCCTGTTCCGCCATTCAGTTAGATCCTGGCTGATCTGTGTCTTCACCCCATCTACCTGCCTTGGTTTTGTAACCCTTAATAGCCTAACCTAACAAAAGTCGAGCGATTTCAGTCTTGGTATTTTCAATTGACCTAGCCTCAACAGCTTTTTGAGGGAGAGAGTTCCAGATTTCCACGACACCAGTGCCTCTCCTCCGTCGCACAGCTCCGTGGGTCTGTCTTCAGTTGGTTTTACTCCCAGCTATCCGATTATAGACAGAGCAGCTCCAACAATGGTGTCTCTTCCCACCAGCGCACTGCTACCTGTTGAGTTACCTGAGGACCTATCCTCGTTCCCCTTCCTGCTCTTCAGCTACATAATCCCCAAATGTGGGGTCAGCAACTACATATATGCTGACAACACCCAGCTCAACCTATCCACCACCTTTCCTCTGCCCAATGCTTGCCTGGCATCTGGTCTTGGAGGAGATTCAGTTTTTTCCAATTAAACATAGGAAAGATTGAAGCCATTATCTTAGGCTCCTAGCACAAACTCTTTATCCTTGCCATCGATTCCATCCCTCTTCCCAGACACTGTCTCAGATAGTGCGCAACTTCAATTTCCTATTCGACCCTAAGCTGGGTTTATAACCTAATTTCCTCTCCATCACAAAGACATTCAACTAATACCGCAGTAATATTGTACACCTCCACCCCTGCTTCAACAGCAACTGACACTAAAGCCCTCATCCATGCCTTTGTCACCTCCAGACTTAACTATTCTAATGCTCTCCTGAGCAGCTTCCCAGCCTTCACTCTCTGTAAACTTCAGCCCATCTAAAACTCTGATGTCCACATCCTATCCCACATCAAGTTGCACTCACCCGTCAACCAGTCTTCGCTGACTTACATCCAGACCTCAACATTTCAAATTTAAAATTCTCATCCTCATGTTTAAATCCCTTCTTGGCCTTGTCCCTTCCTATTTTTGTTATCTTCTCTAGCCCAATAACCCTCTCCCATCCCAATTAACCGTTGCTCTGACTCTCATCTCACCCCTCCATTTGTGGCCTTGACCTCTGATATTTCGGCTCCATCCTCTGGAATTTCATCCCAAAACCCCTCTGCTTGTCCGCCTACCTCACCTCCTCTAAACCCAACTCTTTGACCAAGCTGTTGATCACCCCTCTTTAAGTCTCCTCCTTTAGCTTGGAATTCAATTTTTGTGCACTCCTCTGTGAAGCATCTTGCTTGTTTTTTTATTATACACAAAAGGCGCTATATAAATGCAAGTTGTTGTCGTTGTTGACTGTACTATTTATAATTTATGCCTGCAAAAGTGTGTGTATCATTTTCCCTCTGTCTCTACCTCCCATTCCTACAATGTGTCACAGAACCATATGTCTTTTCAGCTTATTTATGTGACCAGTCTTCCAAGCATGTTATTGATGTATTTAATCTTAAAAAAGCTGTTCCACAATCTTTGTTATTTAAAAAGAAATTACATGTATTGAGAAGTTTGTGAGTGACAATGGAATGATGCTTTCATGAAATTACTGGAATGTCTATTTAAAATAAGTTACTTAAAAACATTTATGGTATAACAACAGTTTTTTGTGTCGACAAATGCATTTTTATCCTGCTAACTGCTTTTTTGAAATAAGCATTCCAGTTGAATTATCACATTTTTTTCTTGTGCTTCAGCAACCAGAGATTTTCCATTTAATTCAGAAGATTCTGATATATCTGAGAATATGCCAGGCAGGTGAACTTCAGTACCTCATTTTTTCCTCAACCTACATGTAAAGAATTTGTGTTGCTTAGTATTATAATGTACTGAGTCACTTAATCAACAGCTTCAGCTGGAAAGTTGGCACGGTTTTCTTAGCTCCACCCTACAAGAGTTCAAAATCTTTGAGGGTTTTACACAAGTAGAATTTCATTGCGTACCAGCAAAGGAAGGTTTATGGCTTATGTTACCTCATCAAATGCCTAAAAATTCGTGATCACTAAAAACCTGTCGGTGCCACTGCGGGCCAGAGTTAATGGCCGCCAAAAATAATGGCGCTGGCAAGAACGGGATATTGGCACTGGTTGCTAATTAACACTATCCCAGCATTAAACTTACTGTGCAAGGCCATTTTTGTGATGGTAGTCCTGGTAGGCCGTCCAAAGTAGCGTCGTTGCAGCAAGAACAGCCTTCTCTTAAAGCAAGGCTGTCAATTTTGAGAGAAGTGCGGCCCTTTAAAGGGGAACTGCCTTCTAAAATAAAAAAATAAAAATCACTTAAAAACAGGAAGTTTTTAACCCTTAAGGCTCAACTGCCTGCTAATAAAAAAACATTAAAAAGAATTCCCAAATGGGAGTCTTTAGCTCTTAAAGCTGAATTGCCTTTTGCACCTAAAAAAAAAGAAAAAAATGCTTTAGCACGAACACAAATGTCTCAGCAAGCCAGGGAAGGGGCAACCAGGGCCTCCAGCTTAGTGCAGGGGCAACCACTGCAAGAGAGGTCCTCTACACACAGAGGCCAGGAAGCTCTCCAGAAAGAAGGATGTGGGACCAGATCACCGAGGTTGTCACTGCCTGCATTGTCACCCCCACGACCTGGCTCCACTACCAAAGAAGCTTCATGATCTCAGACCAGTGGTCAAGGTCAGTGAATGCATCTTCAAAATTCCTCTCCTACCAACTGTATCATTAGCCTCACACATGTCTTAATGCATGACTGCCCCCACCAATCATTCCTCTATCAACAATCTGTACCAAACACGAGGCACACCTCCCATTCCTAGCTTCACATCAAGCCCTTGGAGGAGACGGTGCAGACCATTCTTGGCAGGGGCATGGCTGAGCCCTTGACCAACGGCAGGGCTGAAAGGATACAAGATGCTGGTATCCTCATATGTTATCCTCCTTCATGCAAGCACCTCTTGCTTTCCCCTCCTCCCGTCACCACAACTCCACCCTTGTGCCTTCCTCATTTCACACACCCAAGAAATGCAGAGTGCCCAGCCAGTGATTGATCAAGAAAAGGGAGAAGAGAGTGAAGAATAAGAAGAAGTAACACTATCACTCAATTTCACGCAGCCACCAGCTCCTCAAGGTCGACCAGCAAGGCCATTTCCAGTGTCCCCCACTGAAAGTCAGCATCCTTCCACCAGCCATTCTGCAGCCACTGGGGTAGCACTGCGTGACATCAGTAGGATAGGCAATAGCACACACAAGACAGTAACTAAGGGAATGCTTAAGGGTGGTTATTTGATTTCTTGATGTCATATTGGATGGATAGATGTATAAAGTTGGATTAGAAAGTTTGATTTGTGGTAGATTTTATTTCAACATTGTAGCCAAGAGAACGCAGTGATGGTCAGTAATGGAGGGAGGTTAAGGTATGGGACAAATGTTGAAAGGGGAATTGGGGTTTGACATTAAATAAATTTTTATTAATTAACTAGGCGGATGATTCTATCCTGGATATCCTGGCCAGATAGGGCCTGTCTGGGTTGTATCCTTCCTTCAGCTTCCTCCTCTTCTCTCTGCGAGCAGATGCTGTAGATCTTAAATAAAAGCAGAAAATGCTGGAAATACTCAGCAGCTCAAGCAACATCTTGACCTGAGACGTGAACTCTGTTTTTCTTTCTCCACGGATGCTGCCTGCCCTGCTGATTATTTCCAGCATTTTCTGTCTTCTTAGAGGCTTTCCTTTACCATCTGAGGTCTTGCAACCATCCAGCAGCATTACATGCACACTTTCAAAAGTTTTAACATATATTGCACCAAGCCACTACTTCAATAAAATATTAAAAATCCAGTCCAAACCCTTAAGTGCAAACTTGCGTGAAAGATGTGTGTGTCCCTTTAAGAGGTGCTGACAGCGTCTCTGCAGTCTGCTGCATGCTTGCTTTTCAGAGTGAGCTTAGAACCAGCGTTAAACTCAGTGCTAAGGACCCAGTTCGTAGAGTGCGATAAGTTAGCATTGCACGGCGACTGACGTCATGCTCTCCATATTTTCATCTCCAGGGCCAGCGCTGCTATTGGCAGTACTAAGGCATTAACCAAAATGACGGCCACCAAGTCCTATGCCAGAGTAGACGTTTTAGACGCAGAATGATACTAAAACCAGAAAGAGTGTACAGTGTAGACTCACCAGGGATGAGAAAATATAGTTATGAGGAGCCATTTGAGATACTGGGATTTTTTGAATGGAGCAGACAAGGCGAAGAAAAGGTTTAATAGAGATTTTTAAAATTCTGAAGGTTTTTGATAAAGGGAATAGAGAAAGACTATTTTTACTCGGCAGTAAGTGTCAGTTTAAAATGATCATTAATAGAGTGAGGCAAAAGGTTTGGAAAAAGATCTTTACCTGGGGAGTTGTTGGAGCATGGAATGCCTTGACACAGGGAATAGTTGAGTCAAAGATCACTGCATCTTTTGAGTGAATGTGGAGAGATATTTTATGCCGAGGAAGATAAAGGGCGATGGGGAGACAGTGGAGCAGTGCAATTCGTTTTGGATTGCTGTAGCAAAGTGCCAGCCCAGCCAGGAAAGGAAAACTAGCCCCCTTCCGTGCAGTAACTTCTACGGTTCTATGAGGAAGCAGGTGATCTTTGTGGTGGCTAAGATATGGGGTTCGATGATCAAATGGATCATGAGGTGTGCACTGTCGGGTTCAAACTGAGTGAGCAGGCGGGGAGAGCATGAAGTCTGAGGCTAAGGAGAGGAATGTTTGGCACAGCTGCACTGTCTGGCTTCAATCTTGTTTATTCAGGACTTGACGTTAGCTAAGCAGATAGCATGGAGGTAGTCAAGGAGTCAAGAGGTAGATCTCTGTGCCATACGTGTGAAAAGAAACCTTGTCTTTAAGAATGATGTCACCAAGAGACAGCATGTAGACGAGGGAAAGTAGGGGGCCAACGTGGATTTTTGGGATGTACCTGAGATGAGAAGCCATTGTGTCCCGATTTGGAATACCTGCCGCCATCTGATGACCTCCTCACCCGCCCTTGATTGCCTGTATAATATAGGTTCCACCTAGTGGACTACTGTGGCAATGCAGCCCCTGCTGTTTACAACAAGAATAAAAAAAGAATGGAACCATCTTGTAAAATCTGAGTGTGTTGTCATAGCGTAAAGAATATATCACATTGGCGATGAGGATAGGATTTCTAGATACCCTAGCTGAAATTTTTGTTGGTGGAAGATTCCAGCCAAACAACAGAGAGACTAGAGAGCTCCTTAGTTTGCAGAACAACTAAAAATCCAAGGTAAATTACAAGCACACTTGGCTGAACATCCAGAGTCCAGATGGCCACGCCGATGGGAATAATAAAGTGCTTGGGGGAGTTTCAATGTGACCGTGAGACTTTCGGAACATATGTGGAGCAGCTAGAAATGTTTTTCACTGCGAATAGTATCATCAAAGTCCCCGATGATGAAAATTGTAACTGGGTGGTGTTGGAAAGAAAACAGGCTATTTTCTTCACTGAAGCAGGCAGCGAGGTGTATGAAATCCTGAAAAATGTGCTTGTGCCCATCAAGTCAAAGGACACGCCACTGACAGAGATTCGAACCAAGTTAGAATAGCACTACAGTCCCGAGCCCCTGGAAATTGCTGAAAGTTATCGTTTCAGAATAGAAATCAATCATCTGACAAGAGTATCAGTGAGCACATTGTAGCATTAAAGAAGTTATCCATTCACTGTCATTTTAGAAACTTTCAGGACCAAGCATTGCATGACCACTTTGTTTGTGGGATGAAAAATGAAGCAATCAGAAGAAAGTTGTTGACAACTCCTAACTTGACTTTTGATTCAGCTTGTCAGACAGCTATGTCAATGGATATGGCCGACCAATATTCCCGAGCATTTCGTACCATTTCCAGTCATCAGACAACCGAGGTGAATCGACTGCAGGTTTAAAAAAAAAGGCAGTTGGGTCTCAAGGCCTCAGCAACTGGCCAGGATGACAATACATTGAAGTCCTGCTATCGGTGCCTGTGACTACACATTGCTCAAAGTTGTCCATATATGAAGGCAGAGTGTTTCTCCTGCAAGAAAACTAGGCATCTTGCAAAGGCATGCCGACTGAAAAGTAAACCAACTTTCAAGGCAAAAAGTAGAACTCTCCAGAGCGTACATAGCATGAAAGAAAAGCAACAGGAGGTTTTGGAGATACACGACATCAAGAGCAAGAGGGTATCTAACAGTGATTCGAAAAGTGTCATCATCCAAGTAGATGTTGTAGGAACCAAGATACCCATGGAAATCGACACTGGTGCATCCATGAGCGCAGTCCCGGAATTGCAATATCTCGACAAATTGCGTAATTTCCCATTGGAGAAATCTAAGGTAGAACTGCGAGGCTACTCGGGAGAGAACATTTCTGTGGTAGGTCATATCACCGTACCGGTGAAATACAAGGATCAATTTCGGAGCTTGCCTCTCTTCGTGGTGGCAGTAGACAAGCCTGCCTTACGAGGAAGAAATTGGTTGGGATCACTGAAGCTGGATTGAAATAAAAATTTTCGTGTTGAAACGAGATTTGCATCGAAGGATGATGTCATCAAGATGTACCCAAAGGTGTTCTGCGAAACAGGCAGTCCGATCCAAAGCATCAAGGCGAGTGTCAGGGTACAGAAGGATGCGAGACCAGTTTACTACATGCCACGTCCTGTATCATATGCACTCAAGGAGAGAGTTGAGGAAGAACTCAAAAGACTAGAGACTGAGAACATTATTTGTAAGATAGATCTATGTATTGGGCTACACCCATTGTTGTTGTACCTAAGTCAGATGGTAAAGTAAGGCTGAGTGGTGATTATAAAGTAACCGTAAACCAGGTTCGAGAGGGTAATCTCCCCAATACATTGCCAAATGTAGATTTGTTCACAATGCTGACAGGTGGTCAGATCTTCTCAAAGTTAGATCACACAACTGCCTACGTACAATTGGAGCTAGATGAGGAGTCCAAGTCATGCTTGACTATAAATACTTATCTAGGCCAATATCAATTTAATAGGCTACCATTTGGAGTATCGTCCGCCCCCGCCATATTCCAAGGGGTAATGAACCAGATTTTACAAGGTATTGAAGGGGTAGTATGTTATTTAGATGACATAATCATTTCAGCCCCAAACAGGAAAATCCATAATAACATACTGAATTAAGTGCTCAAATGGCTAGAAAAGCACAGAGTAGGAGTGTCTGCTCACAAGTGTGAGTTATTTCAAAACTCAGTGGAGTACTTAGGGCATAGAGTAGACAAAGATGGTTCACATCCAACCAAGGGAAAGCTGGATGTAATTACAAATGCACTCACTTCGATGTCACTAAACTTCGATTATTTTTAGGTCTTTTGAACTGTTATGGGAAGTTCCTACCAAATTTGGCTACAGTGTTGAACAAACAGGTCCATTGGAAGTGGTCAGTAGAATTTAGCATTCAGGGAGTGTAAAAGCTAGTTGGTAGAGAGCACCATGTTAGTTAACTATGACGTATCTAAAGAGAATCATGATAGAGGTAGAGTAAGAAAGAAAAGTGTGAAATTACATCAGAACGTAAGAGTGAAGAACCATCACCATAAATAGTTAAAGTGGTTACCAGGAAGAATGGCGAAGATATGTGGTCCTCGCACATATTTGGTCAAGATGTTTGATCGTGGAAAGATTAGGTTTGTTCACATTGATCATATTTTACCGACAGATGTGGAAGGAGTTGAAAGTTGGAATGATTCGATTATTTCTGACTCATCAGATAGTCTTGTTACAATTACAGTACCAGTAGCATATCCTACACCAAATGTACGAGAAACAAGTCCAAGAGAAAGTCAGAATTTAGGTTTGAGTCCGAGTCAGGCAAACAGTCTGAAGTTGCGGAGAGTTCAAATGTAAATTAATGGGATTCATGAGAGGAAAACTTTCCTCAGGATCAGCCTAGAATGAATCTAAGCTCGACACCATGTTTGGAAAGTTCTATTCGAGAGCGAAGGTATCCTCTTCGAATCAGAAAATAAGTGGTTAAGTTTGATTTGTAAATATGGCACAATAAGTCCATATCTTTTGTTATGTATAACCAAGCAAGTTATGGATGGTGATTGTTATAATTACTTCTTCATTAAGGAGTGAGAAGTGTAAAATGGATCCATGTTGGCTTTCATAGCGAGAGGATTTGATTATAGGAGCAGGGAGGTCTTATTGCAGTTGTACAGTGCCTTGGTGAGGCCACACCTTGAATATTGTGTACAGTTTTGGTCTCCTAATCTTTGCTATTGAGGGAGTGCAGCGAAGGTTCACCAGACTGATTCCCGGGATGGCAGTACTGACATATGAAGAAAGTATGGATTGACTAGGCTTATATTCACTGGAATTTAGAAGAATGAGGGGATTTCATAGAAACATATAAAATTCTGACGGGATTGGACAGGTTAGATGCAGGAAGAATGTTCCCAATGTTGGGAAAGTCCAGAACCAGGGTCACAGTCTAAAGTTAAGGGGTAAGCCATTTAGGACCGAGATGAGGAAAAACATCTTCACTCAGAGAATTGTGAACCTGTGGAATTCTCTACCACAGAAAGTTGTTGAGGTCAGTTCGTTAGATATATTAAAAAGGGAGTTAGATGTGACCCTTACGGCTAACGGGATCAGGGGGTATGGAGAGGAAGCGGGAGTGAGGCACTAAAGTTGCATGATCAGCCATGATCATATTGAATGATGGTGCAGGCTCGAAGGGCTGAATGGCCCACTCCTGCACCTATTTTCTATGTTTCTATGTTTCTATGTTTCCACCTAGTGGACTACGCTCCACCTAGTGGATTATTGCGGTAATGCAGCCTGTGCTGTTTACATAGAAACATAGAAACATAGAAACATAGAAACATAGAAAATAGGTGCAGGAGCAGGCCATTCAGCCCTTCTAGCCTGCACCGCCATTCAATGAGTTCATGGCTGAACATGAAACTTTAGTACCCCCTTCCTGCTTTCTCGCCATACCCCTTGATCCCCCTAGTAGTAAGGACTTCATCTAACTCCCTTTTGAATATATTTAGTGAATTGGCCTCAACTACTTTCTCTGGTAGAGAATTCCACAGATTCACCACTCTCTGGGTGAAGAGGTTTCTCCTCATCTCGGTCCTAAATGGCTTACCCCTTATCCTTAGACTGTGACTCCTGGTTCTGGACTTCCCCAACATTGGGAATATTCTTCCTGCATCCAACCTGTCCAAACCCGTCAGAATTTTAAACTTTTCTATGAGGACCCCTCTCACGCTTCTGAACTCCAGTGAATACAAGCCCAGTTGATCCAGTCTTTCTTGATAGGTCAGTCCCACCATCCCGGGAATCAGTCTGGTGAATCTTCGCTGCACTCCCTCAATAGCAAGAATGTCCTTCCTCAAGTTAGGAGACCAAAACTGTACACAATACTCCAGGTGTGGCCTCACCAAGGCCCTGTACAACTGTAGCAACACCTCCCTGCCCCTGTACTCAAATCCCCTCGCTATGAAGGCCAACATGCCATTTGCTTTCTTAACCGCCTGCTGTACCTGCATGCCAACCTTCAATAACTGATGTACCATGACACCCAGGTCTCGTTGCACCTTCCCTTTTCCTAATCTGTCACCATTCAGATAATAGTCTGTCTCTCTGTTTTTACCACCAAAGTGGATAACCTCACATTTATCCACATTATACTTCATCTGCCATGCATTTTCCCATTCACCTAACCTATCCAAGTCACTCTGCAGCCTCATAGCATCCTCCTCGCAGCTCACACTGCCACCCAACTTAGTGTCATCCGCAAATTTGGAGATACTACATTTAATCCCCTCGTCTAAATCATTAATGTACAATGTAAACAGCTGGGGCCCCAGCACAGAACCTTGTGGTACCCCACTAGTCACTGCATGCCATTCTGAAAAGTACCCATTTACTCCTACTCTTTGCTTCCTGTCTGACAACCAATTCTCAATCCACGTCAGCACACTACCCCCAATCCCATGTGCTTTAACTTTGCACATTAATCTCTTGTGTGGGACCTTGTCGAAAGCCTTCTGAAAGTCCAAATATACCACATCAACTGGTTCTCCTTTGTCCACTTTACTGGAAACATCCTCAAAAAATTCCAGAAGATTTGTCAAGCATGATTTCCCTTTCACAAATCCATGCTGACTTGGACCTATCATGTCACCATTTTCCAAATGCGCTGCTATGACATCCTTAATAATTGATTCCATCATTTTACCCACTACTGAGGTCAGGCTGACCAGTCTATAATTCCCTGCTTTCTCTCTCCCTCCTTTTTAAAAAAGTGGGGTTACATTGGCTACCCTCCACTTGATAGGAACTGATCCAGAGTCAATGGAATGTTGGAAAATGACTGTCAATGCATCCGCTATTTCCAAGGCCACCTCCTTAAGTACTCTGGGATACAGTCCATTAGGCCCTGGGGATTTATCGGCCTTCAATCCCATCAATTTCCCCAACACAATTTCCCGACTAATAAAGATTTCCCTCAGTTCCTCCTCCTTACTAGACCCTCTGACCCCTTTTATATCCGGAAGGTTGTTTGTGTCCTCCTTAATGAATACCGAACCAAAGTACTTGTTCAATTGGTCTGCCATTTCTTTCTTCCCCGTTATGACTTCCCCTGATTCTGACTGCAGGGGACCTACGTTTGTCTTTACTAACCTTTTTCTCTTTACATACCTATAGAAACTTTTGCAATCCGCCTTAATGTTCCCTGCAAGCTTCTTCTCGTACTCCATTTTCCCTGCCCTAATCAAATCCTTTGTCCTCCTCTGCTGAGTTCTAAATTTCTCCCAGTCCCCAGGTTCGCTGCTATTTCTGGCCAATTTGTATGCCACTTCCTTGGCTTTAATACTATCCCTGATTTGCCTAGATAGCCACAGTTGAGCCACCTTCCCTTTTTTATTTTTACGCCAGACAGGAATGTACAATTGTTGTAATTCATCCATGCGGTCTCTAAATGTCTTCCATTGCCCATCCACAGTCAACCCCTTAAGTATCATTCGCCAATCTATCCTAGCCAATTCACGCCTCATACCTTCAAAGTTACCCTTCTTTAAGTTCTGGACCATGGTCTCTGAATTAACTGTTTCATTCTCCATCCTAATGCAGAATTCCACCATATTATGGTCACTCTTCCCCAAGGGGCCTCGCACAATGAGATTGCTAATTAATCTTCTCTCATTACACAACACCCAGTCTAAGATGGCCTCCCCCCTAGTTGGTCCCTCGACATATTGGTCTCGAAAACCATCCCTTATGCACTCCAGGAAATCCTCCTCCACCGTATTGCTTCCAGTTTGGCTAGCCCAATCTATGTGCATATTAAAGTCACCCATTATAACTGCTGCACCTTTATTGCATACACCCCTAATTTCCTGTTTGATGCCCTCCCCAACATCACTACGACTGTTTGGAGGTCTGTACACAACTCCCACTAACGTTTTTTGCCCTTTGGTGTTCTGCAGCTCTACCCATATAGATTCCACATCATCCAAGCTAATGTCTTTCCTAACTATTGCATTAATCTCCTCTTTAATCAGCAATGCTACCCCACCTCCTTTTCCTTTTATTCTATCCTTCCTGAATGTTGAATACCCCTGGATGTTGAGTTCCCAGCCCTGATCATCCTGGAGCCACGTCTCCGTAATCCCAATCACATCATATTTGTTAACATCTGTTTGCACAGTTAATTCATCCACCTTATTGTGGATACTCCTTGCATTAAGACACAAAGCCTTCAGGCTTGTTTTTTTAACACCCTTTGTCCTTTTAGAATTTTGCTGTACAGTGGCCCTTTTTGTTCTTTGCCTTGGGTTTCTCTGCCCTCCACTTTTCCTCATCTCTTTTGCTTTTGCCTCCTTTTTGTCTCCCTCTGTCTCCCTGCATTGGTTCCCATCTCCCTGCCATATTAGTTTAACTCCTCCCCAACAGCACTAGCAAACACTCCCCCTAGGACATTGGTTCCGGTCCTGCCCAGGTGCAGACCATCCGGTTTGTACTGGTCCCACCTCCCCCAGAACCGGTTCCAATGCCCCAGGAATTTGAATCCCTCCCTGCTGCACCACTGCTCAAGCCACGTATTCATCTGCGCTATCCTGCGATTCCTACTCTGACTAGCACGTGGCACTGGTAGCAATCCCGAGATTACTACTTTTGAGGTCCTACTTTTTAATTTAGCTCCTAGCTCCTTAAATTCGTTTCGTAGGACCTCATCGCTTTTTTTACCTATATCGTTGGTACCAATGTGCACCACGACAACTGGCTGTTCTCCCTCCCATTTCAGAATGTCCTGCACCCGCTCCGAGACATCCTTGACCCTTGCACCAGGGAGGCAACATACCATCCTGGAGTCTCGGTTGCGGCCGCAGAAACGCCTATCTATTCCCCTCACAATTGAATCCCCTATCACTATCGCGCTCCTACTCTTTTTCCTGCCCTCCTGTGCAGCAGAGCCAGCCACGGTGCCATGAACTTGTCTGCTGCTGGCCTCCCCTGATGAGTCATCCCCCCCAATAGTACCCAAAGCGGTGTATCTGTTTTGCAGGGGGATGACCACAGGGGACCCCTGCACTACCTTTCTTGCACTGCTCTTCCTGCTGGTCTTCCATTCCCTATCTGGCTGTGGACCCTTCTCCTGCGGTAAGACCAACTCACTACACGTGATACTCACGTCATTCTCAGCATCATGGATGCTCCAGAGTGAATCCACCCTCAGCTCCAATTCCGCAACGCGGACCGTCAGGAGCTCGAGGCGGATACACTTCCCACACACGTAGTCCCCAGGGACACCGGAAGTGTCCCCGAGTTCCCACATGGTACAGGAGGAGCATATCATGTGACCGAGCTCTCCTGCCATGCCTTAACCCTTAGATACCCTTAAATTGGTAATAACAATGTTACAGTTCAATTACTGATATAAAAAATAAAAAGAAAAGCTACTCACCAATCACCAGCCAATCACTTACCCCTTTGGCTGTGACGTCACTTTTTGATTCCTTTCTACTTCTATTTTGCTTTCTCTCCCGCTGTAGCTGCACTGGTACGCATTTATAGGCCGCTCCGACACTGCTCCCACCTCTCGCCAACTGCCGCTGGTACTCGAGCTCCCGCTGGGCATTTATAGGCCGCTCCGACACTGCTCCCGCCTCTCACCAACTGCCGCTGGTACTCGAGCTCCCGCTGGGCCTTTATAGGCCGCTCCGACGCTGCTCCCACCTCTCGCCAACAAGAATAAAAAAGGAATGGAGCCATCTTGTAAACTCTGAGTGTGTTGTGATGTCGTAAAGAATATATCACAGCCTACTCTCCCCCTGATCACCTTCGCCTCTCCAGAGGCCAGACCTGAGGGCCATAAATTTATATGTGCTTCATCGGTGTGCTTCATCAGTGAGCAGCGGCCCAACATCAAGTGTGCCTCGGGCCTTCTCATTCCTGTGCAGAAATGGTTCACCAGGCCCAATTAGAACCGGAAAGCTGACTCTATACAATGGAGTGTAAAGCAATATGTGCAAATCATGTTAAATAAAATGGGAGCAAAAATAGGTATTGGACTGATCCAGGGAGACGTCTTGAGTGGAATTCTGTGGCATACTGGCAAATGTCCAAATTTCAGCTGCATGAAACCAATCCCTGAGGTGGGTTCTTGTTGACAATGGCAGTGATTCGGTCCACATAAAACATCCAGATCTACTGCACTTCCAAGGTTATATTTGTTATGTATGCATGCCTGTTTACTGTGTGATGTCTGAAACACTGTTATGCAACACTGAATGTACCCTTACACTGTACACACCTTATCTGTACACCAGAGGGTGCTGCTGCTGGAGACCTAAGGGTTACCTGCACACTGTAGGTAACCCAGTATAAAAAGGAACTCACAGCTTGTTGTCCTCACTCAGGAGCTGCAAATAAAGAACTACAGGTCTACACAGTTTAAGTATCATACCCTGCCTTGTGGAGTCATTGCTAAAGGTGCCGACATACACCACAATATTTCAAACAAGCAGTGGTTTGACAAAACCTATGAAATGTTGTATAACCACAATGTGACGTTTCAACGTCATAATAGATCATAGCATAGATGTGGTTCTCAGCCTTATTTATGTGGTTGTGCATAAAATCAATATTTTTGGATGTTTGCTGATTTTTGTGACAAAAAATATTTCTTCTATCCAAGTGTGTAAGTAAATACAGCACCCCAAATATGGTAAAACATTCTACCGGAGTTGGCTAAAATGTAAATTAAGGACAGTTATCTCCATTTAAGAAAAAATAATGGACATTGCTTTGTCTATATTATGTTTAATGTAAAATATTACAATATTTAAGATTATTGGATGTTGTTTGCAGTCAATTCCTTTTAAGAGTAATTTGGGCAATGAAAGACTGGGGCCAAAATTCCAGCATAACCGTGGGATCATGCACCCCAATGGCCTCCAGCGCTGACTCTGCTGGGGTTCCTGGGGGTCGGTGAGAGATCACTTAAATTTACATCAGGCAGACATGTGTAAGCGTTACAACTGGACTGATTAGCAAGAATATGAAAAAAAATTGTGTTCCTTCTTTGGGAGTCCTGGCCACCTCCCTTTCCTGGTCCCTACCCAAGCGCCACACATCCGGAGACAAATATGTCACCACTCATTTAGCATACTGGCCTCCAGAGGTACATCGGGGTCAGACTGAGATAGTGGAGTAGGAATTACCGCTGTGGGAGGGGCGGTGGGAGGGGAGAGGTTCCTTGTCCCAGCTGACCCTCCCTGAATATATTTGCCCCTTGCAGGACAAACCTAAAATTCGCAGAAATAGCAAAGAAGCAGCCCAACTCGGTCTCTGCCATCTTCCGAGGGATTTCTGCCAGTCTCCCAGCGGAACCACCGAGGAATTTCAACTCCACATACTTTGGCGGCTGCTGCCGACTGGACATCCCTTTCTATTCTCCTTCCACGATTTACTAACTGCAACATAGCTGACACATGAGGTTAAATGGTTTTTAAGCCATGTGTGGAAGAATCTATAAAATGCAGCACATTAATTTTGTAAAAGCTACAACAAAATCCATTAGATAGTTCGTTAGAGAGTGAACAAATTATCCAATCCTTTTTCTGCCATCCTGGTCCATGACTTGGAACAGAAGGAAGAAGTATGCTTATAAGTGGAATTGCTTTCTTTTAATGAGAAATTAAGTCCCATTGAAAGCAATGGTTCAAAGTGACTCACGAGAGAGTCTTGCTGACATCGATATTGTTCTGAATGACTAACCTAGGTGTAAAACTGACTCCATGGACCAGATGTGAAGCTAATTCCCTTGATCAGACTGAATAGCAACGGTAAGCTTTCGATCCCAGTTTCAAGATCATTCATCCATTTTTGAACGAGACAGTCCAATTATTGAGTGAGCTCAAGAGAATTTCTAAAAGACAAACCAGTAAGCAGAAGTAGAGTTTTCAAAGCACTGCGGGCAACTGAATTGATTTTGTCCTGTGACTTCTGGTTTTGGATGCAACCTGAAATTAAGATCCAAAGTGGCTAAATTTGGCCCTTTCTATAAGGCCTGTGGCCACCTGAAAGCAGCGGCCACGGGTCGGTGTGGAATGGCCACCGAGTCTCCGCAGAGGGGCCGCCATTTAAAAAATCGCCCTTCCTCAGGTTTAGAGCGGTATTGGGGACCGCTATGCCCATTTTCCCGCTGTGGCATGCACGCACTGACCCTTTACCGACCGGCGGTGACCCTTTCCCAAAATTGCTCGGCGGGAAATTGCCCCTTTCCCGGAATTGCCCCGCGGGAGCGGCTCCGCCACTTTTGCTGTCAGTACCCTGCCTGTGGCTTGGCGGCGCGGCAGCCCTTAAAGGGAGGTGGTGATGCCGGTGGCACCATGTTACCGGCCGGCGACCAGGTCGGGTCGACAATTATGCCCCCGAGTTCAGCTGGGCCACCAACAGGCAGCCTGGCAACCCTTTTCGGTGCCAGGCCGCTGGTCCGGCTGAAACACTCCCTGATGGCCCAGAGTTTGCAGCGGCCCTCCCCTTTAACTGATGGGGAGGAACGTTGTGACACGCCAGCGTGATGACGCCATCAGCACAGCATTGATGACTTGCAGCATTGGCCACTCCACCCCTCCCCCACTTCCACCCCCATGATGAGGCCACTTCCACCCCTCTCCAAATAAAGCACGAAGTGCTGAATTTCTCCCGCTTGGCAGCCCCGTGCATTGGGGCTGAACACTGGGTCGGAACACTTCAAGAGCAGTAGGTGGTGGATAATTTTGTCCCCAAATCTCAATATTTGCATGTATGTAAAGCTGGAGGAAGAGATATATGGCCTCTTAAAGGTCTGAGGACACACTCTTCTTCCTCTGTGCACATAACTTCAGCTGTGAGCTACACAGCGAACAACATGTGTAAACATTTAGATCTTGGGCGCATTCAACTCTCTTTCTTCACCCCTGTCATGTATTTAACTGTCATTGTAACCCATGTATAAACTGACCTAAGTTGTACACTGTGAGAACATTGACCACTAGGTGGTGAACTCGTGGGAGACACTCCTAACCTGGACTTTCAGGTATAAAAGGGGAAGCTCCCCCACCTTCATCACTTCAGTGCTGGCTAATAAAGGTTACTGGTCACAGGGTGACCTTCTCTCAAAGATGGACCTCGTGTGCATTTATACTGTATAGTAAGGACATATCATTGGTGACGAGAAACTATGGTTTAAACCACGCGAGCTTGGCCACTAGCAGCACAGACGAGAGGTACTGTGTTGGTGATGATTGGGATGATTTTATTGAGAGACTACAGCAAAATTTCATCACTAAGGAATGGCTGGGACAGGATTCGGCCGACAAACGCAAGGTTCATCTCCTGACGGTTTGTGGATCCAGGACGTATTCCCTGATGAAGGACCTTCTAGCACCAGAGAAGCCGGCGGACAAGACTTTTGAAGAGCTCAGTAAGTTGATCAGGGAACACTTTAAACTGGCGAGCAGCATGCACATGGCGAGACACCGGTTTTACACACACCGGCGGCGAGAAGGGCAAAGCGTTCCAGACTTCGTGGCAGACCTCCGGCGACTGGCGAGCCTATGTAAGTTCCCAGATGCATGCAGAGCGGAGGTGCTGCGAGACTTTTTTATTGAGGGCATCGGGCATGCTGGGGTTTTCAGGAAACTGATTGAGACCAAAGACTTGACCCTGCAAATGGTGGCTTTGATGGCCCAGACATTTATATCAGGGGAGGAAGAGACCAGAATGATGTTTGATAAAAATCTTGGTTTAAATGCAGCAAATGAACAGGAAGTCAACATTGGTAATGCGGCACACAGTTCTCCAGGCAGACAGGGGCAATCGGACATGCCCGAGCATGTAGTCGAACCCAAAGGCGGAATTCAACAGAGACAATGGCTAGCTGAACGGTGATTCATGCCATCGCAAGGGACAATGCGGCCAGTAATGGGGCCATCAACACCTGTCAATGGTGCATTTAAGGACAGATACAGAGACAGTTTGAGACGATCGATTGGTAATGGACCTTTTGTTTCCAACAACGGCTCATGTTGGAGGTGTGGAGGTAAACACACAGCCAGTGCTTGCAGGTATCAGCAATATACCTGCAGAAACTGCAACGTCAGCGGTCACTTGGCGCGTATGTGCAGGAAGCCTGCAGCCAGGTTGATGTACAAGGAGGACGGGCCCGATGTAAGCCCTACGAGGCCAAATGGACACTGGGGGAAATCGCTGGAAGCTGAAGTTCAGCGAGTTCATGTGGAGCACATATACAGTTCATATACCAGGACACCACCGATAATGATGAAAGTGCTCCTCAATGGCATCCCAGTATCAATGGAGATAGACACAGGGGCCAGCCAGTCCCTGAAGAGTATCAAACAGTTCGATAAGTTGTGGGTATCCAAGGCCAGGAGGCCAAAATTATTGCCAATTGATGCACAGCTGCAGACATATACAAAGGAGATCATTCCGGTGCTAGACAGCGCCACGGTAGTCGTAACTCACAAAGATTCAGAGAACAGGTTGCCACTCTGGATTGTCCCGGGGGATGGTCCCGCACTGCTGGGGAGGAGTTGGCTGGCTGTCATGAACTGGAAATGGGGCGATGTGAATGCAATTTCTTCTGTGGAGCGAATATCATGCTGACAGATCCTGGACAAATTTGACTTACTATTTCAACCCGGCATTGGCACTTTCATGGGGACCAAGGTAGTGATTCACATAAACCCGAATACCAGGCCAGAGCGGTGCCGTACGTGATGCGGGAAAAGATAGAAGGCATCATCTCGCCAGTAGAATTCAGTGACTGGGCGAGCCCGATTGTGCTGGTGCTCAAGGCGGATGGGTCGGTCAGGATATGTGGTGATTACAAGGCCACCATCAATCGGGTGTCACTCCAAGACCAGTACCCGCTACCTAGAGCTGAGGATCTTTTTGCGAAGCTATCCGGTGGCAAACTTTTTTCAAAATTGGACCTGACCTCAGCTTACATGACCCAGGAGCTGGCAAGTGAGTTGAAGAAGCTGACCACCATCACGACACACAAGAGGTTGTTTTGAGTACAACAGATGTCCGTTTGGGATTCGCTCGGCCGCCGCGATCTTTCAACGAAATATGGAAAGCCTCCTCAAGTCGATTCCAAGGACAGTGGTTTTTCAAGCCGACATCCTCATCACGGGTTGTGATACTGAAGAACTCCTCCGCAATCTGGAGGAGATGCTACGCAGACTGGACCGGGTAGGTCTGCGACTGAATAAGACAAAGTGCGTCTTCCTTGCTCCAGAGGTAGAATTCCTAGGGATGAGGATAGCAACAGACGGGATCAGACCTATTGCGCCCAAAACAGAAGCGATCCAGAGAGCACCCACACCCCGTAACACGACAGAGCTGTGTTTGTTCCTGGCACTCCTGAACTATTTTGGTAACTTTTTTCCCAAATTGAGCACGCTGTTTGAGCCGCTACACTTGCTCCTATGCAAAGGTCGCGAATGGGTCTGCGGGGATAGCCAGGAAAGGGCTTTTGATCGAGCACGAAATTTGTTATGCTCCAACAATCTGTTAACGCTTTATGACCCATGTAGGAAACTAGTTTTAACATGCGACGCGTCGTCCTATGGGGTCGGGTGTGTGTTGCAGCATGTGAATGCCAAGGGTCAGTTACAGCCAGTAGCTTATTCCTCCAGAAGTCTGTCCCAGGCAGAACGGGGCTACGGGATGGTAGAAAAGGAAGCGCTTGCATGTGTATATGCTGTAATAAAAATGCACCAGCACCTATTTGGCAGGAAATTTGAGCTGAAGACAGATCACAAACCCCTAACGTCCCTAGCCGCCTATGACTGTACAATTCGGTACAAACCAGGCACTGAAAACTGGGCCAATGCACTCAGCAGGCTCCCACTAGCCACCACCGATGGGGCAACTGAGCATGCTGCTGAGATGGTCGTGGTTGTTGAAGCTTTCGAAAGTGAAGGCTCACCCGTGACAGCCCATCAGATTTAAAGTCTGAACAAATAGATACCCACGACTGTCTTTAATCAAGAAATGTGTCCTGAATGGGAACCGGGCAGCCATGTACGGGCCATGCCCTGAGGAATTCAAACCATTTCACAGGCGCAAGAATGAACTCTCGATTCAGGCCTATTGCCTCCTGTGGGGAAACCGAGTAGTCATGCCTCAGCTGGGTAGAGAGATGTTCATCAGAGAACTCCACAATGAGCACCCGGGCATTGTCATGATGAAGGCAATTGCCAGGTCACACGTTTGGTGGCCAGGAATAGATGCAGACCTGGAACTTTGTATTCGCAGGTGCAACACGTGTGCCCAGCTGGGCAATGAGCCCAGGGAAGCCCCCCTTAGCCCCTGGTCCTGGCCCGCCAAACCATGGTCACGCATCCATGTGGACTACGCAGGACCTTTCATAGGAAAAATGTTTTTGGTTGCAGTAGGTGCCTACTCCAAATGGATCGAATGTGTCATTCTCAATTCAAGCACATCCTCTGCCACGGTAGAAAGTCTACGGGCAATGTTCGCTGCTCATGGTCTACCGGACGTCTTGGTTAATGACAATGGCCCGTGCTTTACAAGTATTGAATTCCAGGACTTCATGGCAGGAAATGGTATCAACCATGTCAGAACAGCACCGTTCAAGCCAGCCTCAAACGGCCAGGCGGAACGAACAGTGCAGACAATCAAACAGGGGATGCTCAGAATCCAAGGGGGTTCCCTACAAAGCTGCTTATCACGCCTCCTGTTGGCCAATAGATCCCGACCACACTCGCTCACAGAGGTCCCACCCGCAGAGCTGCTAATGAAAAGGATGCTCAAAACCAGGTTAAACCTTATACACCCCACCATGAAAGAAATTGTTGAGAGCAGGCGCCAGTCACAATGTGACTACCATGACGGGAATGCGAGGGCGCGATGTATTGATGTCAATGACCATGTTTTTGTCCTCAACTATGCTGCAGGGCCTAAATGGCTCACACGCACTGTGATTGCCAAAGAGGGGAATAGGATTCTGGTAGTTAAACTTACCAATGGACAAATCTGCTGCAAGCATGTGGATCAAACAAAAAGGAGGTTCAGCAACCAAATAGAAGAAGCAGAGGAAGAACACGATGTAGAGTTCACTCCTCCACAGGTGAGCGAACACCGGAACCAAGCGGAGGAGAGCCCAGTCACTGTGGGCAGTCTGGACAGGCCTGAGGCACCGCAAACAGCAGACACTCAGGCCAGCACCCAATAACCGGAGCCCCAAGTCAGGTGCTCTACAAGGGAGCGTAAACCACCAGGGAGACTTAACCTGTGATCCCAATAGGACTTTAGGGGGGAGGGAGGTGATGTCATGTATTTAACTGTCATTGTAACCCATGTATAAACTGACCGAAGTTGTACACTGTGAGAACATTGACCACTAGGTGGTGAACTCGCGGGAGACACTGCTAACCTGGACTTTCACATAGAAAAAGGGAAAGCTCCACCCACCTTCAGCACTTCAGTGCTAGCTAATAAAGGACTGGTCACAGGGTGACCTTCTCTCAAAGATCGGCCTCGTGTGCATTTATACTGTGTAGTAAGGACACATCAAGCCCCCCCTCCAATCCTATGCTGTGTGTGGATTTGGACGAAGTGAAAGATGCAGTTCTAGAAAAACTAACAATTTACAGTGTTTCTTTTGTATGTCAAGACCACACTCATAGGTTTGATTTCTATTTTTAGAATCAGCTTTGCTTTTCATTACATTTTTCTGAGCTACACCTGCTGCTTCGCTCGGCAAAAGAGTGGGCAGGTGACCTGCTCCCGCATCCCTGTAAGTGCTTCTCTGTAGTTGGCTGCTCGAGGATGTGTGAGTGTGGTGTGGGCAACTTGGGGGGTGAAATTGCCCTTCGCCCGATTGGGGACAGTAATCTTCTGGGGCCGGGACTTTTAGTGCCCGGTGTGGAAGTTCGCCCCCCTTGCCTTTAATTTTCCCCTCCATCCATTGCTCTGTGCCATCCCTGTCAGTGTGTGAAGATCAGGTAGAAAGTGATGGGTGTGATCTTGGGTCCTCTTGCTCCCCAATACAGTGAATGTTGCTCGAGCATGCCACCTTAGCCGGATTTAACCTTAGTTTTGGAGTATGTTTGTAACTGAAATGATAAGGCCTTTGTCACCTTCAAGGTTCAAACATTCCAGTGATCTGAAGAGTTAAAATAAAGATCTTCAAACATCAACTTAGATTTTACCTATGAGATTAGTAATCATTTGGATCAGTATTCTGCCAAACATTCTTCAATTGATTTTCTCCAGTAACCATGAATTCAGTGACTAGAAGTGCACAAATCACAACTGTTGAAGTGAACAACAGACACTGGACAGAACACATGTGGAGGCCACTTTTGGTCACAACATCTGCAATGCAGGAAAGTCCCCATGTACTTATTTTGCCTTTTTAAGCAACTGACCCCGAAAACACCAAGTAAAGTATTAATGGTAAACTTCACATCAGAGATCTCACATTTCAAGGAAATAGAACTTTCAAATGGGTCCTAAAGTGTGGCATTGTTTGACATGATTCCATAATCTACGTGATACCTAGTCTGTTCAAGCTGTTTCTGCACCACTGGCCTGCTGTAAGAAAGTGGCAAGTATACATGATTTTTGCAGGAGGTAGCCAGTATGATTGTCAAATTTAGTTAAAATTGATACTGAATTTCTGAGCAGAAAATCATGTTGGCTCTGTGATTCACCACCAATTCAAGTTTAGGTGACCTCAGGAATTTAATATAACTCCTGTTAGGAGTTGTCAAGATAATGTCACGTCACCTCTGGAATTAGGTTAACCGCAGCCCACATGGCCGAATAATTAATATTAAATTCAATATTCATAACGATCTTCAACAAAAATAATTCTGAAAGTATTCTGTTGGACAAAAATTGCAATTTTGTCTGTGTTAACTTGTATGTCTTATTACTGTCGTTGACCAATTTCACTCCCACTGTGAAATGCAAATTCCTCCCCACAATGGATAATGTGGTGGCTCGTCAACCCCCTTTGTAAGGGGCGCACTTTAAAAATGAGAAGAATAGAACAACTCTTAAATCTTTGGGCACTCAGGCCACAATCCTGCCGGAATCCCACGTGGGGCCTTCATGCACTGTTTAGTAGCTGGGAAAACCTGGTCTCAGTGCCACCAATGATGCACCCAGCTGGATGGAGAGGGATTCACCACCAATGGCCTGGCAAGGGGCAAGAGGAGATTCCGCCCTTTATAAGGCCCTGTGAAATCTCAGACACAAGGCTCAGACCAGTGTATTCAAGTCCTGTCTGATCTCCGAACCTTCTGGTGCACTCCTAGTGGTGTTACAGCGGGAGTTTGTTGGAATTTGAGCCTCAACGTGTTTATCCTCATGAATTCCACATGGCACCTATACTGAACATAGATATAGTGCAATCTTATTCCTGCATTGCACTGTTGGAAGTGATGTCCTTTACACACGGCTGTTAAGCTAAGGTCCAATCTACCTCTTCATATGAACGTTAAAGATGGAGGGACACTGTTCGAAGAGGAGCAGAGAGTTCCCCTGGTGTACTGATCAACATTCATTCCTCAACCACTGAAGATACAACAATTGGTCCTTGGCATGATTGCTGCTTCTGGGATCACATTGTATGCAAAATAGTTGCTACATTCACCTAAATAGCAACACTTTGGGGATATTTGAAGAGATGTAGTAAGGCAATAGATAAATGGAAGTTCGTTCTTTTTATGAACTGACAGTTCAGGTAAACTGGGAATGCTTCGAAATGAGTCTTATTTTCCAGGCAGTTTAATTGTTGCTCAGGAGTGCATATAAAATATCAAAATTATATTTTCAGAAAATACTGTCTAAAGGATACAAGCTTTGTAAACTGAAATTGTAACTGGCATTGTAAGTCAAGATGTTAATGTGTCATAAGAAGAACATAGGAATTAGGAACAGGAGTAGGCCATCTAGCCCCTCGAGCCTGTTCCGCCATTCAACAAGATCATGGCTGATCTGGCCGTGGACTCAGCTCCACTTACCCGCCCGCTCCCCATAACCCTTAATTCCCTTATTGGTTAAAAATCTATCTATCTGTGATTTGAATATATTTAATGAGCTAGCCTCAACTGCTTCCTTGGGCAGAGAATTCCACAGATTCACAACCCTCTGGGAGAAGAAATTCCTTCTCAACTCGGTTTTAAATTGGCTCCCCCGTATTTTGAGGCTGTGCCCCCTAGTTGTAGTCTCCCCGACCAGTGGAAACAAGCTCTCTGCCTCTATCCTGTCTATCCCTTTCATTATTTTAAATGTTTCTAAAAGATCACCCCTCATCCTTCTGAACTCCAACGAGTAAAGACCCAGTCTACTCAATCTATCATCATAAGGTAACCCCCTCATCTCCGGAATCAGCCTAGTGAATCGTCTCTGTACCCCCTCCAAAGCTAGTATATCCTTCCTTAAGTAAGGTGACCAAAACTGCACGCAGTACTCCAGGTGAGGCCTCACCAATACCCTGTACAGTTGCAGCAGGACCTCCCTGCTTTTGTACTCCATCCCTCTCGCAATGAAGGCCACCATTCCATTCGCCTTCCTGATTACCTGCTGCACCTGCAAACTAACTTTTTGGGATTCATGCACAAGGACCCCCAGGTCCCTCTGCACTGCAGCATGTTGTAATTTCTCCCCATTCAAATAATATTCCCTTTTACTGTTTTTTTTCCCAAGGTAGATGACCTCACATTTTCCGACATTGTATTCCATCTGCCAAACCTTAGCCCATTCGCTTAACCTATCTAAATCTCTTTGCAGCCTCTCTGTGTCCTCAACACAACCCGCTTTCCCACTAATCTTTGTGTCATCTGCAAATTTTGTTACACTTCACTCTGTCCCCCCTTCCAGGTCATCTATGTATATTGTAAGCAGTTGTGGTCCCAGCACCGATCCCTGTGGCACACCACTAACCACCGATTTCCAACCCGAAAAGGACCCATTTATCCCGACTCTCTGCTTTCTGTTAGCCAGCCAATTCTCTATCCATGCTAATACATTTCCTCTGACTCCGCGTACCTTTATCTTCTGCAGTAACCTTTTGTATGGCACCTTATCGAAGGCCTTTTGGAAATCTAAATACACCACATCCATCGGTACACCTCTATCCACCATGCTCGTTATATCCTCAAAGAATTTCAGTAAATTAGTTACACATGATTTCCCTTTCATGAATCCATGTTGCGTCTGCTTGATTGCACTATTCCTATCTAGATGTCTTGCTATTTTTTCCTTAATGATAGCTTCAAGCATTTTCCCCACTACAGATGTTAAACTAACCGGCCTATAGTTACCTGCCTTTTGTCTGACCCCTTTTTTAAACAGAGGCATTACATTAGCTGCTTTCCAATCCGATGGCACCTCCCCAGAGTCCAGAGAATTTTGGTAGATTATAACGAATGCATCTGCTATAACTTCCGCCATCTCTTTTAATACCCTGGGATGCATTTCATCAGGACCAGGGGACTTGTCTACCTTGAGTCTCATTAGCCTGTCCAGCACTACCCCCCTAGTGATAGTGATTGTCTCAAGCTCCTCCCTTCCCACATTCCCATGACCAGCAATCTTTGGCATGGTTTTTGTGTCTTCCACTGTGAAGACCGAAGCAAAATAATTGTTTACGGTCTCAGCCATTTCCACATTTCCCATTATTAAATCCCCCTTCTCATCTTCTAAGGGACCAACATTTACTTTCGTCACTGTTTTCCGTTTTATATATCGGTAAAAGCTTTTACTGTCTGTTTTTATGTTTTGCGCAAGTTTACTTTTGTAATCTATCTTCCCCTTCTTTATTGCTTTCTTAGTCATTCTTTGCTGTCGTTTAAAATTTTCCCAATCTTCTAGTTTCCCACTAACCTTGGCTACCTTATACGCATTGGTTTTTAATTTGATACTCTCCTTTATTTCCTTGGTTATCCACGGCTGGTTATCCCTTCTCTTACCGCCCTTCTTTTTCACTGGAATATATTTTTGTTGAGCACTATGAAAGTGCTCCTTAAAAATCCTCCACTGTTCCTCAATTGTGCCACCATTTAGTCTGTGTTCCCAGTCTACTTTAGCCAATTCTGCCCTCATCCCACTATAGTCCCCTTTTTTTAAGCATAGTACGCTCGTTTGAGACACTACTTCCTCAACCTCAATCTGTATTACAAATTCAACCATACTGTGATTACTCATTCCGAGAGGATCTTTTACTCGGAGATCGTTTATTATTCCTGTCTCATTACACAGGACCAGATCTAAGATAGCTTGCTCCCTTGTAGGTTCTGTAACATACTGTTCTAAGAAACAATCCCATATGCATTCTATGAATTCCTCCTGAAGGCTACCAGAGACAACATCTTTTGGTTTGGAAATGAGATTGCCGAATTTCATTTTGCACCGTAACATATATGTGAATATAGTACTGTACATTGCAAGGATGACTGACTTAAATATTATATGTTGCACGATGGTCCATATTGGCCCAGAATTTGCGGCCCTGATGACAGTGAACTGCCAGTGTTCGCTGTCAATTCGCCTTTGAAACTGACCGCAACTTCATGATTTGGTGGGTATGCAGCCAAATGCAGAAATCCTGAAGTTGCGGTCTGTCATACACTCCCCCCTAGCACCCCCCCCCTACCCCCCAACCCTCCCTGCCCTCCCCCGCTGTGTCCCCTTCCCGCCCCTCACAGAGCCTGCAATCAGTGTAATCGCTCACGTCATGGAAGCTGACAAAACTGTCGGCTCTTCCGTAGTAATTACGCTGTTACATACTCGAGGCCATCAATATAAGATAGTCACCAAGAAATCCAATAGGGAATTCAGAAGAAACTTTTTGACCCAAAGAGTGAGAATGTGGAACTTGCTTCCACAGGGAGTGGTTGAAGCGAATAGTATAGATGCATTTAAGGGAAGGCTAGATAAGCATATGAGGGAGAAGGGAATAGAGGGTTATGCTGATAGATTTAGATGCGGAAAGACGGGAGGAGGCTCGAGTGGAGCATAAACGCCAGCATGGACTGGTTGGGCTGAATGGCCTGTTTCTGTGCCGTATATCCTTTGTAATCCTATGTAATTAAAAGTTAGACCCAAAAGGATTAGGTGTAACAGGGGTTTTAACAGCATATTGACTGCTAAACAGAGGTTATGGCCCTGAAAAATTGATTTTAATTTTGTGCAGTGTCAAATTGATCCATTTTAATAAAAATTAAAATTTTAAAGAAACTTTAAAAAAACATTTTTTAAAGGTTTATTTCGGGGTTACCTTTTCAGCCCCAATCTTTGTTTTGCTCTCTAACATTTTTAAAAGGTTAGAATTTTAGGAGTTTAATCACTTCCTGGTTCACTGTCTGTGGGAATTCTGCATTTTGATTGGCTGCTTAGACAGCTTGTTGACTTCACAGCAGCTCACGTTAGGGATTCCCCATTAACTTTTGTAGATTTCAACTGTGCGTTGGAATTCTCAACACAAAGCTCGTGGGATCTTTGAGTGAAGCTTTTTTCGGGGCCAGCGGCGCACGTCTTTGCTTCGCTGCTGACCGCAAATTCCAGGCCAATATTGCTTTTTGTTTCATACACTCCTTTTTATAACCATTCCTCATTCAATACTGTACATTATGTAACTATGGCTAGTCTGAATGATAACCAATCCAGATCAATGTGATTCCTTCCCTTACAGCAAAGCTACTTACCCTGGCAAGTGTACTGCTAATAAAACTTACAATATAAAGGGGGAGAAATTCGGTCGAGCCTCTGTTGTGTGGAGCGGTACTTTTACAACCTTGAAAAAGATTGCGCCTCCCGCCCAGAAATTCGTCAGAATCAGTTGAAGAGCGGACAGGGGCAATAAATCAGCCATTGCACACCAGAGCTGAGGGGGGCGATAACAAAGGTTTGGTCGGTGCATTTTGCAGGCCCATTGCGCCTGCGTGGAACTCCAAATCAGTTCCCGGGAAAAGCTGAGTCTTAAAGGCGCGGCATAGTAATACACCCATTAAGGTTTTCAAAATGACTTTTTTGCAAGCTGAACTATTATGTATATCTGCTGCTGCAAACTCGGAGGTTCACCACTGTGCTGTGTGTAAACATTGCACTGACTGTGACCTCTGAGGGGAGCACTTCTTTATTCCTTTAAGTAGCCTCCAATTAACGACTCTGCAAGCCTGTACTGACTGTTTTTCCAGATGTTGTTATTGGTAGGCGCTCAATGAGGCGCACGCACCGAATTTACCGACCGGGATGCAAGCGTGCGCATTGCACCAGGATTATGTCATGATCAAAGTGATCGTCAGCAGCCAATGGTTTGCTCCCCCGGTGAACCTCTAATGAATTTTCCATCAAGGCGCTAAAAGCTATGCGCCCAGTTGCTAAGCTCTAACGCGAGCAGTAACACCCCCTCTGGCTGCTAACTGAGGCTATAGACAACCAAAAATCCAGGGAAGTAACTTTAAACGCTGATCTACCATATGCTTTCTGTAGAAATTCAATGAAACAAACAATCCACCTTTCATAGTTATGTATGTGCCACTAGGTCAGTGTGGCATTATACTGCTAATTCCACCAATCAAAAAACCGTAGGGCTGATTTTCTCTACTCCCATGCTAGACAGTGCACTGCTCCTGTCCAGAAAAATAGTCTGGGGACACTCTAGTGGAGGCCTGGCTCCTGACAGGTCTAGTGTTAGCAGAAGAGGCAGGAGAGAGGGCCGCAGACTGCATGCTTTTAAGATCAGCAGCCAAAAAGTCACAGATATATCAATATCCTAAGGGGTTGTTAGATCTTTCAAAAAATTGGCCTTCCTTTAAGTCTTTGGCCTGCCTTCAGGATCCCCAAGGATACTCTGGTTGGTGGGACAGGATATAAGAGAAATCTTCTCGTGTGATAGAGGGTCCTTTCAGTTAAGAAAATAAATCCCGAGTCGTGGCCTCCTTTAGAGAAATAAATGCAACACATGCTTCTTGAAGTTGACCTGCCATGCTTAATTTCCTACATTCTTTATTGTAATTGTTGCAGCTGGGCAGTGATTTGCTAAGTGAATACTTGGTGTTAAAGGTTCAGTAGCAAACATTCCAAAATTGTTGTGACCTGACGATGCCTGTCTCAACATGGGACTAGTAATAGTTTACTGAGTTGATATGTAAAATGCAATTTTTACACCTGCTCATTTGTGTGATAGACTTTGCTGATGATAGACTTGTCACATCAATGACTAATGTAGCTATGTAATGTTAGAGGTGTCCTAGGCATTAATGTTATTTGAGCTATAAGAAATAGTCATCAACCTAATCTTGACTAATAACATTGTTAATAACTATATAATTTTAGCTATATAGCATATGAAACACACCTTCCAAGTGCCATGGAGGTAGGACCATGTGGTTTATGAAGTTGGTTTGGAATTTGACCTATTTTTGCTTGAAAATTAGATATGTTTGATGTATTTCTTTTCATTTTATTTCCCCTAGCATTTTGGTTATACCATTAAAATGTCATTAAAATAAATCCCTTTTGAGGAGCAGAGAACTGTATTGAGGCAAATTGCATCTAATTAGCATACTGCATTAGTATGTTTTCCCTTTCATCGCGATGGATTATGTACTTCAAGTTCTTTTCTAAGATATGGTTGTTTTAACTAGTGTAAATTGATGATCTCCCCACTCGGAATAGCATTTTTCATTGAGACCTTTGCCAATTATGCTGTATGACTGCTCACAAGAAGAACAATGTGAGTGGCCTGGGATGATTCTCCTGTTCATTATCTTCCTGTGGGGGACTTCTGTTCTCTGCTTGGTAACACCCCACTGACAATGCAACTGAGAACAGTGCATCGCCATAAAGGGAGTGCTGGGATTAACCCAAGTTCGACCATTTTCTGGCACAGAGCGCGAGGATCCAACAAGGCGCCCCACCCACCATGTCATCCCCAGTTTGTAAACATATGAGGCAGGATTTTGTTTCTCTATTTAAACTATTTTTAGTCAATCTTGTGGAGGCAAATCAGGCTATCAACATTTCTCTGGTTCCAATCAAGCAGAATCAATGCTTTGTTAGAGGGGTTCTTTCTTGCACAGAGTTCAGTGAGAGTTGTAACTGAATTAAATTTAAAACATAATCACAGACATTGGGTAAATATCAAAAGGCCCCTGATGAGGCACTAAGAAAACCCTGCTCTGCGATGTGGCAGGCTTTAAAGATTCATATACTAATTAGTCTAGTTTTCCAGTTAAGGGATAAGTGTGCCCAGTTGTATGAAGTGCACAGTGACGTCATTCCTTTTATTGGATTAGTCAATGGCCCTGTCATCATTGATCATCTTCAAATAAAGCAGCAATTTGCTCTGAATAAAAGCAACTTATGAATCTCTAAACGCCAACGTCCTGTACCGTAAGCAGATGAATCGCGAAGAAAGACTGGTGGGTTTAATGTCTCAATTAGCCACTGAAATAGTTAAAATGTACAATTTAGAAATGCGTTGAACTTCATCTGCTGCGCTTTAAGTTCTTAATATTTAAAAAAAACGAATCAGATAAACAAAAGCTTACTTGTGCCATCATCATCATCATCATAGGCAGTCCTCAGAGTCAAGGATATCTTGCTTCCACTCTAAAAGTGAGTTCTCAGGTGACTGAAGAGTCCAATGTGGGATCTACAGTCTCTGTCATAGGTGGGGCAGACAGTGCTTAAAGGAAAGGGTGGTCGGGGAGCCTGGGTTGATGCACAAACCTTCCGCTATCTATGCGTGGTTTCTGCTTGTTCTCGGCAATGGGACTCTAGATGCTCAGCGCCCTCCCAGATGCTGTTCCTCCACTTTGGGCATATTAGAAACATAGAAACATAGAAAAATAGGTGCAGGAGTAGGCCATGCGGCCCTTCGAGCCTGCACCACCATTCAATAAGATCATGGTTGATCATTCACCTCAGTAGCCCTTTCCTGCTTTCTCTCCACATCCCTTGATCCCTTTAGCCGTAAGGGCCATATCTAACTCCCTCTTGAATATATCCAATGAACTGGCATCAACAACACTCTGCGGTAGGGAATTCCACAGGTTAACAACTCTGAGTGAAGAAGTTTCTCCTCATCTCAGTCCTAAATGGTCTACCCCTTATCCTAAGACTGTGTCCCCTGGTTCTGGACTTCCCCAACATCGGGAACAATCTACCCGCATCTAACCTGTCCCGTCCAGTCAGAATCTTGTATGTTTCTGTGAGATCCCCTCTCATTCTTCTAAACTCCAATGTATAAAGGCCCAGTTGATCCAGTCTCTTCTCATATGTTAGTCCAGCCATCCCGGGAATCTCTGGTGAACCTTCGCTGCACTCCCTCAATAGCAAGAACGTCCTTCCTCAGATTAGGAGATCAAAACTGAACACAATATTCTAGGTGAGACCTCACTAAGGCCCTGTACAACTGCAGTAAGACCTCCCTGCTCCTATACTCAAATCCCCTGGCTATGAAGGCCAACATACCATTTGCCTTCTTCACCGCCTGCTGTACCAGCATGACAACTTTCAATGACTGATGTACCTTGACACCCAGGTCTCGTTGCACCTCCCCTTTTCCTAATCTGCCGCCATTCAGATAATATTCTGCCTCCGTGGTTTTGCCACCAAAGTAGATAACCTCACATTTATCCACATTATACTGCGTCTGCCATGCGTTTGCCCACTCACCTAACCTGTCCAAGTCATCCTGCAGCCTCTTAGCATCCTCCTCACAGCTCACACCGCCACCCAGTTTAGTGTCATCTGCAAACTTGGAGATATTACACTCAATTCCTTCATCTAAATCATTAATGTATATTGTAAATAGCTGGGGTCCCAGCACTGAGCCCTGCGGCACCCCACTAGTCACTGCCTCCCATTCTGAAAAGGTCCCATTTATCCCGACTCTCTGCTTCCTGTCTGCCAACCAGTTCTCTATCCACGTCAGTACATTACCCCCAATACCATGTGCTTTAATTTTGCACACAATCTCTTGTGTGGGACCTTGTCAAAAGCCTTTTGAAAGTCCAAATACACCACTTCCACTGGTTCTCCTTTGTCCACTCTATTAGTTACATCCTCAAAAAATTCTAGAAGATTTTTCCCTTTCATAAATCCATGCTGACTTGGACTGATCCTGTCACTGCTTTCCAAATGTGCTGCTATTTCATCTTTAATAATTGATTCCAACATTTTCCCCACTACTGATGTCAGGCTAACCGGTCTATAATTATCCGTTTTCTCTCTCCCTCCTTTCTTAAAAAGTGCTGTTACATTAGCTACCCTCCAGTCCATAGGAACTGATCCAGAGTCGATAGTCTGTTGGAAAATGATCACCAATGCATCCACTATTTCTAGGGCCACTTCCTTAAGTACTCTGGGATGCAGACTATCAGGCCCTGGGGATTTATTGGCCTTCAATCCCATCAATTTCCCTAACACAATTTTCTGCCTAATAAGGCTTTCCTTCAGTTCCTCCTTCTCACTAGACCCTCGATCCCCTAGTATTTCCGGAAGGTTATTTGTGTCTTATTTTGTGAAGACAGAACCAAAGTACTTGTTTAACTGGTCCGCCATTTCTTTGTTCCCCATTATAAATTCACCTGAATCTGACTGCAAAAGACCTACGTTTGTCTTCACTAATCTTGTTCTCTTCACATATCTATAGAAGCTTTTGCAGTCAGTTTTTATGTGCCCAGCAAGCTTCCTCTCATACTCTATTTTTCCTCTCCTAATTAAACCCTTTGTTCTCCTCTGCTGAATTATAAAATTCTCCCAGTCCTCAGGTTTGCTGCTTTTTCTGGACAATTTATATGCCTCTTCCTTGGATTTAACACTATCCTTAATTTCCCTTGTTAGCCACGGTTGAGCCACCTTCCCCATTTTATTTTTACTCCAGACAAGGATGTACAATTATTGAAGTTCATCCATGTGATCATTAAATGTTTGCCATTGCCTATCCACCATCAACCCTTTAAGTATCACTCGCCAATCTATTCCAGCCAATTCATGTTTCATGCCATCGAAGTTACCTTTCCTTAAGTTCAGGACCCTAGTCTCTGAATTAACTGTATCACTCTCCATCTTAATAAAGAATTCTACCATATTATGGTCACTCTTCCCCAAGGGGCCTTACACAACAAGTTTGCTAATTAGTCCTTTCTCATTACACATCACCCAGTCTCGGATGGCCGGCCCTCTAGTTGGTTCCTCGATATATTGGTCAAGAAAATCATCCCTAATACACTCCAAGAAATCCTCCAATTTGGTTAGCCCAATCAATATGTAGATTAAAGTCACCCATGATAACTGCTGTACCTTTATTGCATGCATCCCTGATTTCTTGTTTGATGCTGTCCCCAACCTCACTACTACTGTTTGGTAGTCTGTACACAACTCCCACTAACATTTTCTGCCCTTTGGTATTTCGTAGCTCCACCCATACCGATTCCACATCATCCAAGCTTAATGTCCTTCCTTACTATTGCGTTAATTTCCTCTTTAACCAGCAATGCCAGCCAGCCAGGCTGCAGGTGAATAGAGGGATATTCCAATTTTAACTGCAGCATTCAGACTTGCCCAGATGAATTAGGTAGAGGATGACAACTCAATGTTATATGTTGAATTCTTGTTCTATCAATTCCTCTACTCTCTCTTTTAATAGTTTTTGAACCTATCAAAGAATTCAAAGGACCATCTTGTCACTGTATTAAAACAGAAAATATGTCAATTCTTAGTGCTGCATCATTCAATATTAAGGCAGTTATTCCCTTTTTGATGTTTGCAGTCTGTGCTACTATTTATTTTTCCCCATTTCCTTGGACTTGCCTCCCCTGACACATTCTACACAATCCACAGCCAGACAGGTCTCTCGCACTGATTAGTGCCTGGTCTCTACTCATCACCACCCTAAAGCAACATGGCCGTCGCTGGGGACTCAATGCCCTATTGCACTCCCCTGTAGGCCATGAAATGTTGTTGCTTTCTGTTAATCCTTGAATTTGAGACTGTTCTAAGTATTGTTTTCAACTTTTGTTCAAGTCAGGTCTTGATGATATTGGAGTTGTGCATCTTTTCCATCTCAATGTTCCCTTGAGAGGTGAGGTTTTCAGGGCTCCTTTTTAGGGATAAAAGCATCAGTTGGTCTGTTTTATTTCTGTATCCTCCACCAGGCTGATTTAACAAATATTCTTTCTCCTTGATCCATTTCTGTGATCATTGAGCTTATCTTGCAATCCTTGCTTCCTGCTTGGACATCAATCAACAATTCTCTTCTTTCCTCGCGCTCTCTGGATACTGCCTAACTATTTGAAAAGCAGCATACAGAAATCACCTGATGTTATTCTTCTTCTCACAGAACTGTTGTCTCTGAACAACTCTTTGGAACTACCACATTAACGCAGGATACGACCACCTGAGCTTCAAGAGTGGTTTGTTGAGAAAAATACCTTCCCATTTGGTACCATCTTTATGGTGGCAATGATCTTTCTAATGCAAATAAGATCTGAAAAGACATGGGCTTGAAATTGCCCTGTTTTGCGACGCCTGTTAGCACCTCCGGGGGGAGTGGCGCTAACGGGGCGCCAAGCAGTTTTGATCGGGGGGGGGCGGGGGGGGCACAACTGGCTCCCGCGAAATTGCATGGGAGTTGGTGGAGGTGCTGCCACAGTAGCGCCGATCAGTAGTGCCACAGCCTGCCGCGTAACCAGCAATGGCATCATCAGCGTGTGCACCAGCTTCTTAGTGTCACACGTCGACCTCTTTCCGCCCCACGGCAAATATTGCCCTGCGCCCTGTGAGGCTGTCATGAGCAATGTCAGCGCCAGCCTTGTGGGTCACAAACGGGGCTGACTTTCGCTCGTGAAGTGGAAGTTAAAGGGGGGCTGGGGAACGCCTCGCGCCGCCATTTTGGCGGTTTGGCCAAATCACTAGTCAGCTCAACTTCTGCCTCCCTTGCATTGTCCAGGCCACTATTGTGCAGCTCTGCATTCTGTTTTGGGAGTCGGGCTGCGGTCTCGGCACCACACCGCCCTGGTGGTCCAGTGGAGACCATCAGAGGCCCGACAGAGTGAGCAGCGGCCCTCCCCTTTAACTGCAGGGGAGGGGCATTGAAAGGTGTCAGTGCTATGTGGAGTAGCTACGTAGTGCTGACCAACTCACCCCAGTAGTGCCCCGGAGCCCACCCCTACAGGAAGTGGAGCGCACAAGATTGAGCTCTACTTTCTGTGAGGGGCGGTAACCGCAATTTTGTGGCCGAGGCGGGTCTTCCGCGCCAGGCGCAGGAGTTCCCGCCCTGAGTCAGTTACAGCCCCCTTTCGGGGCGCTGATGAATTTCTCCCCCATTGTTCAAGACTTACTACACAAATCTCAAAATCCTCACCTAGTTTCAAAAAGTTAAAATGAAACACTTCGGTTGCCTAGGATAAAACAACTTCAGCCTCCCAAATATTATTGATAATTATTAATTGGACTGTCCAATTGAAAACTCATTTTATTTAGGCCAAAATTCCTTCTGTTTATTGATGGCTTGGTACTGAAGTAGACACTTGCTCACTCTATGCCCCAATTTGCTACTTATATATGGATCTGAGTAAACTTTCATTTGAGGCTAAGCTCATTTGATTATCACTCTTGCTCTCAACCAGTGCCCATCTAGGAAGAAGTGTATGAACACTTCATTATCTTTGGAAGGACCTTAGCCATCCCTTCCATCCAGACTTCCCAAACATTGTAAGGTTCTGGACATGGCAATTGATCAATAAAGCCACCCATTTAATTGCTATCTTATTGCACTATATCAAGTCCAAACTTTCTAGTAGTTACGGGAGTGTTTCATTTTAATTACTTTTTAAAAAACCTGCAGGTCACACATCTTAAGTTGAAAAAAAATTGACACCAAGTCCGATCACAATCCTCCCATCCGCCACCATGGAGTTTGTTGTCTATAATCAGAAGCATATTTCTTTGTTACATAACATGTCTGTTCAAATATGTACTGAATAACAGAATCTCTTAAGTCAGCGGAGGATTCAGATGTTCACAGAATCTTTGAGAATAAGTAGGAGTTACTTTGGAAGTCCACCCACACAGTCTCTCCCTGCCACAGAATGAAAAAGGGCAAATAAAAATGTTGTAAGAAGTATCTCTCGCTATATCAGACAACTACATGGTGTTCATCCTGTTGCTCCATCGATTGTTGGGATCGGTGGGATTATTCAATGCTCTCTGCTGCATAGTAAAATCAGAAAATGCCAGAAAGCCTCAGCAGGTCAGGTAGCATATGAAGAGGGAGAAACAGGGTTCAGGTTCAGGTCGATGATCTTTCGTCAGAATTCCTGCTGTATAGCTTAACATCTGCGGTTGGGAAAATGTTGGAGTCCATTATTAAAGAAGTAGCAGCATGTCATTTGGAAAAGCATAATTCGGTCAGGCAGAGTCAGCATGGATTTATGAAGGGGAAGTCATGTTTGACAAATTTGCTGGACTTCTTTGAGGATGTAACAAACAGGGTGGATAAAGGGGAACCAGTGGATGTGGTGTATTTGGACTTCCAGAAGGCATTTGACAAGGTGCCACATAAAAGTTCACGGGGTTGGGGGTAATATATTAGCATGGATAGAGGATTGGCTAATGAACAGAAAACAGAGAGTCGGGATAAATGGTTCACTCTCGGGTTGGCAATCAGTAACTAGTGGGGTGCTGTAGGGATAAGTTCTGGGACCCCAACTATTTACAATCTATATTAATGACTTGGAAGAAGGGACCGAGTGTAATGTAGCCAAGTTTGCTGACGATACAAAGGCAGGAGGAAAAGCAATGTGTGAGGAGGACACAAAATATCTGCAAAAGGACATAGACAGGCTAAGTGAGTGGGCAAAAATTTGGCAGATGGAGTATAATTTTGGAAAGTTTGAGGTCATGCACTTTGGCAGAAAAAAATCAAAGAGCAAATTATTATTTAAATGGAGAAATATTGCAAAGTGCTGCAGTACAGCGGGACCTGGGGGTACTTGTGCATGAAACACAAAAGGTTACTATTGTGTATGTAGGCACCTTGTTAATGACTCCACGAGGCAGGGGTATGGTATTTAAACTGTGAAGACTGTAGTCCTTTATTGCAGCCCGTCTAGCCTGCCCCGCCATTCAATAAGATCATGGCTGATCTACGACCTCAACTCCACTTTCCTGCCCAATCCCCATATCCCTTGACATTTGAAGGCATGGCTACCAATGGTGTGGTAAGTAAAGTAGGGGAGCACAAGGGGAGTTCTTGCAAAGTTGTAGGGCTGCACGAAGTTGCAGAGATACGATGGGGAAGAGCCATGAATACGAGGATGAGAATTTGAAGTTCGAGGCATTACCGGATCGGGAGCCAATGTAGGCCAGCGAGCACAGGGGTGATGGGTGAATAGTGAACAGGACTTGGTGACAGTTACGATATGAGCAGCAGGGCTTTGTATGAGCTCAAGTTTATGTAGAGTAGAAGATGAGAGGCCAACAAGGCTGGTGGAATGGGCAGACATGTGGCAGATGAAGTTTAACACGGAAAAGGGTGAAGTGATTCTTTTTTGCAGAAAGAATGAGAGGACATATAAACTAAATGGTACAATCCTAAAGGGGGTGCACGAATAAATAATTGAAGGTAGCAGGGCAGGTTGAGAAAGGAATTAAAAAGGATTCCAGGATCCTGGGCTTCGTAAATTGAGGTTTTGAGTACAAAAGTGTGGAAACTATGATGAACTTGTATAAAATACTGGTTCGGCCTCAACTGGAGTATTGTGTCCAATTCTGGGCACCATACTTTAGGAAGGATGTGAAGGCCTTAGTGAAAGTGCAGAAAAGATTTACGAGAATGGAGAAGCTGGGGTTGTTTTCCTTGGAGGAGAGAAGATTGAGAGGAGATCTGATCGAGGTGTTCAAAATCATGAGGGGTCTGGACAGAGTAGATGGAGAGAAACTGTTCCCATTGGTGGAAGGGTTGAGAACCAGAGGACACAGATTTAAGGTGATTGGCAAAAGAACCAAAGGCGACATGAGGAAAAACCTTTTTACACAGCGAGTGAGTAGGATCTGGAATGCACTGCCTGAGAGGGTGGTGGAGGCAGACTCAATCACGGCCTTCAAAAGGGAGTTGAACAAGTATCTGAAGGAAAAATATTGCAGGGCTACGGGGAAAGGGCAGAGGAGTGGGACTAGCTGAAGTGCTCTTGCAGAGAGCTGGCACGGGCTCGACGGGCCGAATGGCCTTCTTCCCTGCTGTAACCATTCTACATTCTACTAAGAGGTGAGCTCCCTTTTATACTGGGTTACCTGCAGGTTAAATGCAGGTAACACTTAGGTCTCCAGCAGCAGCACCCTCTGGTGTACAGGGTGAAGGTACATTCAGTGTTACAGACCATTATAACAATACAAGCATGCATACATAACAATACTCTCCCCTAAGCATTTTTCAAGTCCTTATTGCCGTGACCTGGGGAGATGATCAGTAGTGGGCTGTGGGAGGTTGTGGTGAGGGTTGTATGGGTGCCAGGAGTGATCCCTGTGCTTGAGGCTGGCCTCGTACATTTCCCCCCCACCACCCCCCCCCCCCCCCCATTCACACACAGACCATGTGGGTGTCACTGTTGTGGGATCTCTCAGTGGGTTAGCCAGTGCAGCAGTGGGTAGGGTATATACTCTGTAGTGTGGATAAGTGTGGTGCAGGGCAGGGCCACAGTGCTATGTGGGCTCCTTGTCCTCCATTTGTGATGAAAGTCTGGTCATCCCAGGGCTCGCCAAGAAAGCTGGAGGGTACTGGCCTCTCGCTCCTGGTGTTGGCCCTGGTGGCCAGGGGGTGTAGGGCCGATCTGGGGCAGGTTGCCAGTGGTGGTGGCTATGCTGCCCATTAACCGCTGTCCCTGCAGTGGGACTGCTCCCAGTGAGTGTGTGTGAGCCCTTCCTGGGGCATCACATTTGTCCCAAGTCTAGGCTACATGGCTGGATCTGGGGGTCTCTCACGGGGGGATACATCTGGCATTTACATTGTCCCTGTAGAACCCAGTGTCCTTTAACAGTCTACTACCTGTATACATGATACATTGGCTCCGATCATACATAGTCAAGTCTACATTGTTAATTACAGCATTTACATCACTTTCTTGTATCATGGTCTCTCCATACATGGTTACATTGGTTACATTTGTCATTTTGAAATTTCTATCACAATCATTAGGCATTACAAACTTGTTCTTAAACTTACTTACACAAGCATACATTTCATTTTTCTCATCAGTTATTCCGGCATCACAATTCCGCTTTACATTATCATAACTGCATTCGCTAACTGCATTTTTAACTTTAAAGTCCTTGTCAACTTTAGATTGAAACTGTCCCTTTAAATTCTTTGGGTTGCCGGTCTCCTTTAAGGGGGCCTTCCAATCCGGTTCGCCGCTCGGTGCCACGTGTCGCTCCTCCAACGCTGCCCCTTGTGGTCTGGTCGTGGCCATTTTGATTTTAGGTTCTTCGCCTCGTGGTGTGTCTGCCATCTTCTTGCTCTCCTCCAGGTAGGCTGTGGTGAGCCTTTCCTCCTCAGGTTCAGCCATAGGCGTCGGGAATCCACTTTTCTCGATGATATTCTTCTCTTGGAGTCCTGCCAGGGCCCAGAAGGTGAAGTTTGGACGTTCGGTTCTGGAGATCTCGCCACGGTGTTGTGAAGTCGTCGCCGCGCAGTCGAGCTGAATGGTAGGATCTCTATGTGCAGCGATGGATCCAAGTTCGGGACTGCGTGGGATGTGGGTTGCTCGAGCCCTTGGACCTGCTTCTTCCAACTTCTTCCCAGCAGCGTTGGACCATCGCCTGCAACGATCCACAGGGGGCCAGCCGGTTTGCCCCACGGCATACTCAGGGTTGCGGGACTTGGGGCAGCATTTCTGTCTTCAGAAGTAGCCATTTGGTGCACTGCGTTCATCGGTTTAGAGTCCTGGGTGTGGGTCAATATTCGCCTGGTGTCGCCGACTGAAATCATGAAAGCCTGACTCACTTTAGTTGCCTTCTGCAGGGTGACTGTGATGTCCGCGGAGAGCAATTTGTGGAGGAGGCCCTCATGGCCGATTCCGATAACAAATATGTCCCTTCGTGCTTCGTTAAAGTGGTCGCCAAAATCACACGGTGCAGCCAATCTTCTTAAATCTGCAGCATACTTAGCAAATTTCTTGGCCTTTGGGTCGTCGGTGAGTGCAGAACCGGTGCCTGGCTTTGAGGATGCTTTCTTTGGGTTTTAGTTGCTCTTGTATTAAGGTTGCACGTTTCCCATAGCCCTTGGTTGTTGTCTTTGCTGGGGCTAGCAAGTCCCTGACGAGGCAATGGATAGTGGGCCAAGAACTACTAAGCATGATGGCCCTGCGCTTGTTCGTAGTGTAGCTGGTGTATCCCCATCCAGGTCGTTAGCTATGAAGAAATGTTCCAATCATTCCATGAAAGCGTCCCAATCTTCCCCATCGGTGAATTGTTGAAAGTTGCTGAGATTCGACATGTTGTGCGTGTAGTTCGTGACCTCGTCGCCAGTTATTGTGTATGTAGGCACCTTGTTAATGACTCCATGAGGCAGGGGTATGGTACTTAAACTGTGAAGACTGTAGTCCTTTATTGCAACTCCTAAAGTGAGGAGACCAAGAGGTGCACTCCCTTTTATACTTGGTTACCTGCATTGTGCAGGTAATCCGTAGGTCTCCAGCAGCAGCACCCTCTGGTGTACAGGTAAGGTGTGTACAGGGTGAAGGTACATTCAGTGTTACAGAACGTCATAACAATACAAGCATGCATACATAACAGTTAGTATGCAGGTACAGCAAGTGATCAGGAAGGCCAATGGAATCTTGGCCTTTATTACAAAGGGGATGGAGTATAAAAGCAGGGAAGTCTTGCTACAGTTATACAGGGTATTGGTGAGGGCACACCTGGAATACTGCGTGCAGTTTTGGTTTCCATATTTACGAAAGGATATACTTGCTTTGGAGGCAGTTCAGAGAAGGTTCATTAGGTTGATTCCGGAGATAAGGGGGTTGTTTTATGAGGAAAGATTGGGCCTCTACTCATTGGAATTCAGCAGATTGAGAGGTGATCTTATCGAAACATATAAGATTATGAGGGGGCTTGACAAGGTGGATGCAGAGAGAATGTTTCCACTGATGGGAGAGACTAGAACTAGGGGGCATAATCTTTGAATAAGGGGCTGCTCATTTAAAACTGAGATGAGGAGGAATTTCATCTCTCAGAGGGTTGTAAATCTGTGGAATTTGCTGCCTTAGAGAGCTGTGGAAGCTGGGACATTGAATACATTTAAGACAGAAATAGACAGTTTCTTAACTGATAAGTGAATAAGGGGTTATGGGGAGCGGGCAGGGAAGTGGACCTGAGTTCATGATCAGATCAGCCAAGATCGTATTAAATGGCGGAGCAGGCTCGAGGGGCCATATGGCCTCCTCCTGCTCCTATTTCTTATGTTCTTATATATTTAGGCCACCTCGCTCGCTAACTTAAATCACAATCATTCACAATCCAGCAGCACTATTTGAGCTTGCCAAACGATAAACCTCTGGAAGCAAGGTAAAGGAAAGCTCCTTCAATATCTGCATTTTGCTCCAAATAAATGCAATTTCTTCTTCTGGAAAATCAATCCATCTACCCATGTAAGGAAGCTCCTCTGCAGTGCAGGCTTCTCAATCCACTGTATAGAATGAGGTTTAAAGGTGTGCTATCATTTAATGGAAAGTTTGAGAAGGATATAAAACACAACTAAGGCACAAATTGGTGACATTGATAACTTCCAAACCAAAATGAACAGCAGGAGAAAAAACGTGCTGGTGAACGAAACTAATGCTGCACATTTCATTACTCCCCAGTGCGACAGCAGATGGATCGTAATGCTTGCCGAGAGGATTTTGTTCGTTAATAAACTACTGAAGTTAAATAAAGTTAAACCTTTGGGTCGTGCTCAGTTGCATACATTTATTCTGAGTGCCTTTGGATTTCAAAGTTGAACTCCTCAGATAATTCAGTTGGTAAAGGCATTGTCGAACGGTGATTTCATCCCGGGTTAATTTGTAGCGGGCAAGAACTATTAGTTAATATTACCGGATACTTCTCAGAGTTCGACTCTGGAAAATAATGACAAGACACCAATAAGTATAGTTTCCCACTGTGCGTGGCAGTCTATATAAAGTACTGAACAACCTGTTATCAATATTACACCCATCAGTCTGTCCCTTGAGTTGCTAAGCTACGTTATAGTTACCAGTTCCTCAGTTCCCTGTGTGCTCACGATCGTCCCAGTGGTCCACTGACGGGTTCGTGGAACACAACTTGTGATGACTGACCAGGTCACCCTTCTCTGACTACTGGGGACTGCTTGTCCGTTGTCTGTGAGATTTTGTCCCTGCCGTTTTTCATGTGTTGTTTGCACAGGTACCTGCCACCCATCAAATCCTTCCTTTGATCCATCGATGATCTATATCTTCTTTGAGCACTGAAGTGGAACTAAACTATAGAACAAGTGGGAACCTGTTCAACCTTCGTCACCTCCAGGCTAGATCCAAGACCGTCCCATCCTCTGTCGTCAAGTTACAGTACGCGGACGACGCTTGCGTCTGCACACATTCAGAGGCTGAACTCCAAGCCATCGTCAACATCTTCACTGAGGCATACAAAAGCATAGGCCTTACACTAAACATCCATAAGACAAAAGGTCCTGCATCAACCTGACCCCACTGCACAACACTGCCCCCCCAGTCATCAAGATCCACGGTGCAGTCCTGGACAATATGGACCACTTTCCATACCTCGGGAGCCTACTATCAGCAAGGGCAGACATTGACAATCAGTTCCAACACCACCTCCAGTGCGCCAGCAAAGCCTTCGGTCGCTTGAGGAAGAGAGTGTTCGAGGATCAGGTCCTCAAATCTGGCACCAAGCTTATGGTCTACAGGGCTGTAGTGATACCTGCCCTCCTGTAGGGCTGAGAGACGTGGACCATATACAGCAGACACCTCCAATTGCTGGAGAAATACCACCAACGATGTCTCCGCAAGATCCTGCCTGGGAGGATAGATGCACCAAATTTAGTGTTCTCGATCAGACCAACATCCCCAGCATCGAAGCACTGACCACATTTGATCAGCTCCGTTGGGCAGGCCACATTGTTCGCATGCCTGACACAAGACTCCCAAAGCGAGCGTTCTACTCGGACCTCCTACACGGCAAGCGAGCTCCAGGTGGGCAGAGGAAACGTTTCAAGGGCACCCTCAAAGTCTCCTTGATAAAGTGCAAGAAACCCATCGATACCTGGGAATCCCTGGCCAAAGACCGCCCTAAGTGGAGGAAGAGCATCCGGGAGGGAGTTGAGCACCTCAAGTCACGTCGCCGAGAGCATGCAGAAATCAAGCGCGGGCAGCGGAAGGAACGTGTGGCAAACCAGACTTCCCACTCATCCTTTTCTACAATGACTGTCTGCCCCACCTGTGACAGAGACTGTAATTTCCATATTGGACTGTACAGTCACCCGAGAACTCACTTTTAGAGTGGAAGCAAGTCTTCCTCGATTTTGAGGGACTGCCGATGACGATGATGCTTTATACAGAAGTTTTCTTTTGAAAGTTATTACTGATTTTCAAAAGTGAGGTTTTCAAGCCCTACAGCATTAATTAACCTGCAACTGAGCCATACAGACTGGTAGGTCCTGTTGGCTCGTTGATCCATGAACTGATGTTATCCTGGGCAGCAGTTGGAGTGCTGCAGTTGGGAAAATCAGTCAGGGTTTCTGCCCCTAATTGCTATCCAGTGACGACCCCTGTAAAGTGCATGTGTGCATATGAATGACAGGCAAGAACACCCTGACGCTCACTCACTTATGAAGAATGTGCACTTGAACAAGGTCTTGCATCGGAAGCTAATGCCCATGAAACTGCACCTCAGCACGAGTCCGTGCTTTCAGGAGAGAAGAGAAGAAAACTAGTTGAGGGGGTTGGTGAGGGTCGGGGGTGGGGGGGAAACCAAAAAGAATATAATTTGAGGTCATAAAAACAGAAAAATCTGGAAATACTCAGCAGGTCAGGCAGCATCTGTGGAGAGAGAAACAGAGTTAACGTTTCGGGTCAATGACCTTTCGTCAGAAGGGTTGTTAGATTAGCACAGGTCCAATTACTAAAGTTTAGCTGCGCAACAAAAACAAATGTAATCTCCTTCATTTTATCTGTCAAAGCTGTCATTTTCTTTGTCAGAACAATCACCTTGAATCAAGTTAATAAAAGATGTGTCACAGTCAGTCGGTGAAACTGCAGATGCTTTGATAGTTCTGGCACATGACAGCTCTGTTAGCTTAGAAAAGTCAGCAAGAGAGATGCTGTCTTTCACTGTCATTTTCATTCATCTGCTGTACTCCATAAACCTGTGATATGTTGCAGGGTAAAGCTTTGCACCAGCACGTATTATTTCAAACCTTCAAGGACGTTGAGAGCAGTTTAGTACCAAAAGCACATGCAAATCACACGTTCTAAATTACATATGTCATTCTTAATAAAGATCATGTTTCCTTTGTGCTGACCAATTATTCTTTGCGAGGGGGTTAATAGGGTTTATTACAAATAGATTATGCCTTTGACTTGTGATTTAACAGCTGTATGTATAAAGTTGAAAGGCTTGTGTTTCAAGAATGTTGGGATGTGTGATGGTACGCCCCTTTGTCCATTCAGATCGCAGAACCAATGATAACTGTCCCTTCAACCAATTAATATCCATAATCATCTCTGTAATGTCACTTCTAATTGATCAGTCACAAAATGCAACCAATTACATTCCACCGAAAAAATTCTGTTGCGCACCACCACTATAAATTTCAACAGTTCAGAGAAAAAAATCGCAAGCATCCATCCCCTGGGTAAAACCGCACCAATGGCCAAAGAGTGTGCCATGACAGGCGGTGGTGTCAGCACATTGACAGGTGCACCGGAGCAAGAGGAAAAGGTCGCTGTCTTGCTGGGAGTCACTAGAGGCAGCTCAGTGTCTCCATCTCCTGGCCCCTCTGGCACTGTGTAAGGCACAGATGACACAGAAACTGAGGTGCATCAAAATGACACAGAAGCTCAGGTGCAACCAATTGAAGGGATGATGATCCGCCATGATCTTGTGGAATGGCGGAGCAAGCTCGAGGTGCTGATTGCCCTATTTCTTATGTTCGTATGTTCCTATGTGCTCATCATGGGATGAGCCCCGACTCTGTTGATTGTGTAAGGGCGGGGATTGATCTTCTTGTGAGGAATTTATACAATTTATGCAATAACATGCACCTGGATTCACCAAGCTTTTCACTTGTGATGGTCCATGTTGATCTGCCGCTTCATGAAATTAACGAGTCTCTCATTCCATAACTGACTCATCGGTGCCAAGCCCCAAAACCTCGCTCGGGACCCGGCACCTCACAACTTGAGCCTCCTCCGGGAAATCCCCTCCGTGCCTTTCAGTTCTGCGCGGAGAGGATTCCTGTACAGGCTACTCTTGCACACTCTCCATGTTGCCATCCTCGTCTGCCGTCCGGACACGCCATCACCATCTTGCCGTCCGGAGGAGGCGGGGGTCCTCAATGGATTGTTCTCTATGCAGGAGTCCTCCCTCTATTTATTGGGACTTGGCTTGGAGCAGTCCTGTGCAATAAGTTTTTAAGTCGGTTCACGGGCTCCCACGCCACTTGTAATTTCTGCAGTCTCGAGGAGTCCGTGTTCCATGTGTATATTGAGTGTGCAAGGTTGCAGCCCCTCTTCCAATATCTGAAGGGGCTTCTCCTCAAATTCTGGTTGCACTTCAGTCTCACACTCCTGATCTTTGGGCACTCTGTGCAGAGGGGAGCGGGAAGGTCGGAAAGCCACCTCGTAGGACTGCTCCTGGGCACGGCCAAGGGAGCCATCACCCGGTCCAGGCTGCGGGCGGTCGAGGGGGTCGTTCAGCCCAACTGCCTGCCTCTCTTCCGTGGTTACATCCGAGCCAAGGTGTCCCTGGAGATGGAGCACACGTAGTCCACCGGTACACTCGCAGCCTTCCACGAGAGGTGGGCGCCAGAGGGACTGGAGTGCATCATCATCCCCGGCAACCAAACTTTAATTTGATCCTTAATGTTTAAAGTTTAATTTGTCTATGTTTGTCGGTTTTGGTGCCCACCCCTTTTAGCCAGGGGGCAATTGTATAATTTGTGTTTCTGGTGCCCTCAAAAAAAAACAAGGGGGCTCTTGAAAGGTTTTTGGAGTGTGACCTCCCTTTAATCAGGGGGCACTTGTTTAATGTTCACAACTAAAATAGTTGTAGACCAGCAGGTTCTGCTGCCATTAACTTGAGTCCCGCAGAACCTGCCTTGCCTGCTCCCAGTGCAGGCCCACAAGGCAGCAGCTCTGCCAATTATGTTTGAAGCAAATAGGAACAGAGAATGCTGGAAATACATTAAAAAAAATTCGTTCGTGGGATGTGGGCGTCACTGGCAAAACCAGCATTTATTGCCCATCCCTAATTGCCCTTGAGAAGATGGTGGTGAGCCGCCTTCTTGAACCGCTGCAGTCCATGTGGTAAAGGTACTCCGACAGTGCTGTTGGGGAAGGAGTTGTAGGAATTTGACCCACCGACGATGAAGGAACAGTGATATAGTTCCAAGTCAGCATGGTGCGTGACTTGGAGGGGAACGTGGAAGTGGTGGTGTTCCCATGCGCCTGCTGGTGTTGTCCTTCTAGGTGGTAAAAGTCGCGGGTTTGGGAGGTGCTGCCGAACAGTCCTTGGTGAGTTGCTGTAGTGCATCATCATCAACATCATCATAGGCAGTTCCTCATATCGAGGATGACTTGCTGGACATAACCTGGAATTGCCTCATATAATACATCTTTCACATATATAATGCAAGCTTTTATAAAAGCTTGATTAAATAATACCTCACCTTCAATGTTGATCCACCTGTTCAAAAATAAGGGCTGTTCTAAAAATTCCTCAGCATCTTTGGTCATAAACTGCACACTTAAAAAAAAATTATGCCCAAGTGTCTACAACCCTCTTATAAAACCTAGGGAGAGGTTTAATCAATTTCAAAAACATATTGTTGTATTCCATATAAAATATTCCCTGTCCCCCTGTCCCACTTAATTAAAAAAAATGCTGGAAACAACTCTTCCAAAAACTTGTATTTGGCATCTGAAGAAATCTCTTTACCCATTTAATTCTAAAGATTTTTTCTTCAAATCAATATCTGGGAAATTGAATCCCCCCTGATTTTGCTGTCCAATGATAGTATTGTAAGAAACCAAGGCTGGTTTACCTAGACTTTTCCGCCCACTCAGGGATATCCTCCACTGTCATTAAGTACTATAGTTTAAATAGCAGGAGAGCTGCCGCTCTTCCTTGCACTTTCAATCACCTTCTTTCCAATCTTGTCAATCTTTTTCATTTTCACAACCTTCGGTTCCAAATTTAGTCGATCCACTTCATCCCTACCCTTCTTACACCCCATATGCAACCCTAGAACTTCTAAAACCTCCACCACCTTAAAAGGGCCTTCCTTCAACCACTCCCCACTATTCCTTCCCATACCCAGGCATTGGGACTTACTATAATTTACTCTGGCTCCTAAAGCTCTACAATACTCCTCCACTACTCCCATAGCTTTCCTCACTGACTCCCCATCTCTCAATGTTAAGGTCGTGTCATCTGCATATTGGTGTATCACTGACACCTGCCCGGAACTGGGGACCACAATCCTGACTACGCCTTGTTCCTTTCGCATCATGTAACCTAATGGTTTTTCTACCAATGTGTAAAACAATGGGGACAGGGGACAACCCTGTCTCACTGATCTCTGTACTGGAAAATACTTGGATAAAAAACCATTATATCTAACACAGCTAAATGTGTTTGAATAAAAATCCTTATCCACTCAATGAAATTTTTCCAAAAACCAATTGCTTCCAAAACATAGAAACATGGAAAATAGGTGCAGGAGTAGGCCATTCGGCCCTTCGAGCCTGCACCACCATTCAATAAGATCATGGCTGATCATTCCTTCAGTACCCCTTTCCTGCTTTCTCACAATACCCCTTGATCCCTTTAGCCGTAAGGGCCATATCTAACTCCCTCTTGAATATATCCAATGAACTGGCATCACCAACTCTCTGCGGCAGGGAATTCCACAGGTTAACAACTCTCTGAGTGAAGAAGTTTCTCCTCATCTCAGTCCTAAATGGCCTACCCCTTATCCTAAGACTGTGTCCCCTGGTTCTGGACTTCCCCAACATCGGGAACATTCTTCCCGCAGCTATCCTGTCCCGTCCCGTCAGAATCTTATATGTTTCGATGAGATCCCCTCTCATCCTTCTAAACTTCAATGTATAAAGGCCCAGTTGATCCAGTCTCTACTCGTATGTCCCGGGAATTAATCTGGTGAACCTTTGCTGCAATCCCTTAATAGCAAGAACGTCCTTCCTCAGATTAGGAGACCAAAACTGAACACAATATTCCAGGTGAGGCCTCACCAAGGCCCTGTACAACTGCAGTAAGACCTCCCTGCTCCTATACCCTAGCTATGAAGGCCAACATGCCATTTGCCTTCTTCACCACCTGCTGTACCTGAATGCCAACTTTCAATGACCGATGAACCATGACACCCAGGTCTCGTTGCACCTCCCCTTTTCCTAATCTGCCGCCATTCAGATAATATTCTGTCTTCGCGTTTTTGCCCCCAAAGTGAATAACCTCACATTTATCCACATTATATTGCATCTGCCATGCATTTGCCCATGCACCTAACCTGTCCAAGTCACCCTGCAACCTCCTAGCGTCCTCCTCACAGCTCACACCGCCACCCAGTTTAGTGTCATCTGCAAACTTGGAGATATTACACTCAATTCCTTCATCCAAATCATTGATGTATATTGTAAAGAGCTGGTGTCCCAGCACTGAGCCCTGCGGCACTCCACTAGTCATTGCCTGCCATTCTGAAAAGGACCCGTTTATCACAACTCTCTGCTTCCTGTCTGCCAACCAGTTCTCTATCCACGCCAGTATATTACCCCCCAATACCATGTGCTTTGATTTTTCACACCAATAATAAATTTTGCACACCAAAACCATCAATAAAAACTCATGAGAGACTCTATCAAAGGCTTTCTCTTGATCCATCTTTAGCACATAAGCTTCCCTCCCAGACTCTTCCATGAGTTCTATCACATCTTGGATTGGGACCACAGAGTTAGCGATGTCTCGGCATTTGACTTCATTGGACTGAGAGGACGAAACTATCTGCGGCATCACCTCCTTCATACGATCTCTCACCAAGATCTTATGATCCACATTTAATAATGTGATGAGCCTCCAATTCTTCAGATCCCTTCTATCCCCTTTACTTTTATAAGCTAAGCTTGTGATATCTCTCCTCATAGATGGGACCACGCTTCCCTCAGTTTTAATCTCCTTAAAAACCTCTAAGACCAATGGACTTAAAGTTTCTAAAAATTCTTTATAAAATTCTGCACTTAGTCTACTTCTTTGTCACACATACTTCTCTCATCCTCCTTTAAACCCCCTTCAATAAAAGCACTAACCTCTCCATTGTCAATTTGGAAATGTCTTCTTTTGTATATAACTCTTGATAAAAGCTACTAATGCCTCCATAATCTCCCCAGTTTCATTAATGATCTTTTCCCCGACCTTCAGCTCTCCAATTAATGATAACCTTTTTGTCGCAACTTCTCTTCCTCTAGAAAATATCTAGTGCATCTTTCTCCCTCCAATGCATCTTTAGCATTTGCGCGGAGAATGGCCACCTTACATTTTTCAGCTTGCAATAATTCCCACTCTTCCTTTAAAACCTTCCACTTAGTCTCTGCTCCCTTATTCCCTCCATTAACTGCTTTACGGATATCTATAAAACTTCTGTTTCTATTCTTTTCTTGACACCAGTTAGCTGTTGCTCTTTCTCTCCCATAACGTACTGAAAAAACTTTTACCTCATATTTGAAATTGTCCCAACAAACTCTTTTTTTTATTCAAGAATAAAGGTTCCTTACGAGCATTTATATTTAAAATCCCTTCTTTAAAAGCAATTTCTTTCAAGTACTGATTGTTTAAAATCCACAACCCTGGACTGATCTTAACTCTGTTGTTCCTAATTTTAAGAACCAAAGCAGAGTGGTCACTAAAAAATACATTTTTATAATAAATCTCCATCACCTCAGAACTTAACCCTTCCTGCATTAACACAAGATCTATTCGGCTCTGTTTTAAAACATCACTCACACAACCTCTTCTGGAGAATTCCATTTTTATGGGGTTCTGATCCCTCCATAAGTCTCTCAAATTTAAATTTGCCATCATTTTTACAATCATCTCTCTGGAGTTATCATCCTTAAAGGCCATCTGGGCCGAAATGTCCATTTGAGATAAAAATACATTAAAATCCCCCACTATTCAAGGGTTTTCCGACTCTGCCACTTCTGTGAATAACCATCCGAAAAAACTCACCACGCTTGCAATGGTCATGCAGCGCATAGATATTAAAGAGATCACAATTCAATTCATCCATTTGTACCTTTAGCTGTAAAAATCTCCCCTCAGTGTCCTTGTCCACCATTGCAATGTTTTCTTTAAGGAACAAACTCCCCAAAACAGCCACTCCTCTACGGTTAGTATTTGTGAAACTTGCAAACACTTCTCCCTTCCCAACCTTCCGAACTCTTTCTAGGATATCCTCATCCCAAAAGGTTTCTTGCAGACACAACAGATCAGTGCCTTTAAAACACTGCAACAACTGCTGCAATTTCTTCTCGCCCCTCAGTCTGTTCACATTAATCGAGACCAATGTAATCATTGCACCTAATAAAAGAAGTGTGCCTGATAATCCCCCCATCATTGTTTAATCTCTGGCTTTTCCCTCTTCTCATACTCCTTCCCAATCTTTTGGGCAGCTGTTGCTTTCTCCTGCAACCTCCGGCTTTTTTTCACCTCCTGTTTGAACTTTCCCTGCAGTTTCAGCCTCTTCCATACATTAAATTTAGGCCGTGGAACTGCCGCTTCTCCCTCCTTCTGCCCCTCACTAACCCTTCCCTTTCCACATGATGCCCCCACCACCCCCAATTCCATGTTTCCATCCTCCTCTGACTCCTCACTCTCGAGCTCTTCTGTAATCTCCTATCCCTGTTCACCATCAGATACAGAATCTCCCTTCGCGAGTCTTCCTGCTAACATGGTCTCTCCAACAGCGCCACTCCCTTCGGCCTCACCTCCACCGCTGATCCTTGCTCTCTGTTTCTTCTCTCTCTGGGACAATGGCGCTTCGCCACCCATCTTGTTCCCTTTTGGCGTCTTTGTCTCCCCGCTCCCGTCCTGCTGCCCCTTTAAGGTTCCTGCCTCTTGTATCCTCTCCTGGTCTCGCCCCCTCCTGCTCCCCAAGATGTACAACTCCCCGTCTCTCTTTGGAGTACTTACACTTATCCCGCACCCCGCACCCACCTCTGCTCTGTCCACGGACACCTGAAGGTGAGCCATATAATGGCTCGACTCTGTCCCTGACCCGTGACGTCCTCCGCTGACTTTGTTCTTTTCCACCATACTTGGTGTGTTTTCCACCATCTCCATCCTGTTTTCCGCTCCGCAATTTTCTGCCTCTTCTTGCGCTATTTCCTCATTCTGTTCGGCAGCTGTATCCTCCACCTGCTCCGCTCTTCTGGCCATTCCACTCACACCTCCTGCTCCTTCTCCCATCTCCTCTTCACTCAAGGAGCTTCCTTCTGCCTCACACTCACAGCGGGTGGGGCCTTTGTGACAAACCGCACAGCTCTCTGTCTTGCAGTTCCGAGCAATGTGTCCAGACTTGCCACAGTTATAACAGTACAGGTCTGGACAGCTTCTTACTAAATGGTCATGTCCAAGACAGTAATAGCAAACCACCTGGTTATCTTGCAGAACCCGGAAGTACTGCACCCCTTCCATTTTCTTGAATTTCATCCTGTAGGGTAATGACTTCACCCTCTGGTGAATCGCACTTTTAAATAACGAGTTCCATCGGCTACCCGCATTCCAGGATAGTATCTCCTCTTTATTACTGAGCAAAGTTTAATGTCCCACAACTCCAACTTTTTTATCAACACATCGTCCTCAACATAAATCGGTAGGTTTAAGAATGATACTACCACCTCTTCGGAATACAGCCAAGATACATCCAAGTACTTCTCACCAACCTTCAGGTTCAGTAAAAATCTTTCCACCTCCTCTTGGCCACTGACCATCACTTCGAATCCAACATTCTGCTTTGGTCGGTAAGCAAAGCAACTTCCCTCACCGCAGTCCTCATGTACTGCCTGGATGATATCCCAAGCTCACATCTCCTTATCCAGGCAATGAAGCACCACTGTGTTTTCTTTTCCAAACCTCCTGAGGTCCTGGCCCAAATCTTTGGACCTTTTATTCTCCCTTCTCAAGACATTCTCTCCCCTGATTACATTCACACTGGGAGCATTGTCCTCTGAGGGGCCCAGCATTCCAGGTCCTCAGCAGCCATCTGACTGATGGGATTGAGAGGTGATCTTATCAAAACGTATAAGATTATGAAGTGGCTTGACAAGGTGGATGCAGAAAAAAAATTTCCACTGATGGGGGAGACTAGAACTAGGGGGTATAATCTACAAATAAGGGGGCCGCCCATTTAAAACTGAGATGAGCAGAAATTTATTTTCTCAGAGGGTTGTAAATCTGTGGAATTCACTCCCTCAGAAAGCTGTGGAAGCTGGGACATTGCATCAATTTAAGACAGAGATAGACAGTTTCTGAACCGATAAGGGAATAAGGGGTTATGGGGAGCGGGCAGGGAAGTGGATCTGAGTCCATGATCGGATCAGCCAAGATCATATAAAATGGCGGAGCAGGCTCGAGGAGCTGTATGGCCTACTCCTGCTCCTATTTCTTATGTTCTTATGATCTTATTGCATGGTGGAGCAGGCTCAAGGGGCCTACTTGTGCTCCTAATTCTATGTTCTTATGTTCTTATGTAAAACCACAGGGCATTCAGTCCAACCCGTCTGTGTTGGTGTTTATCTGCCATATGAGCAGTAGTCCAATCACATGTGCACTCCTTGTTCTGATGTCGTTTTATTTCCCTTTCCTTCAACCACCTATCTAACCTATTTTTAAATGTTGACATTAGTTTCTTTGTTAATCACTAACTCTAGTAGTGCATTTCCCACAGCCTCACTGCCCTCTGTGTCAGAAATAAAGTTTCTCTTGATCTTTGTCCTATATCTCTTGCATTTAATCTTGTATCTATATCCCCTTGTTTTAGAACCCTCAATCACTGGAAACCATCTGTTTCTATCTACTCTCTCTCCATCCCTTCATCATTTTAAACACCCCTATCAAAAGCCCTTTAATCTCAACAGTTCTAATGAAATTGGCACTAGTTTTTTAATATTTCTTTGTTTTTGTATTTCCTCATATCAGGCACCATCCTGAATCTATGTTGCACCCTCTCTATTATATATAGAAGATAGGAAACAGAAACAGAGAGACTTACACAATGGGAGAAAGTGGGAAACTCAGAGGCAAATACAAGAGAAACTGTATTACAGGTATACCGAGATAAAGAAAGAAAGTAAAAATGAGATAAGGCTTGAAGTCCAATAGACAAACAGAGGAAGGGAGACAGCAGAGACAGTTACAGGAACAGAGGCTCACTATTTTTATCCGTATGCGATACCAGGGGAGATCAACTAATGCTATATGAGAATTAAGTGAACCAATACCTAGCTCAATCAAAACTTGTGACGTGAACTGTGTGGATAGCTTCATTTCCACCCCACAGTAAGATTTCCAGAGGTGTAATGTATTTTAAATGGACATGCTTATTTGCACTGTGTTTCTGGCTGATTGGCACGCAATTATCACATGACCTGATTGCTGATTGGTCCCCTTGGAGGATAAGCCACACCCAGAAGTTTCTCTAGAGTGTGTTATTGGAACCACCCAGCCCAAGTTCTGAGTGACTTTGCAAAGTGTAATTCGAGCCATTCTGACTTCAGAATTCTCCTGCAAGCATTCACAGAGAGGATAGAGCTCCCAGCAAAAGCCTCCAAAACCCCTGCCCCAGCCCAAGTGCATGCCTCCTTTCCTCCAACAGAAGTCCCTTACCCCAGCACAACTGTAAGACCTTACCCTACTCCACCCCACCATAGATGGCGCATTGTGTGTGGGTCATGGATTGTTAACAGGTTTATTGGGTATGAAGTGAATGGTGATAGTGTCATGACTTCCGGATTTCATCCACCGTGGGTGTAATGGAGGTTGGAAGAACGTGATACATCTTCCCTGAGTTCCCTCTCTCCCCTCTGATCCCCCCTCCCGCTTCCCCATCTCTCTCTCTGCCCCCCATGTCTCTCTCTCCCCTCCCTGTGTCTCTCTCCACCCCTTCCGTGTCTCACTTTCCCCCCCCCCCCCACGTGTCTCTCTCCCCCTCCGTCTCTCTCTCTCTCTCCATCTCTCTCTCCCTCCCCCACCCTGCCACCCGCTATCTTTCTCTCTCCCCACCTGCCGCCTGTCTCTCCGTCGCCTGCCGCCTCTCTCTCTCTCTCCCACTACCTCCGGTGTTTTCTCTCTCACAGAAGGCGGCGATAATGCAAAGGCTCGAAGCAATGTTTCAGCAGCAGACTTCATGCGGACCTATCGGGATCCCACTTCTGGTTCCGGTTGCGGGTCTGAGAAGTCTGCGCATGCGCGAGAGGCATCGGGGCCGGAGTCCAGAGGACGCAGGCATAGAAAAAACACAGTGCATATAGTCACTATGATTTTAAATGTTCTGATTGGTTAAGCAGTCTTTCGGATGAAGATAATATCTGGAATCAAATGGATTCAGAATCCATGGTAGCAACATTAACTTTTCTGTCTTTAATTTGTTTTTTACAATATCGTACAAAATTAATCTACTAGTATATAGGAAGTAGTGTACTTGCTATAAGAATATGGCACTCTTTTATGACCATCTTAGCTAGTGACTTCATAATAAATGGGATGTTCATCTTTAATTGCCTTCTGCAGTTTATGTATGTGTGTGTGTATACATATATATATATATATATAAAATATATTTATATTATCAAAACATGTTCTCTCCCTTTTGTAAAAATCACTCCACCACAATTGATTGAACCTTGTGTGAAACTCCATAACACGTTATACCACTCCCTTATGTAAAAATACTATATAACATTGCTCTATCGCTCACTAGTATTATAATATCCCATAACAATAGACCTCTAACACAATTACTTGTACAACATGTTGCATTACTGACATGACGAGTTTGTGCTGGAGAGTATACCCAAGGCTTGTAAATAAGGAAATCATTGTTTTTCACATACTCTATAAAAAAAAATCCCCTGTGGCTTTTAATTGAAGGGATGGTGTTGCCATGGTATTTGAACACCGATTATCTGATAATTATGCACAGCTCTTACAGTTAAAACAAAGTAGTGTTTCAGGAAACCCAAATACTGGATAACCCTAAACACCGTGGCTCTGAAATTCCATTGGTGTTTTCCCACCATATCTTCGGTAAGAGATTGGGAGAAGCCCTGTGGAAATTCTAGACCCAACAGTGTGTTTCTGATTAAAAACGTTTTCACTTAGCAATAAAGTGATTGACTGTTTTATTTTTGCAATGGTTGGCCCTGATATTTGAGCACTTCCCATTGTGATTTGCTGGTTTGATATGTCAGTGTTCTGAGTCCCTTTCAAAAGTGCACTTTTACCTGTTTTGTAAAGCAAAGCTGCATGTTGTTACAAAGCCTAATTTTAAATCTACGCTGTCCTCCCAGGTGACTGTCAAGTTCTAATTTCCATCTTTTTAATAAGACAATGCATGCCATTTTTTTTAAAGAATTTCAATTGTGCAGTACATGCCAATTTGTTATGAGATTTAACAGAACTGAAGGGAAAGAGCACAGACATAATGCTTAAGGATAGACACAACATTCCTCCAACATGGATTGAATGCCATGATACTTGAACACAAAAATCTGTGCTGACACTCCAGTGCAGTACTGAACGAGTTGCTGCAATGCCGTCTTTCAGATGAGACGGTAAACCGAGGCTCCGTCTGCTCTCTCAGGTGGACGTAAACGATCCCATGGCACTATTTCGAAGAAGAGCAGAGGAGTTATCCCCGGTGTCCTGGACAATATTTATCCCTCAACCAACATCACTAAAACATTATCTGGTCATTATCACGTTTCTGTTTGTGGAAGCTTGCTGTGCACAAATTGGCTGCTGCGTTTCCTACATCACAACAGTGACTACACTCCAAAAGTACTTAATTGGCTGTTAAATGCTTTGGGACATCCTGAGGTCATGAAAAGTGTGATAAAAATGTAAGTCTTTCTATTTTTTTACTTTGAGAATCAGATCAGGGAGAGGACAAGTTAAGATACAGGAGATGGCCAGTGGGAAAACAAAACCCATTGACATCATAGGCAAGTGAAAGAAATGTAGTGAAGGTGCTTAGCATCACAAGCTTTTCATGATCTTTTCTGAAATATTGCTCAGTGTTATACTTGTTTATACACAGAAAAAGGTACATGACATCATTGGTAATGCAATCGCAATGTTGGGTGGCAGTCGACATAAGGGCCTAGATATATCACTTCAGCAAAATTGGAGTGCATCATCGGCACGGCGGGACTTTTACCTGCCACATGGGTGTACCCTTGACCACAGCCTCCGTCAGGGAAACCACCTTCCAAGGGGGTGGAGAATGAGCGCAACAGGCCTCTGAGACCTGATGATGTATTTCTGTCATTTGAATAACTTTTGTAATATTCCTGCCCATATACATTTGGCCATATTGAAGCTCATGGGTGGGAAATCCATTGTGTGTGAAATATGGACGGGGCAACAGTGCAGCATGTCCTTGTCCTGCTCTCCTCTCTCTGGCCCCAGTATTGCTCAGAAATTGACAGAGGAAGGATGGGAGATGCTGGCCATGGTGCTTCTCGTTTTATCAGAAGCTGGCTGAGACCACTGCCAAGCTGATAATAAGCATTCTTTGCCCTTAAAACTATCATACTCCTGGAATGTGTGTTGAGGTTCAGCTCAGTTTAAATGGTTTGAGAATTGTGTGAAAGAAGGAAGTGGTATTTATTATGGCACCTCACCACATCTCTCTGAACATCTCCACGTCCTAACATTATAATGAATTTCTTTGAAATGGAGACACTGTTGCTAAGCAGGTGAATGTGAGCCATTTTGCACAGACCAGGGTCCCACAAACACCAGTGAGATGATTAATAGTTAATTTGATGGTGATGTTTGAGAGAGGAATTTTGTCCCGGCCACTAAGAAAATTCCCTGTTTGAGTAGTGCCATGGGATCTTCAACACCCCCCCTCCTCCACCCCCCCGCCGAGCAGACAGATGAAGTCTTCTAAATGATCAGCCTTATCTAAGTTCTAGGGTGGTGCATGCGCCCACAGCTTTCTGACTTGTAGGTGAGACTGCTGCCATTGTCAAGGCTGACATTTTAAACTGTACGGTGCCGAGAATTGTTCTGTTTTGATCTTTGTGTTTTTATCTCTCTTGCTAGTTTTCAAATCTAGACAGTTGGAATAATATCGGTATGGGTAGACCGGCAATGTTGTGCTCAGTTTTCTGTCCATCAAAAATCCTGCCAGGATAGACCAAATTTGTAAAAGTGTGGCTCTGTATGTCATCAGAGCAGGATAGGAATCAGCTGCTTTGCTCAGCAGATCTTTCACCATTTCCACGCTCTGCTTCACAGGTCTCTTGGACGGCTGGTGATGTCTTGAAACCTGTAAACACTTGCAAATTTGGCAAAGCAGGTGGGCTGAAAATTGTAGTCTGTTACCAGATGTAATGTTGTTCAGGAATACTGTGTCGGGCACAGATGGACTTCAGGTGTTCCATCACATCAGATGTTGACTTTGCATTTCAAAAAGTAGCCTACCAGAAATAAGTAATTGCATCCTCTGCACGTCAACAGGTATTCGTTACTTTCTGCCACTTGCAATCTGGCATCTCTGAGGGAATCAGGTTGTGTGTGGTTTCTGTAGATTTGCACCAGCACTGACAGTTCAGGAAGCAGGATGCTTAACTGCTCAATTCCGAATCACAGACATTATTTGCACCTGGCTCAGCATTTTAAGATTTCTGAATGCCCTAATACCTCAGACGATTTACTGAGTGAAGAGGACATTCCCAGTTCTGGAAGGTGAATTGCTCATTCGTGTGGGATTATGAGGAGTTTGGGGTGATTGTCATCCCCAGGAGCTTTACTTTATTGTATTACCGAATCGGAAAGGATTTTCCCACAGCTTTCCTTGAATTGGCCATAGGTATTTTTCTGTTTATTTTCCCCTCCCAGGAGATTGAATGGTTCAGTGTCAGTGATGCACAGGTTTGCATCGTGACAAGCTGTGGTGGCTCGATGGGCCACCTGCTCTTTTCCCGCCCTTTTTGTATGTTTGTATATGCTTAACGCAGTGAGAATGAAGCAGTGAATCTTGGAAATGGATAATAAAAAGGTTGATAGAAAGGAAGCAGCGTGTACTTGTTCGGGGAATGTCTCAGAGGTAGTTGCTAGGATCAATCCTGTTTCTAATTTACAAAAAAAAATTGGTTTTAGAAATTTAGTGCAAATTGGTCCCTGGTTGCATTAGAAGAAGCAGCCAGGGATTTACAACATGAGTTAGATTTTAAAAATCTAGAAGTGGGCACAATAGGTAAAATCTTATAGCAATAAATGGAAGTGGAATAAAAATTGGGCAACATACATAATAAATGGAGCGGAAAAGCAAATGGTGATATTGAAAGGGATCTGTGAGTGTTAGTAGATTTGGCACTTAACATGACTCTGAAGCAGCACTCAATCAAACTACAGAGGATGCAGAACTAATTCAATAGAGTGCAAGGCAGATAATGTTATGCTGACAATGTACAGTACTCTGGTCATGCCACACCTTGAGTGCCGTGTCCAATTTTGATCATTAAGACACAAGGGGAACATTCAAGACCTGCAGGGCACCGAGATGAACCACAAAACTAATCTCCAGGGTCAGTGGATTGAGCTATGAGGAGTGAGTGAGAGAACTGGGACAGTTTAGCCTTGAAAGAAAGTGATTGAAAAAGGACCTTATAGAATATCTGACATCAAACAGTTTAGGAAATCACGACTTCAAAGTAAATCATAGCAATAGGACAAGGACAACTGGTGCAAGGTGAAATTAGAACTGATGTCAGGAAAAACATTGATGCTGAACCCAAGGTGATATCTAGTCTAAAAGTTCAAAAATGTGATAGTAGTGAAAGTGAGACCCTTGAGCCAGTTGGATGCTATTATGGGAACAGAGGGTTTATTTGATTGGATGAGTGAACGTGAGCCAAATGGTAATCCTCATCTGAATTTAACTTGTGGGAACTGAGGCCATGTAACACTTATGTTGTAGGAATACACAGGAATGGAAAAGATCATTGCAGTCCATCTGACCAGTCCCAGCCACATTCTCCCTTGTAAATGCTCGGGTGCAGATGAAATTCTAAACAGTAGGCTCTTAATATAGTACTGCTTGGCCTTTTACTTCTGGGACCAGGGATTCATTCCTAATGGGATGAAAGTCTACTCAGTCTGTTATCTGTAAGGGTCCTATGTGTCATTGAGGCTGAGCAGTCTCAAACAAGTTCTGAGTGGACATGGCCTAGGCACAAAACAACCCTAATTCATTAGTAATTGGCAGTATCATTCAGACAGGCCTAAGGATGGCTCATGGGGGAAAGGGGAAAAAATGGCATAGTGTTATGGTACTGGTTGCTTGTCTAAGACTTTGGCTGAGGCACTTTGTTGGAGCGTAGTGGAGCCAGTTTTGTTGTGCATCTGTCTGCTGGTGCTGACCAAAGAGTGCCTGATGCTGATACTGGGTGCCTGAAATGATATGCAGAGTGTCAGTCCCCAGCACGGATATCCCACATCTTGATGAGCATTAAAAATACTAATAAAACCTGTTTCCACAAAGAATAATATTTGAAAAAGAAACAGAATTGTCCAAATGGTGTCCAGGCCAATAGTCATCCCTCAACCAACATATAAATATCATCATCATATTGCTGTTTCCGGAACCTTGCTGTGTGCAAATTGGCTGCCGCATTTCCTACATTACACCAGTGACTACACTTCAAAAAATACTTAATTGGCTGTAAAATGTTTAGGAACGTCCATCTGTTGTTAAAGATGCTATATAAATGCATTTATTTCTTTCTTTCTTTCTGGTTGATAAGACCAAAACTTTTGTAAGTGGTAAATTGACAAAATGCAAAATCAGCATCCAATTGACATTCCAAAGCTGCCTCATTTTAGTGAGGTCAACAAAAATGCAATCAAGTCATTTTATTATCGACACCACCATTTTGCTCGTTTTACCCTCTCTTTTACTTTTATTTACTCCTTGTAGGAACAGGAGTAGGCATTGAGCCAGCCCCTCGAGCCAGTTCAGCCTTTCAATTAAATCATGGCTGCTCTGTATCTTCACTCCCTCTACCCACCTTAGTATCCCTTAATACCTTTGCCCAACAAAAATTTATCAATTTCAATTTTGAAATTTTCAATTGACCTAGCCTCAATTGCTTTTTGGGAGAGAGAGTTCCAGATTTCCACTAGCCTTTGTAAGATAAAGTGCATCTTGACATCACCTCTGAACTGCCTAGCTCTAATTTTATGGTTATGTCCCCTTGTTCTGGACTCTCACACCAGAGGAAATACTTTTTCTCTATCTACCCTATCAAATCCTTTAATCAGCTTAAACACTTCAATTAGATTACCCCTTAATCTTCTATATTGGACCAAACCCTATAATGTATTAAAAAAATTAGTTCTGCATGCACTTCTTGTCAACCTTTTCTATTATAAATGCTCCTGTATCTGTTATTAATTCCACGTCAACATTTATTATGGAAACTGCCAATGTAAATTTGTCACACTGTGTCCACATCATTTAACCAATGATGGTCTTGTAGTACCTCAATTTCGGATACATAGAAACGTAGAAACATAGAAAATAGGTGCAGGAGCAGGCCATTCAGCCCTTCTAGCCTGCACCGCCATTCAATGAGTTCATGGCTGAATATGAAACTTCAGTACCCACTTCCTGCTTTCACGCCATACCCCTTGATCCCCCGAGTAGTAAGGACTTCATCTAACTCCCTTTTGAATATATTTAGTGAATTGGCCTCAACTACTTCCTGTGGTAGAGAATTCCACAGGTTCACCACTCTCTGGGTGAAGAAGTTTCTCCTTATCTCGGTCCTAAATGGCTTACCCCTTATCCTTAGACTGTGACCCCTGGTTCTGGACTTCCCCAACATTGGGAACATTCTTCCTGCATCCAACCTGTCCAAACCCGTCAGAATTTTAAACGTTTCTATGAGGTCCCCTCTCACTCTTCTGAACTCCAGTGAATACAAGCCCAGTTGATCCAGTCTTTCTTGATAGGTCAGTCCCACCATCCCGGGAATCAGTCTGGTGAATCTTCGCTGCACTCCCTCAATAGCAAGAATGTCCTTCCTCAAGTTAGGAGACCAAAACTGTACACAATACTCCAGGTGTGGCCTCACCAAGGCCCTGTACAACTGTAGCATAAGATACGAACATAAGAAAGTGCCGGGCAGGAAAAGACCAGATGGTTCATCAAGCCTGTCCCATACTTATGCTGGTTGTAGCATCATGAACAGGCACTTCCTCCCCCCTTCACCAGCCCCCCAACCCCCGCAGCCGTGTAATCTTCTGAGAGAGGAAAAAAAAAACGAGAAAAACCCTGGGCCAATAAGGAACAAATATACTCTGGGAAATTCCTTTCCGCCTCCCTCAGTTCCTCAGTCTGTACTGCAAAGATGCTCCTGTGCTCTCCCCAACTCCCTACTTGCCAAATTGCTGTAAGTTTTATCAAAATGCTATATAAAAATAAGGCTAGAATGTATAACTTTAAAATGGGATCTAAAGTACATCTACAAGCACTGCTGGTCCAATCAACTCCTGCTCTCTAACTCCCTTTCACCTGAAAACTATTCTGTGCATGCACCTCCACAGGAGATTGACTAGTAATATGCTAAAACTCTTGCACACCCTGTCAACTTTTCTGTTATAAATTACAATCTCAACACTTATAATAGAAACTGCTAATGTAAACTTGTCACATTGTAATACGCCCTGCTGGTGGCGATGGTACTGTCGTCCTGATGTTTTGTATCTACCAGCGTTTCAGCCTATACTGCAAAGAAACTTCTATGCTCCAACCAACTCTCTTTCTCTACTTCCCAAATTGCCGTATGTTTTTCTATTCAACTAGAAATAATGGCCATCAATTCACGGGTCGGAGCCTTCCTGCGGCGAAATGCCTCCGATCCGCAAATAAAATATCCGTGTACCTGGTGGTCTGGGAGGTACAAAGACTCGCGGTCCTGGGCCTCTCCAGGTACACATAGGAAGAAGCCCACGTATCTCAGGGGCGCATGTAGTTTGCCGGCCCAATGAATGAAATAAGGAGATCTCCATTCATGCTTATGGGGATTCTGTATGTATGGAATCCCCGTGGGTATGAATGGGAATACCCCCAAAAAAATCTACACTCCAAATACATTTTTTTTTAAATCATATATTTAAAAATAATTTAAATTGCATTTAATTAAATATATAAAACAAAAAATATTACATTTTTTGCAAAATAAATTTACATCTTTTAAAGGGGCTAAAAATAAACTTCACAGATTTTTAAATGTATAAGTTGTTGATAAAATGTTATTTTTCTGTTTTTTTAAAACTCTTGCACTGGTAAAAGCAGGCCACGGGCATTCGTTAACTCTCCGACCCCACAGATGCCCCTTTCCCGGGGTATATGGATGAACTGTCAAGAAAATTATGGTTATGTTTTTGGTCATGTTACTGAAATTAGAAGCCTGGACCAATATTCCAGAGGACGTGAGTTAAAAGCCCACCGCCTCAGTTTGAAAACTTGAGTTCAGTTTAAAAGAAATCTGGCAATAAAAAGCTGGTTTGTATAGTGAAGCTGTCAAATTGTCATACAAACCCAGCTGGCACAGTCATTTCCTTTTGGTCTGGCATTATGTATGACTCCTGTCCCACACCAACATAGATGACTTAACTGCCCTGTGAAGTAGCCTAGAAAGCCATTCAGTTCTATCAAGCTGCTAGAGATGAGGACTAAAATCTTGGCCTTGCCAGCAATGCCCACATCCTGAGATTGAAAAATATCAAATGTATCTGTAAAAATAAGGATATGTCGTTAAAATGGCAACTGAATTATGTCTGCACATCCTGGTTTAGTTATTCCTCGTGCTTTAACCCCTTTAGATTTTCACCTGAAGATTATACTTGGTCTCAAGATGTAATGCCACGGGAGACCGGCTAGTTTTGTAAATTTCTTTTACTATGTCACTCGTTGAGACCAGCATGTCAAATTTGGGAAATGAAACCCTAATTTCTGTCTATCTTAACAGTCTTTATAAACAACAACAACAACAACTTGTATTTATATAGTACCTTTAACGTAGTGAAACTTCCCAAGGCGCTTCACAGGGGTATTATGAGACAAAACATTTGACACCGAGCCACGTAAGGAGAAATGAGCGCAGGTGACCAAAAGCTTCGTCAAAGAGGTAGATTTTAAGGAGCGTCTTGAAGGAGGAAAGAGAGGTAGGGAGCTGGAGAGGTTTAGGCAGGGAGTTGCAGAACGTGGGGCCTAGGCAACAGAAGGCACGGCCACCAATGGTTGTGCGATTATAATCAGGGATGCTTAAGAGAGCAGAATTAGAGGAGCACAAACATCTCGGGAGGTTGTGGGGCTGGAGAAGATGACAGAGATAAGGAGTGGCGAGGCCATGGAGGGATTTGAAAACAAGGAGAAGAATTTTGAAAGCGAGGTGTTGCTTAACCGGGAGCCAATGTTGGTCAGTGAGCACAGGGGTGCTGGGTGAGCGGGACTTGCTGCGAGTTAGGACACGGGCAGCCGAGGTTTTGGATCACCTCTAGTTTACATAGGGTAGAATGTGGGAGGTCAGCCAGGAGTGCATTGGAATAGTCAAGTCTAGAGATAACAAATGCATGGATGAGCTGTGGCAAGGGCAGAGACGGGTGATGTTACAGAGGTGGAAATAGGCGGTCTTAGTTTGCTGCGGATATGTGTTGGAAAGCACATTTCAGGGTCAAATATGACACCTAGGTTGTAGACAGTCTAGTTCAGCCTTGGACAGAGGTTGGGGAGACGGATGGAATCAATGGCTAGGGAACAGAGTTTGTGGCGGGAACCGAAAACAATGGCTTCGATCTTCACAATATCAATTGGAGAAAATTTCTGTTCATCCAGAACTGGATGTCGGACAAGCAGTCTGACAATTTAGAGACTGAGGAGGGGTCGAGAGAAGGGGTAGTGAGGTAAAGCTGGGTGTCATCAGCGTACATGTGGAAACTGGTGCTGCATTTTCAGATGATGTTGCCAAGGGGCAACATGTAGATGAGAAATAGGAGGGGGCCAAAGATAGATGGGCATGGATTTGACGACAACACGTTCAAGGACTTTGGAGAGGAAAGGGGGGTTGGAGATGGGGTGGTAATTTGCGAGGATGGAGGGGTTGAGGGTTTTTTTTTTAGGAGAGGCATGATGACAGCAGATTTGAGGGAGAGGGGGTCAGTACCTGAGGAGAGAGCACCGTTAACAATGACAGCTAATATGGGAGTCAAAAAAGGAAGTTGAGTACTTGAGCAGCATAAATGTTCTGGTGTGGTGATGGTTTCTGTTTGATTAATTCTTCTTGACAAATCTTGATTTCTGTTGCAATCTTGCCTAGCTGTTTGAAGGATTGTTGCCTGCCTCTATATAAACAGAGTCAGAGACCACAGTAATGTCAGCTCCTGTGTCACTTTTTAGGCTGCAGTATACACTGAAACCAGTAACAGTGGCTAAAATGTTTACTTGGAGGCGTGTAAGGAGCGGGGTTGGGGGGGTGGGGCTGGAATCTGGGCGGGAAATCCAGGAGAACAGGTTTTCCTCAGGCTTTACCGAATTTAACTGCCGGGCCTGATTTAAATGTTTACATTTTTCTTTATCTCTTTCCCGCCCGCATCCAGCCAGCCAGATTGAGAGGATCGTCTGAGGAGATCAGGGCCGGAAATCATTGGTGGAGGTTGGGTGCCAGGGATCGTCGTGTGGGGTTGGGTAGTCGGAAGGCCTTGATATCGAGTTTGGGTCGGAAGAACAGATGGGGGACGGGGGGGTGGGGGGGTCGGAGATTTTCCTGGGGGGGTAGAACTCAGAGTGGGTGATGGGGGGCGGGGCATCGTAGGCCTCCAGGAGGGGCGGTGATCGGAGCTCTCGGGTTTGGGGGAGGGCATGATCAAAGGTCGGGAGGAGGCATTGGGAAGGAGATCAGAGGACGAGGGAAGATCGGAGGGAGCGTGGAAGGGTCGGGGATGTTGTCCGATCGCGGAAGAGTAGCAAAGCAGGAATGCTGGATCCAGCAGTAAGTGGAAAGGCACTTACCTACTGGATGCAGCAGTCCTTACCTTCCTTTAGCTGCCGGGTTCCCCGAGGCCTGGGAAACCCGGTCGTCCATAGTTAAATTTAAAGCAGCCGTATTATAATATTTGACATGCCAACCCACCTTCTGCAAGCAAATTGGCTGCCTGCCCCCTGTCCCTACTGGATGATTGCTCAGCAGAAGATTCGCTGTTGACTTTCCTCGATATTTACAACCATTAAGAAAGTAAAAGAATTAAACTTTAATTAAAAAATTATCCTGCAACGCAGTTTCATTTGCAAACAACTGCTTCATGCTTCTTCTTTGAATATCTATGTAACAGACTAATGTAGTGCTCATATGCAACAAATCAGATGCTGGCAACTACAGATCGACAAGTATTGCTTCAATCACATGTAAGATAATGTCGTTGCTTATTGGGTGTAAAGCTGAGGATTATCATTCGAATAATAATATGAATTCGTAAGGAGAGGATCATGCCTGACCAACCTATTTGATTTCTTTGACAAAGTGACATCCCAAGCCCTACAATGTGTTGCACTATATTTCCAAAAGGCATTTGACAATGTTCCACGTGAAAGGTTATTAATTAAGCTCAAAGCTGTGGAGATTCAGGAATGGATTAGAAATTGGCCGAAGGGTAGTAAACAACAAGTATTGGTATGAGTTCTGAGACCTTTGTTCTTTCATTGCACAATTTCCACACTTGATCCCATGGGATTCTGCTGGGATACCCTGCTAGAATTGAGACTAATTATTTATTACCTGTTTTGCCTTGTTGCACCGAATTAACAGCTTTCTTGACAAGTTATTTAGAGGCTGACTGATAGTTTTACATCTCAAAGCTACAGGCTGTCACAGATCATTCATTCTGCAAGCCATCATCTCTGCAATATTCCATGAGATACTACAAAGAATAAATCAATCAACCTGTTAACCAGTTCTAAAAACATTTCATAAGAACATAAGAATATAATAATTAGGAGCAGGAGTAGGCCATACGGCTCCTCGAGCTGGCTTTGCCATTCAATGAGATCATTACTGATCTTCTTCCTCAACTCCACTTTCACGCCTTATCCCCATATACAGTTTGCTCCAAACTATATTTCAGAATTCTCTTTGCTAACTTTCTATTACTTTTAATCAAGGAACCCAGAGGAATTTATTTGTTTCAACTGCCATATTTATTTGGTTTTCCCTCTCTTTGTTAATTCTGACAGCAGTCTTAAACTTTAGAAGTTGCACTGTTACCCTGGGTCAAATTTATCTGATGGGTTTAATTGAGAGGTTGTTTTATTGTTGATTTTTTTTCCCCTTTTCCTTTTGAGTTTTGTTTTCTTCATGGAAGCAAAGTTCACGGGTGCACTTTTATCACCACGTACATAGATTCAGCAGAGCATTTGCATTCATCTGAACAGCCACTCAGGCCTTGGTTTAACATCTGAACCGAAAGACAATTTTTGCCACAGTATCCTAAGGGCACTGAGGCCAATTGTTTGGATGAAATTGGAATCCAGGGAATAAACACAAGGGTCTTTTTGCTAAGTATGGTTCAGCTAGTCACTGGATAACATTTCTCGCATCGCGAGAGGAGCTTAAAAGAGATTTTGGAATATCAGTAAATAGGAATGAGTGGTATTATGTTCAGGATAAATCCACAGGACTGTATTGCAAGCTCAAACTGTTGTGACCTTGGTCTCTTTATTCAGATTCCAGAGCGGAGAAGCAGCATGGTGAATCACCTTTTATATCTGCTTGCCCCAGGGTGCAGAGGTGACTATTAGGTCTCCCACAGGTGTGCCCTCTAGTGGCAAGTCTTACATTTTGATGAGGTTTACATTCATACATAACATCACTCCTCCGCACCCCCCCCCCCCCGAAAGTCTTATGTGCAAGTTATTTGCAAGTTGAGGCGATCTGGCGCCCTGCGTCCCTAGGCCGATCATCTGGGTTGAAGTCCTGACGTGTTGGGTTCATCCTTGTGGTTGATGGTGCTAGTGGGTCACTGGGGGCCAGGTCCTTTCACCGTGGTTCCTTGTTATCTGTAGTTCACAGTTTGGTCTGGTCCAAATGCTTTACGCGATAGCCCGGTACATGGTTTCACAATCAAACGCTCCATTTTCGTCACATACACTCCATTCCCCCCCTTGGCTAGCGGCCCAACTGGGGCCCTGAACATGGTCTACATCACTTATTCTGATGTCGCGTAGATGGGCTGTGCAATCATGGTATTCTCTGCTGATGGCATATCGAGGGCTCGGTTCTGAGTGATTCTGTCTGGTGACTGCGTAACACCCAGGATAGCCGGGTCTGTAGGGAGTCTACCGTGACACGCGTGGTGCTTGGTTTAGTGATTTGGGCTGCCTGCTCCGGGCTATTGTCGCTGTCCCTGAGGTCTAGCAAGCTCAGGATGGCCGCAATGGCCTTGAGACTTTCGGTAGGGGCGGGAGGCCTAGTGGTCCCCGTGGATCCAGTATGTATGGGGGCCGGACCACCGATGTGTGCAGCCACCCTGCCTTACTTAGCAACGTTGGGATGGGCCTTTTGTCTTTGCGATGGATAGGTGGCAACATCCCGTCCAACAGTTCACCTTTGGCAGGCGGTAATGTGGGATCCTGGCTGGTCCAGGTCCTAAACTGGGGAGTCGTTATGGTTGACTCCTCGCTTTCTAGCACTTCCATGACCACGAGTGGGACTGCAGGCTGTGCCGTTTCCAGCCCACTCATGGTGGGCAACGGTAGCCAACTGAGGGCATTAGTACCGTTCTCAGTGCCTGGCCAATCATTTGTGGCTCGCCCGCTACTTTTGCTTGCTGCACAACACTCCCAACCTCGTGCGGTAACATATCACTTGCTACGAATACTTTGTTAGATACATATACAACTGGTTGGGGTTTGCCCGCTACTTTGGCTTGCTGTACAACACACCCGACCCTGTGTGATAACACATCACTTGTTACAAGTACTTTGTCAGATACATATATGATGGGTTGGTGTTTGTCCGCCACTTGGCTTGTTGTAAGGTCCCCGACCCCATATAATGGTACATCATTGGCCGCGAAAGATCGCTCACATGAGTTACATGGTGCAAACAACTTATTGGAATGTGGTGGGTTCCTGGCCTTCACTGCGGCTGCCCCTTTACCTTTGCCCCAAACCCAGTCATCTTCCTTGCTGGGCAACACATTCCTCCGTTCCGTTGTGGCAACCTCCCGTGGTCTGGATGCTCTCTTGTCCCGTGGTCTGGATGTACCTTCATCCCGTGGTCTGGACACTCTCTCATCCCGTGGTCTGGATGCTCTCTTGTCCCGTGGTCTGGATGTACCTTCATCCCGTGGTCTGGACGTACCTTCGTCCCATGGTCTGGATGGATTCTCATCCCGTGATCTGGACGTACTCTCGTCCCATGGTCTGGACGCCCTCTCATCCCGTGGTCTGGATGCTCTTCTGTCCGTGTCCATGATGCTGACTGCCGCGATCTTCCTCCCCCAGGGATTTTGTCTCTGGCATCGGGAAGACGCATTCGGATTGTTTCGGCCGGAGTCCACTTCGCATGGTCGACCTGGAGCTTCTTCCATTGTCGCGAAGAGGTCATCGGCTTCGGGTGGTGGGTACAGTGCCTGCTTCGCTGTTCGGTTGATCTTCACCTTCTCGTGGTCGTGATGAGCGGCCTGTACCTCGGGAATCTGCAAATGGATCTGCACTTCGATGCCTCATTCAGCTGAAGGTGGGGGTTTGCTCAGCCTTTGAGAAGGGGAGATGTCGTTCACCGGAGAAGGTGCGCAGAGGTCTTCCCAGTTCTATCGAATCTTCCCCATCCACCTTCTGCCAAGCAGCGTTGGCCCATCACCTGATACAATCTACAGTGGTAAATCATGCACTTGCTCCCTCATGGGATACTCTTATGTCCACACTACCAATAACTGGCATCAGTTCCTTGGTGTAGGTGCGCAACTTTGCCTGAATCGGGATCAGCTTGGGTTGCTGTGCTTTGTCGCCCACAGCCTCGCAAATGCCTCCTGGCTCATAACTGATTGACTCGCCCCCGTGTCTAATTCCATGGAGACTGGAGCGCCGTTAAATTCAACTTTTAACATTATCAGAGGGCTTTTAGTGGTGAAGGTGTATATCCCATACACTTCCTTTTCATCCTCAGGTTGAGTTGCCTCTCCTGCTCGTTCATTTTGATCCACGCTGAATCGATCATCTTCTCCTGACTCTGTCATGTGGTGAGTCAGAGATCGTTTGCATGTTCACTGGAGGTGCCCCATTGTTCCACAGCCTTTGCACACATAGTGCTTGAATTGACATTGATGAGTTCTGTGGCTGCCCCCGCAGCGTCAACATGGTGCTAATGGATACGTATTCTCGCCCCATGGTGGACTCTGAGTCACTCTAGGCCTAGGTCTGGCCTCTGCATTCGTGTGGTCCCTGCCCTGTGCTGTTCTGCCTGCTGAAAACATTATTTTATGCACAGTACTTGCCGTTGAGCTTCGATTCTGTGAAGATATCTGTTTCGTGTTATCGCTCGTGGATATGAAGGTTTGGGCTATCGTGATGGCCTTGCTCAGTTCTAGGGATTCGGCAGACAGCAGTTTATGAAGAATGACCTTGTGGCCAATTCCAAGCACAAAAAAGTCCCAGAACATTTCCCCCAAGGATCCTGCAAATTCGCACTGTCCCGCAAGGCGTCTTAGGTCGGCGACAAAACTCGCCATGTTCTGGTCCTCGGAACGACGGTGCATGTAAACGCGGTACCTGGTCATCAGGATGCTCTCCTTTGGCTTGAGGTGTTCGCTAACCAGCGTACACAGCTCTGTTTAAGACTTGTCTGTTGGTTTGGCCGGTGCCAGGAAATTTTTGAGGAGGCCATATATCGAAGACCCACATACGGTGAGGAGAATCGCCCTGCACTTGATCGCTGTCTCAGCCTTGTCCAATTAGTTGGCCACAAAGTACTGGTCGAGGCATTCAATGAAGGCTTCCCAATCATCACCCTCAACAAATCTCTCAAGGATACCAACAGTAGCTATTACCGCGTGAAAGTTCGTGATCCGTTACTCGACGCCAATTTGTTATGTTCAGAATAAATCCACAGGGCTGTATCTCAAGCTCAAACTGTTGTGACCTTGGTCTCTTTATTCATACTCCAGAGTGGGGAAGCAGCATGGTGAATCACCTTTTATACCTGCTTGCCCCAGGGTGCACAGGTGACCTTTAGGTCTCCCACAGGTGTGCCCCCTAGTGGCAAGTCTTACACTTCAGTGAGGTTTACATACATACATAATAAGTGGTATAGTCGGTTGGAGTCCACCATTGAATTCCCCCATGCTGCTCAATTCCTCATCTCAAAGCAGTATTGTACAAAGATAAGGAAAATCAAGTATTGCTCAGGGCACCCCTGCACATGCCTTCAGGCAGCTTTATTCCAGATGGAATTGGTGAATATCTGGGAACATGTCACCCACCTGCCTTCTCAACTTCAAATACATGCGTCCTCCACGACCCCGGGGGGGGGGGTTATAGAGTGGGTGCACAGTTTTACAATGAGGTAGGACATAGGTTAAGAAAAGAACAATCAAGTCCTTCGGACTGATTTAGCGCTCCTGGTGTGGAGCAGTGCTCACAGCAAGCACATGGTGGGAAATTGTGGGCACGCAGCCTGTCATTCCATATGCATTCATTTTAAAGGATGGAAGTTCACAAGCTATGTGTTAATTTTTTTCCAATCATGCGCTTCCGCCAAGAATGTGGATTGTACCATGATGTGCCAATTTTCCTTTTCCTCGTTGATTAAACGTCTGTTTTTCTCCTTCTGTTTGGTTACGTTAATTATTTCTGCTTTATTTTTTATTGGCTGGAACCTTTCTTCTCAATTTCCGTCTACTCCCCAGTCACACTCAACCACAAACGTTCTACTCAATCATATTCGAATCATATATTACAACATAGAAGGAGGCTGTTCAGCCCATCGTGCCTGCCTGCTCACTCAATCCCATTCCCCATTACCTTTGTAGATTTTCCTTTTCCAAATACTTTTCTGCTTCCCTTTAAAAGTGATTATAGATTCTGCTTCTATTATTCTTTTTGGTGGGTCCCAAAAATCCATTGCATGAATAAAATTCTTCCAACCTCTCCCATTTCATGCTGACCTTACATTTATGTCCTGTGGTTACTAGCTCACTAAACAGTGGAATAGTTTTTCCTGATTTTTCCTAATCAAAGCCCTTCATAATTGTGATCACCTCGATCCGATTTCCTCTCAATTGTCTTTGTTCCAATGAAAAAAGCATCAATTTCTCCAGTGACTTCGTGCAACTAAATCTCTTTTGCATGTTCTCCACTGTCTTAACATCCACCCAAGAGTATCAGAAGCTGGACACAACATTCTAACTAATCAATGATTGGTATAGATTTAGGAAAATAGTGCTAGAATTTGGCCAGGATAACACGTGTCTTAATGCCATTGTTTCGTGTTAAAAGTGTTTTTTTGGCCTTAAAAAAATGTAACTCCATTTTGCTAATTTGGCCAGTGGTTTAACGCCGTTGTTAAAAAATAACGACCGCCATTTTTCAAAACCGTTTTTGTGATGTCACTCGGCGTCAAAAATACCGATAGCGGCGTTTTTGTGAATTTGGCCAATAATGACATTTTTAAGGCCCGTGATAAATACTGACCTGAAAAAGCTTGTCTTACCTGGTCGAGTCGGATCGAAATTGTTGATAATGGCGCTATCTTGGAAAACAGAGCTACAGTTCAGTGAATTAAAGCTTTTAGAGGGAAGGCTGAGTTTGGCAGATTGAGCTTTGTGTGAGTTTTTACTTCGTTTTTAAGGACATTTAAGGACATGTAGGACATTTAAGAACATTGCAATTGAGACATTGCATAAGTTTGGTTTAGTTGAAAAAAATAATTTGAAATTTATTAAACATTTGTACACTTGTACTTAAAAGAAACTTTCTTAACTTTAATAAACATTTTTAGTATTATATTAAACTTTTAAATTAACGTTACTTAAATAACAATAAAGCAAACAACCAACCTCAAGAACAAAAGAACAGCAAAACAACAACAACAACAACCACAGCAGCAAACAAACTTTAGCTGCAGCCACTTCTCCCCAACCCCCCCACCTCCTCTTGCCCTTCCCATCTTTCCCATAACCGCAGGCTTACCCCTAGTCCCGGTGACCCCAAGCTGTTTTTTATTAGTATTGCGGGAAGGGTGCTGCGCTTGTTGGGGGACAGACAATGGAGACGGCAATGGAAGCCCTCGAGAAATTGGGCCTGTGGAAGTCCTGGCTTTGGAGTGTTCATCCTATTGCTCAGCCTGCATACTGACTGGTAAGCTTGGTCTGGGGATTGAAGTGGGATCAGTCGAGACCGTCGATTGCCTCTGGGCATTGACAGCCTCGGTGTTGTCGCACGTTGCAGCTACTATCTGCGACATACCCTCCCTAATGTCAGCAGGTAGTGCTGCGATGCTTCCCGAAATCCCACCCATGGCTTTGAGGAGCGATTTGGTGAGCTGGACGCTCTCCCCAGTCATTCCCATAAAATCTACTACTTCCCGTTCAGCCTGCATTTCGGCAGACCTGTCTTGCCAACGCAGCCTCCCACAGACGGCAGACGGCCCACTGGGACCCGCGAGCTTGGATATTGTGTAACCAAGGAATGTCCTGATCCCCGACCCCCACCTCTCCTCCGTACTGCTGGCTGTAGATGAAGGCCTTTGTGCCTGTGTGCCCTCCTCCACACTCAACAGCAACACCCCCCCCCCCCACCGTATCCATTTTTTCCTCCTCCTGTGGAGGTTCATCAGGATGGCTGAGTTCGGCGTCATCCACTTCTGCTTGTGGCAAGCTAGCGGGGTCTTCTCCATTATTGGATGTTTCTGAAACATCTGCAAAATATAAAAAAACAGATGACTGGTTAGCAGCAGGGGAGGGGGCATGGTGACGTGAGTAGGCTCACATAGCGCAGGCTCCTTTGAAGGACCACGACGACTGACAGTACATTGCATAAACAGAAGCCTAGATGACGGACAGTACATCGCATAAACTGAAGCCTAGCTCACAGACAGTACTTAACATTGAGCCAACTATGACTGTGGACTTTGCAGGACTTACCCTCACTCTCCAACGTGGGCTCAGCATCCGCACGTTTAGTCGACCTCTGCGACACACCAATCAGACTTGCCACACGACTTTCCAGATGAGTGAGTGGGAGCAGTGTTGCCGGACGACCATCAGTTTTCCGTTGATTTCGCCAGTTATGGGACAACATTTTCTGCAAAGGTGGCAATAGAAATTTTTAAGAGAGGGGCTTTCTGCTGTTGTGGCACACACAGATAGTCATCAAAGCACTTATACCATACTATGTGCATTTAATTAAGTGATCTGTTTATTGTGCCTTTACTTGCATGTTGTTCATCACGCAAACATCGAAGTGCAGTGTAGAAAAAACAGTCTTTATATTGTGTGACGATCAGAAGCCTAGCGATACAAAATGAGTCACATTTACAATTTAAGTAATTGGAGTGCATAAGTAAAAATATGACTTACTCTGGCAGTCTCGCAAAGGTCATGCCACCTCTTCCTGCACTGGTGATAGGTCTTCATGATGGAGTCCACAAAGGTAACCTGCTCGGCAACGCGTCACCAAGCTTCTGCCATTGCAGATGGGTGCAGTTTCCCTTTACCCTTATTTCCAATCTGGCCCCATCCTCTCTCTACAGCACCTACCAGGGCCACATTTGCATCCTGGGTAAACTTCCTAGCCCTCTTCCTTCCCAAATCATCCTGCATTTTTGTTCTTGCAGCACCTGTGTGGAGGTATGGAGAACTCTCCTGGAACTTTAAATTCCCTATAAAAATGGCTGATTCAGCCCTGGAAATGTACTGCGCATGTGCGGCTGCACCCGTCATGTAAAAAAACGGGTGACATTCTTTTTCCGCGCATTGCGCACAATGGACGGATTTTTATATTGCAGAACAGTTCATTTTTGTCGTTAAAAATGGCGCTTTTTGTAACGCTTCGCCAAACGTTACAAAATGTTTGACAAATTTTTGGCCTTTATTTTTTGGTGTTATTTCAGTGGGGAAAAAAAGTTGTTAATCACGAATAACGTCAAAAAATCACAATGTCATTATTTGGGGAAATTCTAGCTCATAAGAGCATGGGGGAATGTGTAAAAAGAAATGAGGTTTAGTTACAGGAGTCACTAGAGAAATTGGTGTTCTTCACTAGAACAGAGAAGATTTAGTATTACCTCTTTTTTTTGTACTTTTTGCCCCCATTTATAAACCCTTGGATCCCAAGGCCTTTTATTACAGCTTTATCAAATTGTCCTCGCACTTTTAAAGATTTATATAAGTAAACCCATAAGTCTCTCTCCTCCTCTATGCCTTTTAGAGTTTTGCTATTTAGTGCATATATACTATCCTTATTCTTCCCTCCAAAATATTCACCACACTTTTTCCTGCATTAAGTGTCATTTGTCCAATATACTGAACTATCTGTGCGCTTATGAATTCACTTATACTCCTTTTCACTGTTAACCACACTTCCTATTTTTGTGTTGTCCACAAGGTATGATAATATTGACCCTACAACTAAGAACAGATCATTTATATTGAGAAGAGCAATGCATCAAATACTGACCTGTGGGGCATACAGCTGCTTACATCTCTCTAAACCAGAAAACACCCATTATCTATTACTCTCTGTTTTCTGTCATTTAACCAACTTCGATCCATGTTGTCACATTCCCTTTAATACAATGTGCCTTAATTTGAACTATGTGGCACCTTATCAAATGCCATTTGAAAATCCATATATAGTAGTTTGCAAGGACTAAGGTGTGAAGGTGGAATTTTCTTGTGGTAGGGTTTTGAAAGGAATGATGGGCAGTATCTAAGGAGCAGAAATGATTGACAATGTCAGCTAGCATGAGGGTCAGGAAGGGAAGTTGGGTGATCAGCAGTTTAGTGGGAATGGAGTTAAGGGTGTAGGAGGTGGATCTCATGAACGTGATGTAGGGGGTGGTCTCGGGGTCAGGTTCACTTCTGAGCTTCTGAGCAGTTCGAATTGCTCCCACTCCCTGGGTTCTAGACTTTGGATTTATTTGGGAATGTGATAAACTGCAGCAGACAACTGGTTTTGGTGCAAGAAACTTTGATTTTATTCGGGAAAGGAAGTACAATGTCAAAACTTACAATCTCTAGAATAAGGGACACTTGATCACATATTCAAAAGGGGTTGCAGAAAAAATATACACCTCCCTCCTCCCAATGCCTAAATCTGACTAGGTTCAATCTAGGGCAACAAGGATAATGCTCACCAATCCTCTTATTGGCAGTTAGCGGTGGTTCGCGGTTTCGGGGTTCACTGGACTCTGTAGGTTCTGCTTGCCGTACCCCGAACGTCGTGGAAGACTTCTTGCTGCATAGTCTTCAGTTGGGTGGTGTCCGCTGATGCGGTAGGGTGCGTATTGGATTTATGGGGTGAGTACCCACTTTCTTCCTTCAGCAGTAGGGTTTAAAGTTCCTTTAGGTAATGTTTTACCTGTTGGTAGCTAGGAACAGATTGCAGAGTGGAAAACTTTCAAATCTTCAGTTTCTTCTCGAGGAGTTTTCTTTCTTAGAATTTGTCGATCGCAATTGTTCGATGTTACCACGTTGGCTGCGGTCAGTTGTTGCCGCAATGATGATGTCCGAAGTTACTGGGAACTGCTTTTCTCTGCCTGTTTGATGATGTTCTTCCTCCTTCTTCGGTGACAGAGCAGTGTAGCCCAGGAGTGTCATCGAGGCTGATATTCAGAAGGCTCCAGGAGGCTGTGTCAGAATGCTGTGTAGAAGACTGTTCAAGGCTGCTTCTAACCTGTAAAACAGGGCCTCAATTATACTTTGGGAGCCTTTCTAATCTGCGCGCCAAATTCTTTGTCTTAATTTTGGCGGGCTCGATATTTCTTTGTCAAATTTTGGCGGGCTCGTTAACGATAACTAGCCTAGGATGTGACAATCTGTTGAATTCGAGTTGCAATTGTGAAAATTAATCTTGGTGTTTACATTGTCTGCTTAGGCCTGGGTTTTCCATGTGCTAGATGGGTTTCGTGCTTAGAGCTATGGCTGGCTATCTCTGGTTCAATTGTTGCTATGTTAATGTCTCCTAGGGAGCAGAGTTTTGGAGTATTCACAGTCCCCCAGACAATTTGTTTAGCTCGAATATCCCAGACAGCTCCAATACCCAAAGCTGGCTTTTTCAGAGGCTGTGTTTCCCTGGTTTTTGCAGCTCCTTTTCCTTTGCAGACTCATGCATCTTTTAAAAATCCCAAAGTTCAATTTAAGCGAGTCCAAAATAATCCTTCCTTAGGGTTTTCTTCACACAGAGAGGGAATCTTTGAATTTTGAGAAAACTCGAGGTTCGAGCGGGTATGAGAGGAGATGGGAGTAAAACTAGAGAAAGATACAGGTTCAGGGCCAGGGCAGGGAGAACATGTTAGGAGGTTTAGCTTGATGATGAATGGGAGGGAAGTTGACAATCAGCAGACACAGCTGGACCAATGACCTCAATCTAGTAACAGGAACTAGTGCAGGTAGTGGGACTTGCACCTGCCGGCAAAATCAACTGGGACTGGAACAGCTAATCTTGTAGCTAGTCTGCTGACATTTCTGGCTGACAGCAGGATAAGCATGGGTTCTGCCTGGCAGCAAGGTCAGGTGAGGTCACAACCTGCCTGAGAGTGGGGTCAAGCCTATACTAGAAGGAGATTCATACAATGCAATGAGACTATAAACATATTTCAGATAGCGAACATCACATGGATTTATGCAATCTTATGTACAGTTATATAATTTGATATATTTAGATTTATATATGTCGCATATATTTATACAATTATATTTTGTAATATTATATATTATAATAATTATATATAGTCTGATATTTCTACATTTGTGCTAAATATCTATTCAATTTCTAATTGTAATGGTGTATGAGGCAGAGATATATGTATTAATTGTGTTTAACATCTATAGAGCAGAAGCTGGTATGATATGGATTTATATGAGTTCACAAAGAATATAATTAATAATGAAGTACACTAAAATTCTTAAACATTCATACAGCAACAGAAGCAGATGGAATCTGGCCAAGAATACTTAAGAAATCAAGATGAGATGTCTGCTGAAGTGCGATTCAAAATTTGCGCAGCTCATTGCATACAGGGGTCATTCCAGACGAACTTTAAAATTGGAACGTCAGCTACTTCCCAGAAAGATTAAAAAATGAGAACCAGGAATTATAGCCCCATTAGTCTGACAGCTTTACTGGGAGCAAATATTGAAGTGTATTATAAAAGAGGCCGTTCAAGAGCAAGATTAGGGAATCTATGTCAGTATAGCTGTCTAAAGGACAGCCATAGCCAACACATTTATTGGAATTCTTTAAGGATGTACGAGAATTGCTGAGTGAATTTGATATGTTGGATTTGATATATCTTGACTTTCAGAAGACAGTTGAGGTTATGCACAAGAAACGTGCAGCTGAAATTAAAACTCTTGGAATAATAGATTCCATGAATAATAGAGACAAAAGCTCAACAGATCAACACATTTTCTGTTGGCAGCTTTGTACTCCAAGGGTCAGTCATACTGTTCAGTACTGTCAGCTTATCATGTGCTGCAAGGCAGAATTCTTAGTCTTGCAATAGGTTTTGCCAGATCACTATAATATAGAGCTTCCCCGAGTGAACTTCTGCTCCACTAGTGGACAATTGCGGTAATGCAACTAATGATGTATATAATAAAAGGATCATATGACAAGGTCACAGGACAAGTTCTTGTAGACCAATCTTATGTATGTGTGTGTTTGTGCTGTTGTAAATAATATATCTCATTGGCTATGAAGATAGGATAATCGGATTCTCGAGCTGAAATTTTCATTGGTGGATGATTCCTGCCAAACAACAGAGACTTTGAGAGGTTCTTTGTTTTGCAGCACAGCTAAAAATCCAAAATAAGTTTCAAGCACGCTGTTGAGATTGCCAGAGTCCATATAGCCATGCCTATGGGAATAATAGTGCGGTGGGTGAGTTCCATCAAGACCAAGAGATTTTCAGAGCATATGTGGAGCGGCTAGAAATGTTTTTCACCGCAAATAGTATCGTTGAAGCCCTCGATGATGAAAATCATAACCGGGTGGTGTTAGAAAGAAAACGGGCTACTTTCCTGACTGAAGCAGGCCCCGAGGTGTATGAAACCCTGAAAAATGTGCTTGTTCTTGTTAAGCCGAAGTACATGCCACTGCCGGAGACAGCACTACAGTACTCAGCCCCATGAAACTGCTGAAAGTTATCGTTTTGGAATACAAAATCAATCGATTGACAAGAGTATCAGTGAATACATTGTAGCTTTAAAAAAGCTATCTATTCACTGTCATTTTGGAAACTTTCAGGACCGAGCATTGCATGACCGCTTTGTTGGTGAGATGAAAAATGAAGCAATCAGAAGAAGGTTGTTGATAGCCCCTAACTTGACTTTTGATTTAGCTTGTCAGTCAGCTGTGTTGATGGTTATGGCCGACAAATACTCCTGAGAATTTTGCGCCATTTCCAGTTGTCAGACAACTGAGATGAATCGCCCTGCGGGTTAAAACTAAAAGGCAGTGAGCTCCAAGGCCTCAGTAAATGGTCACGGTAACAGCGCATTGAAGTCATGCCATCGGTGTCTGGGGCAACAAATTTCTCAAAGCTGTCCATATTAAAGGCAGAGTGTTTCTTCTGCAAGAAAACTGGGCATCTTGCAAAGGCATGCCAAGTGAAGAGTAAAACGATGTACAATCCGATAAGTAGAAATCATCAGAGACTACATAACATTGAAGAGAAACAACAGGATGAGGAGGTTTTGGAGAAGCATGTCATCAGGAGCACAAGGATATCTGACAACGATTCACGAAGTATCGTCATCCAAGTAGACATGGCAGGAACCAGGATATCCATGGAAATCAACACTGGTGCATCCATGAGCGTAATACCGGAATCACTATATCTCGACAAGTTGCGTGATTTTCGACTGGAGAAGTCGACGATAGAGCTGCGAGGCTATTCAGGAGATCAAATCCCTGTGGTAGAACGTATCACCATACCGGTGAAATACAAGGATTAGCTTCAGAGCTTGCCTCTCTTCACAACGACAGGAGACAAGCCTACCTTATTAAGTAGAAATTGATTAGGGTCATTGAAGCTGGATTAGACTGAGATTTTTCATGTTGAAATGAGATTTGCATCGAAGGATGATGTCATCAAGCAGTATCCAAATGTGTTCTGCGAAACAGGTAGTCCAATCCAAGGTTTCAAGGCAAGTGTCATGGTACAGAAGGACGCTAGAGCAGTTTACTGCAAGCCACATCTCGTACCATATGCACTCAAACAGAAAGTTGAGCAAGAACGTAAAAGGCTAGAAATTGAGAACATTATCTCTAAGGTACATCTAAATAATTGGGCTACACCCATTGTTGTTGCACCCTCAAAGCCTCCTTGATAAAATGCAACATCCCCACCGACACCTGGGAGTCCCTGGCCAAAGATTGCCCTTGGTGGAGGAGGTGCATCTGGGAGAGCGCTGAGCACTTTGACATCGCCGAGAACATGCAGAAAACAGGCGCAGGCAGCAGAAGGAGCATGTGGCAAACCAGTCCCACCCACCCTTTCCTTCAACAACTGTCTGTCCCACCTGTGCAAGAGACAATGGTTCCCGTATTGGACTGTTCAGTCATCTAAGAACTCACTTTTAGAGTAGAAGCGAGTCTTCCTCGATTTTGAGGCACTGCCTATGATGATGACCTAAGATGGTTATGCTGATGCTATGTCTAGATTGCCATCCCCATCACAAGTTACACCCAATAGGGAAGAAGTGTTCTATTTTTCATACATTGTTGAACTGCCAGTCACAGCTGAAGAGATTGGTAGAGCTACCAAACGTGACTCAGTTATGTCAAAGGTGTATGAATATATAGAAAATGACTGGCCAAACCAGGTATCAGAGAAAAATATTCTTCCACACTTTGTTGGTAGGAATGAATTATCAGTGGATAAAGATTGTATCATGTGGGGTGCAAGAATAGTTATTCCAAATAAATTCAGGTCCAAATTGTTAGATCTTCATGACCAGCACCTGGGGATGTGCTTGACCAAGAGTTTTCCACGCAGTTACTTATGGTGGCCAGGTTTAGATAAAGATATAGAGTACATCGTTAGTCAGTGTACAACATGTCAAACAGTAAACAGGAAACCACCATCAGTACTATTACAGGCATGGAAATGGCCTCCCAGGGTGTGGCAAACATTACATGTAGATTTTGCTGAGCTAGAAGGACAGCAATTGTTCATTTTGATTGATAGCCATTCGAAGTGGGAAGAGGTGTTTCCGATGCGGAAAATAACAGTAAGCAAAACATTAGATAATTTGCGAAGATTTTTTTCTTCATATGGCCGCCCAGAAGAAGTTGTATCCGATAATGGGCTGCAATTTTGTTTAGAAGAATTTGCACAGTTCAAGAGCAGAAACAGTGTGAAACATACCAAAGTTCCATCATATCACCTTGCTTCAAATAGTGCAGCAGAGCGCACAGTACAAATTGTAATACGTGCTCTCATCAAGCAAATTTTGAATCCAAATCCAAAGAAACGGCATTGGATCACAAACTAGCAAATTTTCTAATTACTTATTGTAATACTCCTCATACAACTACTAGTAGAATAACAGCAGAGTTGTTTCTCAAATGACAGCCACGAACCAGGTTCTCGTTGTTAAAGCCAAACTTGACACTGTCAGTAGAAGAGAAACAATTAAGACAGAAAGAGAATTATGATAGAGGTAGAGTAAGAGAGAGAAGTGTGACATTGATTCAGTAGGTTAGAGTGAAGAACCATCACCATAAATGGCTAAAGTGATTACCTGGAAGAATAATGAAGATATGTGGTCCTCGCACATATTTGGTCAAGATGTTTGATCATGGAAAGGTTACGTTTGATCACATTGATCATATTTTACCCATAGATGTGAAAGGAGTTGAAAGTTGGATTGATTCGATTATTTCGAAAGAGTCAGATAGTCTTGTTACAAGTAGAGTACCAGTAGCAAATCCTACATCAGATGTACTAGAAACAAGTCCACGAGAAAGTCAGAATTTAAGTCTGAGTCTGAGTCCGGCAGACAAACAGTTGTAGAGAGTCAAAATGTCCTTGGAGGAAAACTCTCCTTAGGCTCAGCCTAGAATGAGTCGAAGTTCAACACCAAGTTTGGAAAGTTCTGTTCAAGAGCGAAGGTATCCTCTTCGAAAAAGAAAACAAATGGTTAAGTTTGATTTGTACATAAGGCAAAATAAGTCCATGGGCTCGATTTTCCCCAGTGATTTGCGCTGTTTTTTTGGAGCAGGCTGCTCTTTTTGGCCTAAGTTGAAAAACTACAGTTTTCCCAATCAATTTGCAGTGTAACTCAGTTAGTTACGATTTTTTAGGTCAGTTTTTTTTCAGACAAAGGGGGCGTAATCAGCCACCTACGCCAATTCTGGCCATTTAGGGAAGTTTGGCCAGCTGAGAGTTACTCCAGTTGTCCTTAGGCCAGTGTATGTGGCCTCTGCAGAAAAACCTTCCGGAGAGTTAAGGAAATCGGCGCAGGTCAGGAAATCGCCGCAGCAGATGCCCGGACACACTGAAAGAATTGAAAAACACACAACAGCAACTTACCTCCAACCCCGCCCAAAGGCTGTCTGGTCCCATTCTTGGTCCCTGGCTCACAGATAGAGAGAGAGAGAGAGAAGCCCGATCTTTTTGTTGCAGATCAAGGCTCCACCCCCAAAACTAAAGGTCAGGTTACGCCACGCCAAAATGAAGAAATCCAACGGGAAAACTTTACAATATATTTTTTTGCCATATTTAGGCCCCCAAAAATTGGGCGTAACTCTTCAAGTACACCAAAAAAATGCTCTGGGAAAAATTGAGCCCTATATCTTTTGTTGTGTATAATCTTGCAAGTTGCGTATGCTGATTAGTTGTTATGATACTTCTTCATTAAGGAGGGAGATGTGTAATATAGAGCTCCCCCTAGTGGGCTACTGCTTGACCTAGTGGACTACTGTGGTAATGCAACTTATGATATATATAATAAAAGGATCATGTGATAAGGTCACATGTCAAGTTCCTGTAGAGCCATCTTGTGTACTTGTGTGTTTGTGATGTCGTAAAGAATATATCAAAATCACAAATGTTTATGTTGAGTGAAGCAACACCATACAGTGGAGGTGGAATCAGAAGTGGCAGTGAGAGGGAGTGCCCCACTGTGAACTGGGAGGAGGAGTAAAAGGGAAAGAATGCTTCTATGAACTGAGGTGCAGGTGAACATAACTTCTGCGAAATGGAAAGGGGATGTAGTTAGAGGGCACAAGTACTTAAGCACTGGAGTGTAGTTAGAGAGAACAATGTTTTTTTAAACTCGGTAGTAGGTAACAGGGCCAGAGTACCTCTGTAAACAGATAGGAGTTGGGGGACAGCATGCTGTTATGAACTAGGAGGGAATGCATGAATGGGGAAAAACTGCCTCTGTGAATGTGTGGGGAATGCTTCTAAGAAGAGCGTGGCATTTCAGATAACTTCTGGGGAAGTAATGGTCTGGTTAATCTGTTGAATATGAAAAAAACTAAATGTAACTTATTTCTCCAACATTGTTTTTATATTAAAAGTCGATCAAATGAGGTTAAGAATTAACCAGAATGCATTATCAAACTTCAAATTTTTCTAGCAATGTATGAACCACTTAGAATGCACACATGTGGGGCAACGCTTGAAAGGAGTGTGCACAATTCTAAATGTACTCCCTATGCCCCTAGTTCATAGCTCAATAACTGGCAACATGAGATCATCTGTGTTGCTTTTCACAGAATTCTCTTCACTTTGTATCTCTGCATAAGTGATGATGCACTCAAAGGGAAATTGGACCAATTCCCAATTTAGCAGCGAGCAGCTGATTATGAGTTTCAGGTGGAAAATGGTCAGACTGAATTATGAAATCAGAGTCGTTCAGCCTGACTGCCTGCCTCTCTTCCGTGCGTACATCCGCGCCAGGGTGTCCCTGGAGATGGAGCACGCGGTGTCCACCGGTACGCTCGCGGCCTTCCGCGAGAGGTGGGTGCCAGAGGGACTGGAGTGCATCATCACCCCCGGCAACCAAATTTTAATTTGATTTTATGTTTTAAAGTTTAATTTGTTTTAATTGCCAGTGTTTTTATTGTCCCCCTCCCCTTTTATAGGGGGCACTTGTAAAATTTATGATTTTATTGCCTCAAAAAAAATTTTTAAAAAACAAAAAAAGTAAAAAAAAAACACAAAAAAAGCAAAAAAAGGGCAGTTGAAAAATGTTTGGAGTGTCCCCCAGATTGGAGGGTACTTGACTTAACTGTATTATTGTTATCCAACCAAAAGAGTTGTGAAATCAGACCTGGGTGACTGAAGGAACTCTGGCTGAAAGGCCTTTCTATACTCCTGCACTATTAGCCTCAACAACCTGCCAAAATATTTTTTGAAAGTATATATTTTTCAAAGTCATTTACAAGCTGAATAGCTGCTGCCTTGCCATAATTACTGTTTTGCTGATGGCTGGACTGTTCTGCACCAGCTGCAGGATGACCGTTCTGTTTCAGGGACTGTGTAACTTAAAATATATATATTACAAACCTATTACTATGGAGTAAACCCCAAGTGGCACTGATCGCATAATTCACAAAGGCCATTGACACAAATGCCCTGTAGAAGTGTTTCATTTTGCTTGAACCAGTCATGTCCAATGCTTGTTTGTTTATGGCACAATGTCTGTTCAGTACATTTTGTTCATATGTTCTTTAGGGATAGACTTGCCTGTGTGAATTTATCAAGAGTCTGCAGAGCAAATCGCACAACGATTTTCTGTAAAGTTGTTTAGAATTGGTGAAATCCAGTAAAACAAAATGAATCATATGGTTGGTCAAAATGTATTGTGTGCATTTATTTAAGACGAATGAAAAATTCAGGATCAGGTAGGGTTAGACCCTCAGCAAGCTCCCCGCTGGAGTGGAGCTAAATTACAGGACAAACGGAAATCTGTTCAACCTCCACCACCTCCAGGCCAGATCCAAGGTTGCCCCATCCTCCATGATCGAACTACAGTACAAAGACAGCTCTTGCATCAGCGCACATTCGGAGGCCGAATTCCAAGCCATCGTCAACACCTTCACCAAGGCATACAAGAGCATGGGCCTTACTCTAAACATCCGTAAGATAAAGGTCCTCTACCAACCTGCCTCCGCCACACAGCACTGCTTCCTGGTCATCAAAATCCACGATGAGGCCTTGGACAATGTGGACCATTTTCCATATCTCGGGAGCCTACTGTCAACAAGGGCAGACATCGACGATGAGATCCAATACCGTTTTCAGTGTGTCAGTGCAACCTTCGGTTGCCTGAGGAAGAGAGTGTTTAAAGACCAGGACCTCAAACCCGGCACCAAGCTCATGGTCTACAGAGCAATGGTGATACCTGCCTCCTGTATGGTTCATAGATATGGACGAGCAGGCATCTCAAAACACTGGAAAAGTACCACCAACGCTGCCTCCGCAAGTTCCTGCAAATCCATTGGCAGGCTAGGTGCACCAATGTCAGTGTTCTCGCTCAGGTCAATATCCCCAGCAGTGAAGCACTGACCACGCTCGATCAGCTCCGCTGGGTGGGCCACATCGTCCGCATGCCTGACACGAGACTTCCAAAATAGGCGCTCTACTCGGTGCTCCGACACGGCAAGCGAGCCCCAGGTGGGCAGAGGAAACGCTTCAAGGACACCCTCAAAGCTTCCTTGAAAAAATGTAACATCCCCACCGACTCCTGGGAATCCCTGGCCTAAGACCGCACAAAGTAGAGGAAAAGCGTCCGGGAAGGCGCTGAACACCTCGAGTCTCTTCACTGAGAGCAAGCTGAAGCCAAGCGTCGACAGCGGAAGAAGCGCATGGCAACCTAGGCATCCCACACACCTGTTCCTTCAACCATCGTTTGCCCCACCTGTAACAGAGGCTGTAGGTCCTGCATTGGACTCTTCAGTCACCTGAGAACTCATTCCTAGTGTGGAAGCAAGTCATCCTTGGAAGTTATCCCTGGTGTCCTGGCCAATATTTATCCCTCAATCAACATAACAAAACAGATTATCTGGTCATTATCACATTGCTGTTTGTGGGAGTTTGCTGTGCACAATTTGGCTGTTGCATCTGCCTATGATATGATGACGATTAGTTTAGACATACTGGAACTTAACAGTATTCTTTTAAACAAAATAAAGTCCCGGTTGTGGATTGATGCAGGTAAATCACACATGTTGTGTACAGTGATGGGCATAATAGGCTCATTATAACTTCTGTCATTCTAGCTCAAAGGACACAAAACTAATAATTGCTTTATTATTTAAAATTTTTCTGATTTTAACTTATTTTCTTCCTTTTCTTTAGTATTTCCTTGGAATGCACATTCCCTGGCCTAAAAGAAAGAAGGAAAGACTTGTATTTATATAGCGCTTTTCACGACCACCAAACGTACTTTTGGAGTGTAGTCACTGTTGTAATGTGGGAGATGCGGCAGCCAATTTGTGCACAGCAAACTCCCACAAACAGCAATGTGATAGTGACCAGATAATCTGTTTTTGTTATGTTGATGGAGGGATAAATATTGGCCAGGACACTGGGAATAACTCCCCTGCTCTTCAAAATAGTGCCATGGGATCTTTTATGTCCACCTGACAGGGCAGATGGGGCCTCGGTTTAACATCTCATCTGAAAGAGGCACCTCTGACAGTGCAGCACTCCCTCAGCTGCACTGGACTGGAGTGTCAGCCTAGATTTGTGTGCTCAAGTTCCTGGAGTGGGACTTTAACCCACAACCTTTTAACCCAGAGGCGAGTGTGCTACCCACTGAGCCACAGCTGATAAGGTGATGATCTGGAGTAAAAACAGAAAATGCTGGAAATCCTCAGCGGGCCAGACAGCATCTGTCGAGAGAGAAACAGAGTTAACGTTTTAGGTCGATGACCTTTCGCCAGAACTGGAAAAAGTTAGAGATGTAACAGGTTTTAAGCACGTACAGAGGCAGAAAAAAGGGGAAGGATACAGGGGTTGGGATGGGGAAGAAAGAACAAAAGGGAAGGTCTGTGATAGGGTGGAAGGGAGGAGCAATTAAATTACGAAAGGTATGATGGTGCATGGCAAAAGGGGTAGTAATGGAACAAGAAAAGAAACAAAAGATGGATCTAGAGGAGGTGTAAATAGCAATAGCAAAACCATTATCACCATATGCTGTTCAGAAAAACGGGAGCCGAGTTTATGATCTGAAATTGTTGAACTCAAATTTGAATCCGGAAGGCTTTTAAGTACCTAATCAAAAGATGAGGTGCAGTTCCCTGTTAATTCTGTTTCTCTCTCCACATATGCTGCCTGCCCTGCTAAGAATGAACAGTATTTTGTGTTTTTCAGTATCTTATCTTTCGGAGTAACTATTTGTACTAAGTATCCCTTCTTTGCATGCGTCTCCCGATGCATGTGCAGAAGCGAGAGTTAGGACAAATATCATCAACTCCGCCCACGCCCCGCCTCCCCCGGCTCAATTCCTACTAACCCTTTTCTGTGCATGCCACGGTGCCTCCACTGAGCAGCCGAGCACATCCGCTGAGCCCCGAGCGGGCCCCTGGCTCCGAGCCTACCGCAGTGCTGGGGAGAGCGGCCGGCAGGTGAGGAGAACGAGAAGTTGGGGGGGAGAGAGAGCTTGGGGCAAGAGAGAGAGACTGGTGGGAGAGAGAGAGAGAGAGAGCTTGGGGTAGAAAGAGCTTGAGGGGGGAAAGAGAGCTTGGGGGCAGAGAGAGAGAGCTTGGAGAGAGCTTGGGGGGGGGGCAGAGAGAGCTTGGGGGGGTAGAGAGAGCTTGGGGGGGGAGAGCTTGGGGGGGGGGGGGGCGGCGAGAGAGATACAGATGGAGGGGATCGGAGGGGAGCGAGGAAACCCAGAGCAGACGGATCACGTTCTTCCTACTTGCAAGCTCGGCGCGTGTGTTACAAGGGACATCGTTGGGGTGGATAAAATCCAGAAGTCATGACACTTTCACTATTCACTTCATACTCAATAAACATGTTAACAATCCGCATACAATGCCCCATCTATGTGGGGGGGGGGGAGTAAGTTCTTGCGCTCGGGTAAGGATCTTCAGCTGGCAGAGGGATTGCTGGGGTAAGGGTCTTCAGCTGGTGGAAGGATGTACTTACATTGGGGTAATGGACTTCGGCTGTGGGAGGCAGCATATGTGTTGGGGTAAGGGTCTTCAGGTGGCAGAGGGATGCACTTACACTGGGGTAATGGACTTCATCTGGCGGAGGGATGCACTTGTGCTGGGGCAATGGATTTAGGCTGAAACTTGGTGGCTTTTGGGGTGATCTATCCTCTGTGGCTTCTGAAGTCAAAATGGATCGAATTACAAATTGGAAATTCACTCAGAACTTGGACTGGGCGGCTCCAGTTACACATTCCAGAGGAACTTCAAGGTGTTGCTTATCCTCCAAGGGGACCAATCAGCAATAAGTCTGGAGAGCCAATCAGAAAAATGGCTTCATTTCAGTCAGTACAAAGAGAGGCATCCTTTATCTTTTGTGTTCGTGATAATCTGGAGGCCTGTTCCACCACTGGTGCTCTTTAGCCTCTTTAGAAATTTTGTGAGGTTGATCAAAAGGTTAGGCACTTTACAGCCTTCTGGACTCAACAGTGAGTCCAACAATTTCAGATCATAACCACTGCTCCCATTTGTTCGTACAGCAGCTGGTGGTAATGATTCTGCGGTTGTCATTGACAGCTCCTCTAGACCCAGCTATTGTTTCTTTTCTTTTGGGGAACAGAATTTGCCCAGTAAATTAGACTGTCCCTTTACCCTCAATTTGTTTTTTTCCCTGTAAGTTGCCGGAAGTGTGAGCTGATAATAGCATGGTGAGGTCAATGGAGCATCTATGACCTTGGTGAATGATGGGTTGTATCAACAATCTAGCTCCTTAACCAATGAAATTTAAGGAATGTGAAATTAAGACCGGAGGACTGAGAAGGAGGGTGAATTAGAGTGGGTGAATTCAATGTCAATCAGGTATAGAAAGAGAAATAAAGAGGGGGAAAGACAGATTGGATTAAGAGAGAGAGAGAAAATAGAGACAGAAAGGAAAAGTAAGAATACTTACACTATTAATTACTTGACTTAACTTTCTGTGGTGAATTCAATGGAAAATTAATGTGCAAAAGCAGTAAATTCATGAACCTCATGGAGAGGTTCAGCGTGGGATGCTGTTTTCGCGTAACTAACAGTGGAGTGGCGCAAATAATCCAGCAAATTGTGGCGATTCTCAATTAACATGGTATCTCCTACTCGCCACAAGTTGCTGGGCAATTTGCTCATTAATAACAACATGTGTCATCAGATGTCATTCAGCAAATTCTGGCCCAAACTTTTGTGTCTTGTGACGAAGTCTTGCATGCAATGACATAAATCGTGCAGTAACACATTATTGTAGGATTGTCACTTTCTACCACCTCCAGAACTGCACAGGAGCCGAATAAATGTGAGACAAAGTTGAGAATGTGGGTGCAGTTCTGACATTTGCTTAGCTGATGATGAAAACTGAGTAAAAATCTTATTATCGTTAAATAATGAGTGTATTTACATCATGAGTCACGGAAGGATGAGGGGAGTAAAGGAGGTACTGGAGATCTGTTGGTGCCTGTGTAAGCAGACCCCAGCATTAATCGGGAGCGGAGAGAAGAGAAGAAAACTGGAGGCAAAATTAACACTTAATCCCTTTGGGATGTCTCAATTCTCCTTTTCCAAAGAATTAGTTTGATAAAAAAAACAATGTCACAACTCCGAATTTAAGATAAAATTTATCACCGTGCCTACTCCGTCTCTTTGTCTCTCTGTCTCTATCTGTTTTTCTTCCCCTTCCCCTCCTCTCGCTTTCTCTCCCACCCCCACTCCCTTTCTTTTCCCCACTTTCCCCACCCCCGTCTCTCACTAAGGCTGTATTTGGGCACTTCAGTGACAATTATTCTTTCGAATGGCATGTCGTTCTATACAGAGCTGGTTCAGTGGCATCATGTTTTCCCTAGTGAGGAGTTAAGTTTTCACTCTTGCTCGCTGACTCACTTGTGAAACATTTTGTGCTGAAACATTCCTGTGAATTTCACACTTCGTCTCCCCCCGAGGTGATTTTCAAGTAGCTGCAGTTCACCTGAAGCAATAAAAAGTGTTAATGGGCCCTCCGCGCTTGGAATAATCCTACTAAAATTTAGGAAAGCTTATGTCTGATACCGAGAGCAGAAAGCCAAGAGGAGTATAAAACGTGCAAGGGTGAAAGTAAAAAAGAAATTAGTGAAGCAAAGGGAGGGCATGAAAATATATTGGTAAGTAAAATCCAGGAAAACTCAAAGATGTTTTATAAATACATAATGAGCAAGAGGATAACTAAGGAAAGAATAGGGTCTATTAGAGACCAAAAAGGGTAACCTGTGGGTGAAGGCGGAAGATGTGGGTACGGTTATTAATTAATATGTTGTGTCTGTCTTCACAAAAGAGAGGAATGCTGCAGACATTGTAGTTAAGGAGGAGGAGTGTGAAATATTAGGTGAGATAAACATATTGAGAGAGGAATTTTTAAGGGGTTTAGCATCTTTGAAAGTAGGTAAATTACTAGGCCTGGGTGAAATGTATCCCAGGTTGTTAAGGGAAGCAAGGGAGCAAATAGCAGAAGCTCTGACCATCATATTCCAATCCTCTTCGGTTACAGATGTGGTTTTGGAGGACTGCTCTCATTGTACAATTATTTAAAAAGGGAGAAAGGGATAGACGGAGTAATTACAGGCCAGTCAGCCTGACCTTGGTGGTGGGCAAATTATTGGAAAAAATTCTCAGGGACATTGCGCGCCATTTAGAAAGACACGGATTAATCAAGGGCAGTCAGCATGGATTTGTTAAGAAAAGGTCGTGTCTGATTAACTTGATTGAATTTTTTGAGAAAGTAACAAAAAGGGTCGATGAGGGTAGCACGTTTGCTGTAGTCTACGTGGATTTTAACAAGGCGTTTGACATGGCAGATTAACCAGAAAAGTAAAAGCCCATGGGATCCAAAGGAAAGTGGTAAGTTGGATCCAAAATTGGCTCAGTGGCAGGAAACAAAGGGTAATATAGGAGGCATGATTAAGAAATTTGCAGATGATACAAAAATTAGCCACGTCTCCCTCAAATCTGTTGTCATTACCACTCTCCTCAAAAAAACCAACCGTTGAGCCCTCCGTCCTTGCAAACTACCGCCCCATCTCAACCACCCTTTCCTCTCCAAAGTCCTTGAACATGTTGTTGCCACCCAAAACAGTGCCCGCAACTCCATGTTTGAATCCCTCCAATCCGGTTTCCGCACCTGCTACAGTACCAAATGGCTCTTATCAGAGTCACAAATGAAATCCTTTGTGACTGTGACATAGGCAAACTATCCCTTCTTGTCTTTCTTGACTTGTCTGCAGCCTTTGACACAGTTGGCCACTCTATCCCTCGCCAAGGCCTCGCCACCATCGTCCAGCTGGGTGGGACTGCACTCGCCTGGTTCCATTCTTATCTATCTAATCGTAGCCAGAGAATCACCTGCAATGGCTTCTTTTCCCACTCCCACATCTTTACCTCTGATGTTCCCCAAGGATCTGTCCTTGGCCACCTCCTAGTTCTCATCTAAATGTTGCTCCTTGGCGACATCATCCGAAAACACAGCGTCAGTTTCCACATTTTTAGTCTGATAATAGTCCTGTGAAGGGCCTTGCAATGTTTCACTGTGTTAAAGGTGCGATTGTTGTTGTTGCATAGTTGATACTGAGGAAGAAAGCTGCAGACATCAGGAAGATATCAATGGACTTGTCAGGTGGGCAGAAAAGTGGAAAATGGAATTCAATCCAGAGAAGTGTGAAGTATTGCATTTGTCAGATCCCTGAAGGTAGCAGGACAGATAGATAACGTGGTTAAGAAGGCATATGGGATACTTTCCTTTATCAGATGAGACATAGAATATAAGAGCAGCGAGGTCATGCTTGAACTTTATAAAACACTATTTAGACCACAGCTAGAGTACTGCATATAGTTCTGACTACCATATTGCAGGGAAGATGTGATTGCACTAGACAGGGAACAGAGGAGATTTATGAGGATGTTGCCGGAACTGGAGAATTTTAGCTATGAGGAAAGATTGGATAAGCTGGGGTTGTTTTCTTTTGAACAGAGGAGGTTAAGGGGAGACTTAATTCAGGTGTACAAAATCATGAGGGGCCTAGATGAGTGTATAGGAAGGACCTATTTCCCTTAGCAGAGGGGTCAATAGCCAGGGGACATAGATGTAAAGTAATTGGTAGAAGGATTAGAGGGGAGTCGAGGAGAACCTTTTTCACCCAGAGGGGTGGTGGAGGTATGGACCACACTGCCTGAAAGGGTAGTAGAGGCAGAAACTCCATGTCACATTTAAAAAGTACTTGGATATGCACTTGAAGTTCCGTAACTTACAGGGCTACGGACAAAGAGCTGGGAAGTGGGATTAGGCTGGATAGCTCTTTTTCGGCTGGTCCGAATGACGACCTCCTGTGCCGTAAATTATAAAATAATTAACTTCAGGCATGAAATTTTGGCTACTGCCTGCAGCCAATCCAAATGATCGAGAGGGCAGACAACCTTCAATATTACCAGTCTGGTTAAATTTGAGGCACGCTTGCCTCATTATAATATTTAAATGGACAACCCACCTCCTGGGAGCGGGTTGGCTGCCTGCCACCCCCACTACCGCCCCCCCCCCCCAAAAAAAAGTCCCACCTCCATTAAATCCAGAAGTGGGTGGTTGGAGGCGGGTTGTGGTCAGGATTCAGACTTTTAACACTTTAACCTCCCACCCGACATCAACCCAACCGTTACTTGGGGTTAAAATTCCCCCAATTGTGTCTGTTCAACAAAAATACATACATTGGAGTTTGCAGCGGTCAGTTTTATTTCGTTGACGTTGTCACACGTGTCGTACTGCAAATTTCTCGAGTGATAATCTGCAACACCTTGCCAGAAAATAACAGGCAGTGTATAATTTATTAACAGCTTGTTGTTGATGTTGCAAGGTATTAATATCATGTTGTGAATGTCAATGTGCATAAGGGAAATTGGTCATCACCAGGGAAAAGACGTGAAAAAAACTGAATAGAGAACTTAAAAGCAAATTAAATAAATCAAAGCTGGTAGATGGAAGACAGTAAATTCACAAGTATCATCTTTGCTGCTGTTATTCATGACATGAACCAAATCCTATCAATTAGATTACCACCTATTAACTTACTTCCACATATCTAGTATTTTACGGATCATGCTTTATTTTCTCAGAGTATTTAATTTATTTATCAGAGTCCAATAAAAATGTTCAACCAAAACCAGAAGAAATAATGGGGCTATTGAAAGAATTCATAGAATGATACAGCACAGAAAGAGGCCAATCATGACTGTGCCATCTCTTTGAAAGAGCTATCCAATTAGTCCCACTCCCTTGCCCTTTCCCCATAGCCCTGCAAATATTCCCCCTTCAGATACTTATCCAATTCCCTTTTGAAAGTTACTTTTGAATCTGCTTCCATCACCCTTTCAGGCAGTGCATTCCAGATCATAACAACTCGCTGCGTAAAAAAAATTCTCCTCATCTCCCTCTGGTTCTGACACACTATATGCAAAGGTATCACTTGAGTATTGTATATTATGTACATCCTGGGGCCATAGCTTCACAGTCGATTCCCAAATGTACTGATATGGTAATGTTTGAAGAAATTTCTCTGTTTGGCTGCAGTTCAATGAATAGTGTTAGAATGCAGTTGAAGTGTCTGCTTTGTGAAATGTGGAATGGCCTGGCACAATTTTAGATTTGCAACATATGTCTATGTGTAAAACTTATCTCCGTGTACAAGCTACAGAAAGCATTAAATCCCAAAGTATTCTGTATTATACGGTGCAATAGAAAAATATATTTCCAAATCATTCATCTTTTTTTACTGAAATCATTCTTATTGATGAATGCAGAATGAATGTCTCTAAAGGATACAGACAATTAATTTCATTTGCAGTGATGTAGCAGGGTTAATATGTTAATGACAAGAATAAGTATGGAGGAACAGTGATATAAGTATTGCATTGATTTTATTATACTGATTGTGAATTAACTTTTGGCTCCATTATCCATACCTGATGTTTTCAGTTCATATTTTGTTGTGCATGAATAGGCATGATCTAGGTTGACATGTCGTTGGGTATGGATTCGATTATTAAAACACTGGTTTATTTCCTCTCCACTCTCCCATCACTCCACTCCTTTGTCACTGAGTAACCAACTATTTGGGCACACTTTAATGGGATGGAAGGAGGGCCTGTGGACAAGTTCCTTTGTTACACTGTCTCTTTCAAGTAAGCTTGGCCATGGCATCAGTTTGACAGCGACTTCTTGATGCGTCATGAAGTCATGAGAAGTTAACTTCTGTCTGAAAATTTGGCAAAAATATGGCACGTGCATTTGATTTACAGCATAGTTTTCTCAACAGCTTTGATCTTTCCTGGATTTTAATTAAGAAATGAATTTTTCTGTCACTCATTTTCTTTCTCCCTTTTGTTTATTAATCCTCTTTTTAAATCCCTGCCTGTGACTGGTGCTAGAGTATGATTGCTCAAGCAGTTGTGGGCCTCCAATGCATCACCACAAGTCACCATTCCTTATGTGTGAGCCTGAATAGTGACTGCTGACAGGTTTATTATTTGACAGTGAAGGGCCATCAGAGCAGACGCTTATCCTGACCTAACACAGCATCCCTGTGCACACACTCCCAGCAGGAGTCGCTTAATAGTGTTCAGTAGGATCTGGATCAATTTTTCCTCTCACTAGGAATACTAAGGTCAATTGTTGTGCCACTGCTGCCTCAGTTAAGATCAGCCAAAATGAGCAAAGTCTAGCGATTAGAATGTGAGATTTCCCATTTTGTATGGTTCAGTACCACAATAAGCAGACTTGGTTTGTTTACGGAGTATATTTTCTTCATACCCCACATTCAGCAATATGTGCATACAGAATTCCTATATCTAATTTGATGTTTAGCAGGCAAGAAGGATTCCAAAACAAATCTGAATATTAGATCACTTGTTTTCCTCGGAACAAGTGCTACAGGAATCTTAAAAAATCTGTAAAACTACAAAAAGAAAGCTGGCAAATTTCAGATGCAGCAAACAATGAATTTTCCAGCAGAAGAATTTAGCAAGTTTAGCACTTCTAAATATTTCTATTGCAGTTGCGATTGGTCTATAATTTCAATGTGATGGAAATACACTCACATGTATAATGGGTGTATTAGTTGCAAGGTGTATGTATGATCAGAAATTGTTTGCAAAATAAGGACAAATTAACGGTACCCTCCATTATTAGTTTTTTAAAAATCCAGCCATTTGTGTCTAGGATGAGTTCCGATTTTCCACAAATTGCTTGACAATTTGCGATGCTCTGCTGTTAGCCTCGACAACATCGAAAACATTTGCAACCTCTCTGTGAGCCTCTCCATTGAAATTTGTTGCATGTGAGGAAATTGCTGGATTTACAACATTACTGCAAATTAATCTCGCTGATGCCATTTAGGGCTGGTAATTCATGTCATAAGGTCCCTGTTAATGACGTGATTTTAGGTCCTGACATGACACTGAACCTTGGAGACGCATAAAGGGAACAAATTAAGCTGTGGAGTCTCACTCCTGCAAGTAGTGAATTGTTCCTAGAGGTTTTTAAAACATTTTTTAAAAATCTGTCTTGACACTATTTTTGTGCCAATCATGACATCCACATGCCTGTTAGTGTCAGAAGGCAATCATTTTTAAGATGCAAAGTTGTTTTGACACTCAGAAATGCAAATTAGATAGATTTATTTTAGAAAATAATTTGGGGATACAGTATATGAGTAAGAATGTTTATACATTCTGCACACCGACCCTGCCATTGACTCATTGTTAACACCTCAAGGACCAGTACAACAAGTTCCAAATACACCTGGGTTACAATGTCTTCTTCTTCTGCTAATTGTTTTTAATCTTTTTCTTATTTTTCCTTTCTGTCTCTTTTTTCTATCTCTTCATCTACTCTCTTTCCCTCTCATATTTCTTTCTGTATTTAGTTTGACGCTAATTCATCCTATTTCCTTTTCCGTCATGCATGACATTCATGATCTCCCAAATGCGATGTTGACATCACTGCGCTGTTACCAGTTCGCATTTTCAGCAATTTCTGGGCCATTTATTTTGAGACCATGACCCCGTGTTCTAGATTCCACAGCCAGGGGAAACATCTCCCCAGCATTAACCCTAACAAGTCCTTTAAGAATTTTATATGTTTTAATTAGATCACCTCTCATTCTTCTAAGCTCTACGGAATATAGGCCTAGTCTATTCAATTTCTTCTCATAGGGCAATCCCCTCATCCCAGGAACCAGTCTAGTGAACCTTTGTTGCACTCTCTCTAAGGCAAGTATGTCTGTACTCAGTACTCTAGGTGTGGCCTCACCAAATGCCCAGTATAATTGCAGTAAGACTTCTTTACTCTTATATACTCTATTCCCTTTGTAACAAAAGCTACCATACCATTAGCTTTCCTAATTGCTTGCTGTACCTGCATGTTAACTTTCTGTGATTCATGTACAATGACACCAAAGTCCCTCTAAATGCAAACATTTCCCAGTCTCTTGCCATTCAAAAAAATTCTGCTTTCTTGTTTGTCCTACCAAAGTGGATAACTTCACACTTACCCACATTGTATTCCATTTCCCATGTTCTTTCCCATTCAGTCAACCTGTAAATAATTTTCTGCAGCCTCTTTGCGTCCTCCTCACAGCTTACTTTCCCACCTAACTTTGCATCATCATCAAACTTGGATACATTGCACTCAGTCCCTTCATCTAAGTCATTAATATAGATTGTAAATAGCTGAGGCCCAAGCATTGATCCTTGCGGTTACAGCCTGCCAACTCAAAAAAGTTCCGTTTATTCCTACTCTCTGTTTTCTGTCCATTAACCAATCCTCAATCCATGCTAGTACATTATCCCAATCCCTTGAGTCCTAATTTTGTGTAATAACCTCTTGTGTGGCACCTTATCGAATGCTTTTTGAAAATTCAAATACATTACATCCACTGGTTGCCCCTTATCCAACCTATTAGTTGCACCTTCAAAAAATCTCTTAACAGATTTCCCTTTCATTAAACCATGTTGACTCTGCCTAATCATATTACAATTTTCTAAGTGCCCTGTTACCTAATAATAGATTCTAGCATTTTGCCTGCTACTGATGTCAGTTTTTTCTCTTCCTCCTTTCTTAAATAGTGGGATTATGTTTGCTACCTTCCAATCCTTGGGGACTGCTCTAGGATCTAGGGAATTCTGGAAGAATAATACCAGTCCATCCATTATCTCTGCAGCTACCTCTTTTAAAACCCGAGGAGGGAGGTCGTCAGGTCCAGGGGATTTGTTGCCACTTGTACCCAATAATTTCTCCAGCACTATGTCTTTACTTGTACTGATTTCTTTAAGTTTCTAATTCTCTCTAGACCCGTGGTTCCCCATTATTTCCAGAATGTTTTTGTGTCTTCTAATGTGAAGACAGATACACAGTATTTGTTTAATATCTCTGCCATGTCCTTATTGCCCATTATAATATCTCCTGTCTCTGCCTTTAATGGGCCCGCATTTACTTTCACTAATCTCTTCCTATTTACATACCTATAGAAACATTTACAATCTGTTTTTATGTGTCTTGCTAATTTACTCTCATATTCTTTTTTCTCCTTATCAATTTCTTGGTCCTCCTTTGCTGAATTATAAAATCCTCCCAATCCTCAGGCTTACTATTCTTTTTAGCAACATTCTAAGCCTCTTCCTTTGATCTAATACCATCTTTAACTTCTCGTTAGCCACGGTTGGACTACTTTTCCCATGGGATTTTTGTGCCTTAAAGGACTGTATATTTGTTTTAAATTATGTATTAATTCTTTAAATGCTAGCCATTGCTTGTCTACCATCATACCTTTAATGTAGTTTACTAATCTGCCTTAGCAAGCTCTCCCCTCATACCTATGTAGTTTGCTTTGTTTAGATTGTAAGACCCTAGTTTCAGACTTAACTAAATCGCTTTTAAACTCAGTATAAGATTCTATCATGTTATGGTCACTCTTCCCTAAAGGTCCTTTACTACAAGGTTATTAATGAACCCTTTCTCATTGCACAGTACTAGATCTAAAATAGCCTGTCCCCTAGTTGATTCCTCAAAATACTGATCTAAAAAACAATCTTCTATAAATTCCATTAACTCATCCGCCACACTAATACTGCAAATTTGGTTTGCCCAGTCTATAGGTAGATTAAAGTCCCCCATGATTATCGTATTACCCTCATTGACATGCGTCTCTAATTTCCTGATTTGTACCCTGCCCTACATTACAACTACTGTTTGGGGGCCTATAAACAACTCCCTCTAATGTTTTCTGCCCTTTGCTGTTTCTTAGCTCCACCCAAACTGATTCTACTTCTTGATTTTCCGAGCTAAGTTCTTTTCTCTCTACTGTCTTTATCCCATCCTTTATTGTCAGGGCTACCCTCTTTCTTTCCCCTTTTGCCTATCTCTTCTAAAAGTTAAGTATCCTGGAATATTTAGTTCCCAACTGTGGTTATTTTGTAACCATGTCTCTGTAATGGCTATTAGATCAGACCTATTAATTTCTATTTGTGCTTTTAATTAATATTTTGTTGCAAATGCATTCAGATATAGTGTTAACTTTTTTCTAATTTTCCCTGATGTCACCCTAGTCACTGATGTCCTATTACCTTTGTTACTCTCTCTGTTCCTTCCTGACCCATGCTGCTTATTTCACCTAAAATTCTGCTCTGCTCTAGAGTCTTGACATTTCTCTTGCTGCTTTTAAATTTACTCTTTCCTGAATCCTCCCACACCCGCTTCATTGGTTTAAAGCCCTGTCTATTACCCGAGTTATTCAATTCGCCAGGACACTGATTCCAGCCTGGTTTAAGTGGAGCCTAACAGAACAGCTCCCTCTTTCCCCAGTACTGGTGCCAGTGCCCCATGAAGCAAAACCCTGCCTCCCCTACTACTCTTCGAGCCACGCATTTAACCGTCTAATTTGCTTATCACTATGCCAATTGGCGCGTGGCTCAGGTAACAATCCAGAGATTATTACCTTTGAGGTTTTACTTTTTAAATTTGGATCCCAACTCCCCAAACTCTCTCAGCAGAACTTTATTCCTAGTTCTACCTATGTCGTTGGTTCCTATGTGAACCACAACAACTGGATCCTCCCCTTACCCCTCCAAGTTCTTCTACAATCGCGAGGAGCTGTCTTTAACCCTGGCTTCAGAACTCCCAGTATCCCTCTGCTATACTGTCCTCTACCACAACTACATTCCCTTTCACCCCACCCCCCCCACTTGAATGAATTTCTGCACCATGGTGCTATGGTCAGCCTTCTCATCCATCCTGCAGGCTTTTCCCTCATCCACATGGGCAGCAAGAACCTCATACCTGTTGGATAAGGATAAATGTGGGGCTCTACCAGCACTGCAGCGAGGTCCCCTTACCTGCCTGAGTTGCAGTAACACCCCCCTGACCCTGACCACTAACCAGACCTGTACCACTAAGTAACCTAAGGGGTGTGACTGCCTCCTGGATCAAAGTATCCAGGCACCTCTCCCCTTCCCTGACGCCCAGCAATGTCTGCACCTCAGACTTCAGCTTAACAATGCTGAGCTGAAGTTCCTCAAGATGCAGGCACTTACTGCATATGTAGTTGTCTGGGATCACAATGCTCTCCACATACTCCCACATGCTGCAGTTGTGGCACACCTCCTGCACTGCCATCTCGATATGATCTTGCTCTATTTAATTAAATTTGTATTTATGTAATGTAGTTTACAGTTTCGTTTCTTTAATACTTACTTGAGCTAGATTAAGTTATGAGTAGTGAAATTAAATATCTACCTATAACACATAGCACTACACGTAATGTAGACAAAAATCAACAACTCCTTTCCCCTCTCCTCCGAATTCCCACATTCTTAAATAGAACACTCTATTTAGTGCAGTCCATTTAATGCCGTTCTGTTCAAACCGATCTGTGCTCTGAAGACCTATTTACTTTTATATCCTAGGAGCCTTATCCAAGTTACGAATGTTGACTCAGCACCTCTGCTCCTGGTGATTAACACCTATTCACGACAAACACTTACAGCTGACTGACGGTTAACTGCTCCTGGCAGACTGCTTCTGTTAACCACAGTTTTTAAAGTTCAAGGTTAAAATCAAAATGTTAAACTAAATTTCGTTTTTTCCAGCTATAACTTACCCAATACTTACCAGAAATTCCCACTCTTTCCAAATTCCCAATTAAAATACGCTAGGGGGCGAAATTACCCTTTTTATAGCCCCATTATCACCTCCTGGGGGAGCTTTGGGATGCTAATAGGGTGCAACGAGGTTATTGCCTGGGGGAAGGGGTCCATAGTGCCGGTTTGGGAGACGTTGTGCCGTTAACGCCGTGCCGTGATTTGTAGCCCGGGCTGGTGCACACATGGCAATTACATAATCACCATGTGTGCTGGCCCCTCACCACCCGGCTCCGAACATTTTGCGTCCCGTGGGGGAAATTGCACCGTGGGCAGCGAGGCTGGTGCCGGTCGATATCACCACCAGCTACGTGGGTCGCGAAGCTGGCGGACATCCACTGCTGAGGCTCCCCTTAAAGGGGTGTCCGTTTGTGCTGTGGGTCGCCTTATTTTTCTGTTGGCAGACAATGGAAGCCCTCGCCTCGACCGAGCCGCTATCCTGCAGCCTGGCACTCCGTTTTGGGTGCCGGGCTGTTGGCCCGGTCAAGGGTGTCCCTGGTGGACCGGTGATGGCCACCAAAGATTCTGTCGAGTGTGTAGCAACCCTTCCCTTTAATTGAAGGGCAGGGATGCTGATGTCATCAGCACCACGCTCATGTGGTCAGCGCCAACAGATTCACATCGTCTCGCTTCCGGCCCTCTACTACCCCGGGCCTCCGATTGCGCCCCGGACGCTTCCCACAGTTAAAGATCTAAATTCCGGGTCACTTACCGATACTTCGCACCGGGCGATAAGTATTCACGTAATTCGAATTATGCGCTTCAAATAGGGCGCGGGGCAATTTTGCCCCCTGTGTTTAAGTGCACTCAGTTCAATGCTGTTTCTTGCAGACTGCTCACAAATAACCAAATTTTAGTCCCAAAGTCCTCACACCCCACGGATGAAAAAATTGTACCCATTTAAAAAGTTAACTGTTAGCACTTGATATGACCCCTTATTCAGGTAAAGTGTTGGTGTCAACAGCTTGTTGTCATGGTTACAGGATGTAGGTGCATTCTTCCCTTTGTCAATCTTTTTGTAAAGTATAGTTTTACATACTCAATCATCTCCAGTTCGAATGTATCTTGTATATACACACAGCCATTCATACTTCACTAGAATTTATCTTCATACTATTGTGAAACAAATTGCTGCCTCGGCCACCTTGAGTAGCATGTTGTTAAACTCACCTACTCTGCAGCAGTATTGAAGGGAGAACATCACTGGAGTCTGTTGAATCTTTCCATACTTGTCCATAGACCTACTGTACATTATAGTCAGGCAGTTCAAATATAAATGTAAAGAAATCCTACACGAGTTCTGCAGACAGTTAGAACATCTTTATTTAAGTTTTCTCTTCTTTTTACTCCCATTGCTTTTCAGATGTTAATGCTGTGGGCACCCACATCGCTCTGGTAACTTGCCTGAATGACCTTTACTCATGTACAAGTATATTTAATGAACGATGGAAAGGCTATCAACCATGAAAGACAACAAACCAAAATCCCAAGGTGTTCTCGCCTGATATTCACCCACACATACCTCCAGCAGGGATCACTGGATAACAACCAAGAACTGGAATCTTGGCTCATTAATGCTTCTTTAAACAGGGGCCCTGAGGCCATTGTAGTAATCTTACTGACACCCTAGGTTCTTCAAAAAGCCCAGCAATCAAACTTGATATTTTCACAGTCTGTATGGTTTAGTTAGTCCTGCCCCAAACAGCTAAGCAATAAGGGAAGCCCCAATAATTGTTAACTTTTTAGAAAGTCAAAGGCCATTCAAGATTTAAATACTGCTTCCATATAGAATCATATGCCTAGAAATTTCAGTGCGGTGAAACTCTGCCAGTACCACTGCTGGCTGCATTTAACGGCCGCCCAAATTCAAGGCGCCGGTATTTTGGTGCGACCTGCAAAATTAAATTAGTGCAGCGCTAAACTTACCGTGCAAGGCTTGTTTTTCGGTGCTGCTCTCAACAGGAGGTCCAAGGTAGCGTGGCCATAGTGTCCCTGGAGGAAGAACAGCGTTGTCTTAAAGCTACCCTGTCATTTTAGAAAGCAGTGTCAGTCCTTTAATGGCCTTCTAAAATGAAAAAAAAAATCATTTTAAAATAGGCAGTTTTTAGAGCTCAACTGCCTGCTGAAAATAAAATTACCAAATGGCGCTCTTCAGCTCTTAAAGCTGAATTGCCTTCTGCACCTATAAAATAATTCGATTTGACTCTCCCAGCCACCAGCTTCATGAGGTCAGACTGCAAGGCTATCTGCAGTGTCCCCCACTGAAAGTCAGCAGCCTTCCACCAGCCATACTGCAGCGACTGGGGTAGCACTGCATGACATCAGTAGGATAGGCAAGGACACACACAAGACAGTAACTAAGGGAATGCATAAGGGTGATTAGTTGATTTCTTGATGTCCTATTGGATGGATAGATGTATAAAGTTGGATTAGAAAGTTTGCTTTGTGGAGTCTTTTATTTCAGCATTGTGGCCAAGAGAACGCTGTGATGGTCAGTAACAGAGGGAAGGTAAGTTGTGGGACTAATGTTGAAAGGGGAATTGGGGATGTGGTCACCATCTTAGATATCCCGGCCAGAAAAGAGCTGTCTCGGTTGCATCCTACCTTCCGCTTCCTCCTATTCTGCATCTTCCTCTTCCCTCTGCAAATGGATGCTGAAAATCAAATATAAAAGCATAAATGCTGAAAATTCTCTGCAGGGCAGGCAGCATCTCGTTCTGAGACGTGAACTCTGCTTCTCTCACCACGGATGCTGCCTGAGCTGAGTATTTCCACCATTTTCTGTCTTTGCAGAGGCCTTCCTTTACTATCCAAATCCTTGCAAATGTCCAGCAGAACTCCCTGCACTCTTTAAAAACTTTTAACATCTATGCACCAAGCCACTACTTAAATATAATATAAAAATTCCAATCCAAAAGCTTAAATCCAAACTTACCGGAAAGATGTGAATCTCCCTTTAAGTAGCACCGACAGCATCTCTATAAGTCTGCTGCACGCTCACTAAACTCAGTTCAAAGATTGGAGTTTGCAGAGAGTGGTGTTGTGACATCACGCTCTGCTGATTTGCATTCCTAGAGCCAGCATTGCTAATGGCAGCGCTATGGCCCCCACTAAAATGGCGGCCGCCACATCCCATACCTGAGGTGGAGGAAAGTGAGGTGGCCGCCATTTATTTCAAGAATCGGACCTTACAAAGAGCAGTAAGTCCATGAATTTGTAGGCCTACAGCATTTGGCCCATCGTGCCTATGCCGACTGTTTCAAAGAGCTATCCAAATAATCCTACTCAACTTTCCCACTGAGCTGCGCAGCCAAGCAGCTGTCTGGAGGTCTTGCGCAAGCCGCTTACCGGATTTTGAATGGGAGATTTTGCGCATGCACAAAGAAAAAAATGTGGGAGCATTGGTCCCACTCCCTTGCTCTTTCCCCATAGCCCTGCAAAATTTACACCTTCAGGTATTTATCCAATTCCCTTTTGAAAGTTATTATTGAATCTGCTTCCATCACCCTTTCAAGCAATGCATTGCAGATCTTAACATTTTGATGCATTTTTTTCCCTCAAGTCGCCTCTGCTTCTTTTGCCAATCAATTTACATCTGTGCCCTTTGGTTACTGACCCTTCCACCACGGGAAACAGTTTCTATCAAAACCCTTCATGATTTTGAACACCTCTTTAAATCTCCTTTTAACCTTCTCTGCTCTAAGAAGAACAATCTCAGTTTCTCTAGTCTCTCCAAATAACTGAAGTCTTTCATCCCTGGTACCATGCTAGTAAATCTCCTCATCACCCTCTTCATAAAGTATCGTGCCCAGAATTGGAAACAATACTCCAGCTTGGATCTAAACAGTGTTTTGTAATGTCATAGAAACATCGAAAGTAGGTGCAGGAGTCGGCCATTCAGCCCTTCGAGCCTGCACCACCATTCAATATGATCATGGCTGATCATGCAACTTCAGTACCCCATTCCTGCTTTCTCTCCATGCCCCTTGATCCCTTTAGCCATAAGGGCCACATCTAACTCCCTTTTCAATATACCCAATGAACTGGCCTCAACAGCTTTCTGTGGTAGAGAATTCCACAGGTTCACAATTCTCTGAGTGAAGAAGCTTCTGCTCATCTCAGTCCTAAATGGCTTACCCCTTATCCTTAGACTGTGACCCCTGGTTCTGGACTTCCCCAACATCAGGAACATTCTTCCTGCATCTAACCTTCCCAATCCCTTCAGAATGTTATATGTTTCTATGAGATTCCCTCTCATTCTTCGAAATTCAAGTGACTATAAGCGTAGCTGATCCAGTCTTTCTTCATATGTCAGTCTTGGAATCAGTCCGGTGACCTTCACTGCACTCCCTCAATAGCAAGAATGTCCTTCCTCAGCTTAGGAGACCAAAACTGCACACAATACTCAAGGTGTGGTCTCACCAAAGCCCTGTACAACTGAAGTAAGACCTCCCTGCTCCTATACTCAAATGCCCTCGCTATGAAGACCAGCATGCCATTTGCCTTCTTTACTGCCTGCTGTACCTGCATGCCAACTTTCAATGACTGATATACCATGACACCCAGGTCTCATTGCACCTCCCCTTTTACTAATCTGTCACCATTCAGATAATAATCTGCCTTCCTGTTTTTGCAACCAAAGTGGATAATCTCACACTTATCCACATTATACTGCATCTGCCATGCATTTGCCCATTCACCTAACCCGTCCAAATTCCCCTGCAGCCTCCTAGCATCCTCCTCGCAGCTCGCACTGCCACCCAGCTTAGTGTCATCTGCAAACTTGGAGATATTACATTCAATTCCTTCATCTAAATCGTTAATATATATTGTAAATAGCTGGGGTCCCAGCACTGAGCCCTGCGGCACCCCACTAGTCACTGCCTGCCATTCTGAAAAGGACCCGTTTATCCCGACTCTCTGCTTCCTGTCTGCCAACCAGTTCTCTATCCATGTCAATACATTATCCCCAATGCCATGTGCCTTAAATTTGCACACTAATCTCTTGTGTGGGACCTTGTGAAAAGTCTTTTGAAAGTACAAATACACCACATCCACTGGTTCTCCCTTATCCACTCTACTAGTTACATTCTCAAAAAACTCTATAAGATTTGTCAAGCATGATTTCCCTTTCATAAATCCATGCTGACTTGGACTGATCCTGTCACTGCTTTCCAAATGCGCTGCTAGTACATCTTTAATAATTGATGCCAACATTTTTTCCACCACTGATGACAGGCTGACCGGTCTATAATTCCCTGTTTTGTCTCTCCCTCCTTTTTTAAAAAGTAGGGTTACATTAGCTCCCCTCTAGTCCATAGGAACTGATCCAGAGTCTATAGAATGTTGGAAAATGACTACCAATGCATCCACTATTTCTAGAACCACTTCCTTAAGTACTCTGGGATGCAGACTATCCGGCCCTGGGATTTATCAGCCTTCAGTCCCTTCAATTTCCCTTACACCATTTCCTGACTAATAAGGATTTCCCTCAGTTCCCCCTCCTCACTAGAACCTCTGACCCCTAGTATTTTCGGGAGGTTATTCGTGCCTTCCTTAGTGAAGACAGAACCAAAGTATTTGTTCAATTGGTCTGCCATTTCCTTGTTCCCGATTATGAATTCCCCTGATTCTGACCTACATTAGTCTTCACTAATCTTTTTCTCTTCATATATCTATAACTTCTTTGCTTTTGTACATTATGCCTCTATTTATAAAGCCATGACTCCTTTTTAACAGCTTCCTCAACTTATCCTGCCATCTTCAAAGATTTGTGTACGTACACCGCAGATCTCTCTGTTCCTGCACCCTCTTTAACCATTTAACCATTTGGTTTATATTATATCTCCTCATTTTTCCTCCCGAAATGAATCACTTTACACTTCTCTGTATTAAATTGCATCTGCCATGTGTCTGCCCATTTCACCAGTCTGTCTATGCCTTCCTGAAGTCTGTTACTGTCATAGAATCATAGGAACTTATAGCACAAGAGGCTATTCGGTCTGTTGGGCCTGTGCCGGCTCTTTGAAAGAGCAGTTGTGCTTAGTCCTTAACCCTATAAGTTCCTCATCCTCAAGTATCTGTCCAACTCTCTTTTAAAATTATTATGGGATAAGCTTCCACCACCTTTTCAGCTGAAAAAACTTCTCATGTTGGCCTTAATAGCGAGAGGATTTGAGTATAGGAGCAGTAAAGTCTTACTATAGTCGTATAGGGCCTTGGTGAGGCCACACCTTGAATATTGTGCACAGTTTTGGTCTCCTAATCTGAGGAAGGACGTTCTTGCTATTGAGGGAGTGCAGCGAAGATTCACCAGACTGATTCCCGGGATGGCAGAACTGACATATGAGGAGAGACTGGATCGACTGGGCCTGTATTCACTGGAATTTAGAAGAATGAGAGGGGATCTCATAGAAACATATAAAATTCTGACGGGATTGGACAGATTAGATGCAGGAAGAATGTTCCCGATGTTGGGGAAGTCCAGAACCAGGGTTCACAGTCTAAAGTTAAGGGGTAAGCCATTTAGGACCGAGATGAGGAGAAACTTCTTCACTCAGAGAATTGTGAACCTGTGAAATTCTCTACCACAGAAAGTTGTGGAGGCCAGTTCGTTAGATATATTCAAAAGGGAGTTAGATGTGGCCCTTACGGCTAAAGGGATCAAGGGGTATAGAGCGAAAGCAGGAATGGGGTGCTGAAGTTGCATGATCAGCCATGATCATATTGAATGGTGGTGCAGGCTCGAAGGGCCGAATGGCCTACTCCTGCACCTATTTTCTATGTTTCTACCTCCCCTCTAAATCTTTTGCCAATGATTTTAAAACCATGACCTCTGGTTATTTGACCCACTTGCCAGAGGGAATAGTTTTTCTCTATCTAAAAATGTCTCATCATCTTGAAAACCTCTATTAGGTCACCTCTTAACCTTCTCTGTTCCAAGGAGAACAGTTCTATTTTTTTCCAAACTCACCTCCTAACTAAAGTCTTTCATCTCTGTAACAGTCTAGTAAACTTCCTCTGTACCTCTTCTGAGGCCTATACACCTTTCCTGAAGTATGATGCCCAGAATTGTCCACAATACTCCAGCTGAGGCCTAGTCAGTGATGTGTAAAGTTCTAGCATGATCTTTGCTTTTATATTCTATGCCTCTGTTTATAAACCCAAGTAACCCATATGCTTTTTTTAATCACCTTATCAACTTACCTTGCTACCTTTAAGGATTTATATATATGGACAACACGGTCTCTCTGTTCATCTATATTTTTCAAAATCATGCCATTTATTGTACACTGTCTTTCCACATTAGTCCTCCTGAAGTGCATCTGCCATGCTTCTGTCCATTTCACCATCTTGTCTATGTCATCCTGAAGCCTATAACTAGCCTCATCGCTATCTACTACTTTGCCAAGTTTCGTATCATCTGCAAACTTTATCATGCTTGAGTCTAGGTTGTTAATAAAAATTGTAAAAAATAATGGACCCAAACCTGACCCTTGGGAAACATCACTGCAAACTACCCTTCAATGTGCGAAACATCCATCCACCACCATCCTTTGCTTCCTATCACTGAGACAATTTCATATCTATACTGTCACTGTTCCCTTAATTCCATGGGCTTCCATCTTCTTAATAAGCTTCCTGTATGGCACTTTGTCGAATGCCTTCTGAAAGTGCATATATACAACATCTACTGCACTACCTCGATCAACCTTCTCTGTTACCTCATCAAAGAATTCAAGCTAGCCTTTAACAAATCCATACTGATTCTACTTGATTAACCGATGATTTTCAAAATTAAAGTTTATTTTGTTCCTGATAATGGTTTCCACTTACCTCCCCACCACCGATGTTTGGCTGACTAGCCTGCAGTTCACTGGTTTATTCCTCTCTAATCTTCATCCTGGTTCCCCTCCCCGAGCCAAATTAGTTTAATCCCACTTCCCCCCTTTACAGGACTAGTTAACCTCTCTGCGAGGACATTGGTCCCAGCCCTATTGAGGTGCAACGTGTCCATTTTGTACAGGTTGCTCCTGCCTCAGAACTGTCCCAGTGCCCCAGGAATCTAAAGCTCTCCCTCCTGCACCATTTCTCCAGCCTTGCATTAGCCTGGTTTGTCTTGCTGTAACTATGCACCTAGGACATAGCACTGGGAGTAATCCAGAGATGACTACCTTTGAGGTCCTGCTCTTTAACTTCACCGTAGCTCCTGAAACTCTGACTGCAGGACCTCAAACCTTTTTCCTTTTCTTTCATTGTTTCCAACATGGTCCATGACTTCTGGCTGTTCCCCTTCCCCCCACAAAATGTTCTGCACCCGTTCAGTGATGTACTTTACCCTGGCATCAGGGAGGCAGCACACCATGAGAGTCAGGTCGGCAGTTGCAGAAACGCCTATCTATTCCCCTGACTATTGAATGGCAGATAACAGCTGCATTCCTGCACTTTGTTGTGCCCCCATGCAGTCATTTTTCTCATGGTGCCCTGGATGTGCTCTCGACAGTACTTCCCTGAAAACTGGTTTGAGTGCGCCACACTCCCAAGGATTCCTGCACTGCCTGCCTCTTCCTACCCTACCCAATGGCCACCCACTTACTATCCACCTGAACTCTCTGTGGTTGTATGGTGACCACCTCCTGGATCATGTGATCCAGGAAATTCTCAGCTTCCCGTATGCACTGCAGTGACTCCAGCCGCTCCTCAAGCTCAGAAATCCTGTTTGAGCAGCTGGAGGCACTTTCTGCACACATGGTTATCCAGGGTACATGAAGCATCCTGGAGTTCCCAAATGGCACAAGAATTGCAGACAATGATTCTATATATGTATGTCTCTTGTGCTTTTTTATATATATAGTTCCACTCCAGTGGGGGGGCTTGTTGAGAGTGAGATGAAGCATTGCAAACCAAAGATCGAGAAGAGTGTTGATGCGATTACACAGCCTTGCTTGACCCCGGTCCCGACGTGGATTGGGTCTGTGGTGGATCCGTTGGTCAGGATCAAGCTTACATGTCATCGCGGAGCAGGCGGAGGATGGTGACAAACTTGTTGGGGGCAGCCGAAACGGAGGAGGGCGCTCCATAGTCCCTCACGGTTGACAGTGTCAAAGGCCTTTGTGAGGTCAAAAAAGGCCATGTACAAGGGTTGACGCTATTCCCTGCATTTCCTTTGTAGCTGTTGTGGGCCACATCGTCCGCATGCCCGACACAAGACTCTCTAAGCAAGCGCACTACTCAGAATTCTGACACAGCAAACGAGCCCCATCTGGGCAGAGGAAACATTTTAAGGACAACCTCAAAGCCTCCTTGATAAAGTGCAACATCCCCACCGGTACCTGGGAATCCCTGGCCCAAGACCGCCCAAAGTGGAGGAAGAGCATCTGGGAGGGTACTGAGCACGTCGAGTCTTGTCGCCAAGTGCAGACAGCGGAATCAGCGGGCGGCAAACCAGGATCCCCACCCACCCTTTCCTTCAACCACTGTTTGCCCCACCTGTGACAGAGACTTTAATTCCCTCATTGGACTATACAGTCACCTGAGAACTCGCTTTTAGAGTGGAAGCAAGTCTTTCTTGATATCGAGGGACTGCCTATGATGATATATATATATGTTTTAGTTTAATAGTCCTTAACTCCTATTTATTATTCATGTATTTTCAATTGGGGTAAAGCCAATTTTGCTGAGCTGAGATGGGATTTGTCCAAGGTAGACTTGAAACGGCTACTTGATGATAAATCAGTGTCAAAGCAGTGGGAGGCATTCAAGAAGGAAATCCTGAGGGTACAGAGCAAGTATGTTCTCTTAAACAAAGGGTGGGGCTAACAAATCTCGAGCCCCCTGGATGTCAAGGGACATACAGGGTAAGATAAAGCAAAAAAGGGAAGCTTATGACAGATTCCAAGAACTCAATACTGCAGAGACTCTAGAGGAGTATAAGAACTGCAAGTGTGCAATTAAAAAATATATCAGGAAAGCAAAGAGAGAGCATGAAAGAATGTTGGCAAGTAAAATCAGGGAAAACCCAAAGATATTTTATAAATACATTAAGAGCAAGAGGATAACTGGAGAAAGAATGGGACCTATTAAAGACCACAAAGGAAATCTGTGTGTAAAGGCAGAAGATGTGGATATGATTCTTAATGAATCCTTTACATCTGTTTTCACAAAAGAGAGGGGTGATGCAGACTTTGCCATGAAGGAGGAGGAGTGTGAAATATTAGACGAGATAAACATAGTGAGAGAGGAAGTATTAAGGAGCTTAGCAGCTTTGAAAGTGAATACATCCCCAGGCCTGAATGAAATATATCCCAGGCTGTTAAGAGAAACAGAAGATGAAATAGCAGAGGCTCTGACCATCATTTTCCAATCCTCTCTGGCTACAGGTGTGCTGCCAGTGGACTGGAGGACTGCTAATGTACTTTTGTTTAAAAAGGGAAAAAGGGATAGACCAAGTAATTACAGGTCAGTCAGCCTAACCTCAGTGGTGGAAAATTATTGGAAAAAATCCCGATGGAAAGGATAAATCTTCATTTTTGAAAGCCATGGATTAATCAAGGACAGTCAGCGTGGATTTGTTAAGGGAAGGTCGTATCTGACTAACTTGATTGAATTTTTTGAGGAGGTAACCAGGCGGATCGATGAGGGCAGTGCGTATGATGTAGTGTGTATGGATTTTAGCAAAGCTTTTGATAAAGTCTCACATGGCAGACTGGTCATGAAAGTAAAAGCCCATGGGATCCAGGGCAAAGTGGCAAGTTGGATCCAGTGAGGTAGAACAATGCTCTGTATTGGGTCCTTTGTTTTTTGTGGTATATATCAATGACTTGGACTTGAATAATGTGGGTATGATTAAGAAGTTTGCAGATGACATTAAAATAGGTTGTGTGGTTGATAAGGAAGAAGAAAACTGCAGATTGCAGGAAAATATCAATGTACTGGTCAGGTGGGTGGAACAGTGGCAAATGGAATTCAATCCGGATAAGTGTGAGGTAATGCATTTGGGGAGGTCTAACAAGGCAAAGGAATACACATTAAATGGTACAACACTGAAAAGTGTAACGGGACAAAGGGACCTTTGAGTGCAGGGCCACAGATCCCTAAAGGTAGCAGGCCCAGGCAGATAACGTCATTAAGAAGGCATATGGAATACTTGCCTTTATTAGTCGAGGCATGGAATACAAGAACAAGGAGGTTATGCTTGAAATGTATATAACACTGGTTAGGTCGCAGCTGGAGTACTGTGTACAGTTCTGGTCACCACATTACAGGAAAGATGTGATTACACTGGAAAGGGTGCAGAGAAGATTTACAAAAATGTTGCCTGGACTTTTGGCTATGAGGAAAGATTGGAGATGGTGGGTCTGTTTTCTTTGGAACAGAGGAGGCTGAGGGGAGACCTGATTGAGGTGTATAAGATTCTAAGGGGCCTGGATAGAGTGGATAGGATCTGTTTCCCTTGGCAGAGGGGTCAACAACCAGGGGACATAGATTTAAAGTAATTGGGGAAAGGTTTAGAGGAGATATGAGGGGAAATGTCCAGAGGGTGGTGGGGGTCTGGAACTCACTACCTGAAAGGGTGGTAGAGGCAGAAAGCCTTGGATGTGCACGTAAAGTGCTGTAACCTACAAGGCTACGGACTAAGAGCTACAAAGTGGGATTAGGCTGGATAGCTCTTGGTCGGCCAGCGAGGACAGGATGGGCCGAAATGGCCTCCTTCTATGCTGAAAATGTCTATGTTTCTATGTCTACTCGATTTTTATTTAATGCAATTTGGATCCTTTTAATGTATTCTCTACTTTAATTTTATCCTTAGATCTAGTTGGTTACTGATTATGAATTGATATATTTACTTATTTAATGTTACCCCTTGGTTTAAATTGCATAGCACCTCCTTTCCCCTCTGCACCCAATTCCCCCCTCACCAAACTTCCATTTTTAAACTCCTCACTATGTTTTCAATTCACTCTGTTAAGCAGATTGGTCCAACTCTTGTACTCACCAAGCTCTGTGCTGTTAGAAATAACCAACATATGGCCATATCTGGTCACTTTAAGAATCGGGATCAACTGTAAACCAATATGATGGGTATATTGTGTTTAATCAGAGTTTAAGATGGAATATTGGTTACATTAGTTATACAGCAGAAATATATGTACATATCAGATAGCTGATACCAATCCAATCGGACAAACAGCTGGCGCACGTGAGCAGTTCTCTGGGTTGTGGACTCCCTTCCTTTCGTCTAGAGCCTCCTTTGGTAAACATGGATCATTCTCGAAGAGTGTTCGACCAGCCCAACTTCTGTAATGTTCTCACCTCCACTGTCTGTGGGGACAGCCATGAGGAAGTTACTTTTATTCTCTTTTTTGGAGTAGGCCTGAAATGGGATATTGACAAGAACTTTTGACCAATAGAGGTTCCCCTAAAAACTCAATGCCCAATGGGGCTTTGAGTTCTTTGTCTTGATTTTCATGTCAAAGCCCTCCCTTAAGATATCATGATATTGTTTACATGACTTTTCCTGTTTATACTTCCTGAAAGTTCTTTCTTTGGAATTTGTGTCTTATCTCTCTAGTCCCCATCCTCTTGGGTACAATTAGTACAAGGCCTTGTCCTCTACTCTCTCAATTATGATGCCCAAGCCAGAGAACTGTTTTACTTCAATCGGTCGTTACCTGCTTTATGAACTAGCAAACTGCTTTGTGTTTATGTTAACTTCCCCAACTTCCTTCCATTCTAAGTCTTTCTATACTCATTAACTTTTAATTATTTTCACAAGCAGTTCAGTTAAGCTAACTCCAATTCCTACCGTAGCATTATAACTTAATTGTTAATAGTAACATAGAGCTTAATTGGTTAAATCAAAGAAACATAAACAAAGTTGAAGTCTTAACTTGAAAACAGCAGATAATAGTTGTCATAGTGCAGAATGCTATAATATCAGCAGGGAACCAAAACATTAGGGGGCCAAAATTGCCCCTTAAGGCCCGGAAATTGGCGGCCACGCTGCGGAGTGCAATGGCCGCCGATTTTTCGTGTAGTGGCCGCCATTTTGAACATTCTCCGCCTGCAGTATCCCGGTGCTGACTCGCTCCCCCCCGTTGCTCTGCTGCTGCCGATCCATCCTAAGTGCATCATAAGAGCACACAGCACCGATGTTCCCCCCCCCCACCTGATGGCGAAACTCCGCAAAAACAATCTTGCTTCCGCCATGCGGTGCCAAAAGCAGCTTTTTCTGCCGGTGCAATGAGGTTATAGTGCTTGTAGAATGTGGTGCGGCTCCCATTAAATGGGAGGACCAACTGCCGCTGCTGCCATTTTTTTTTGGTCGGCAAACTGCCATGTCGGGCCAACAATTATGGCTCTGGGTTCGGCCTGGCCGCCAACAGGCAGTATGGCACCCCTTCTTGGGTGCCAGCCCGCTGGCCCGGCCAAAATCCTCCCTGGTGGTCCAGTGGACCGAACTTAAAGAATCGCGCAGGCTCTCCCCTTTAAGTGAAGGGGATGCCGCGCCGTGATAACTTCATCAGCGCTACGCTGATGACTGACAGCGGCGACCACCGCATCTGCCCCTCAGACCGAGAACTTACACTTACTGCCACACATCCACCCTCATTATGACTGACTTTTGGTCCGCTGAAAAAAAAGCCAAAGAGCGGAATTTCGCTCAAGAGGCCACTGCATCCACCACACTGGTAAAAACAACAGCAACAGGGTAGTGGCAGGCAATTTCAGCCCCTAGCACTTTTAAGCATCTTTCTAGTCTGAGCAGACTTTTTGTCTCCGGTTCAATACAACCACACAGCATTATTTGCATCAGTTTTGTTCGCATAACCATATATATTTTGGACACCCCTGATTTCTAACATATTCCCCACCTAGAGAGGGAGAAAACTTGATTATGACTTTTCCTTTTCAGTTTCGCATTCATCGTGCCACCTCTAAATTGTTTGTTCAACGGTTCAATTTGAGGGTCAGACATTTCAAATAGCAAGACATCATAATAAGGATTATTAAGACTAGACACTGGGCAATTACTACGCCCGCTGATACCATTCATGCTCAGGGATGTTGGCTGTCATGAGAAGCTACATCCCACCACTCGTTGTCACCTAATTTAGTTATCCCTTTCTCAATATGGGCGTTAGTTAGTAGGGAGATTCAGAAATTAAGATTTCCCCCTTTCTTACAGTCCATCCCTTTGCAGGGGTGGAGCAACCTCTGACCCCTTACTCAAATTCAATTCTGGAGTTGGAATTCTGCCCCGCCTGGGGTATCCTCTGTTTCTTGTATCTTTCCTGATCTCACCCCACCTCAGGTCTCCTTTACATTGTTTTGGATCTTCTCTTTCCGTGTGTTCAATTAATTAATTTTTTTTAGTGCTGGTTAGTCATAGACATAGAAACATAGAAACATAGAAAATAGGTGCAGGAGTAGGCCATTCGAGCCTGCACCACCATTCAATAAGATCATGGCTTTTTGGCTTATGCATCAAAGTCTTGTTACACGGGGTACATACGTCAAATACACTATCATTACAAGTTGAAGAACTACCAGAGCGTGTGAAATAATATGAACCTTGGGGTGTGCTGATATATAAGCCCAATATCCCACCAGTTTAAATGTCTTACCACTTGTGTCACATAATTGTGCAGCTTATACTTAATTATCTCATTTACTGTTGGTTTCACTTGAGCATAGGTTTTGAGACAGATCCTGTTAGACCCATAAAGCATGGTACAGGAGGCACCATCTTTGGATATTGGATTCATACTGGCTTTTCCCACATTCTGTTACCTACAAAACACAATTACAGTTAAAGTTATAATTCAGTCTTACAATCACTAGCACGTTGACTAAGTACATACATTTCAAGCAACAATGAAGCAGACAAAGGAAACAGACACTGTAAAGAAAGCTGACATTTAACATCTAATCAACAAGTCATGGACTTTAAAGATTCTCTAGATCTCTCTTACTTGTATCCATCCATTGTGGATAATTCTTGCTAAATGTATTTCTCCCTAGCCTTCAGTAGTCCCAGTCTAAAGTCTATATCATTTTTTACTTAAATTTTAATCCCTTTGACAGGTACCAGCGTGTTTAACTCTCTTCTTGTTTCATTAATTAGATAGTTTCTCTATGGAGTACGTGTCAATGCTTTAAAAATAGTCCCACTCTCCTGAACCACATTAACTGTTTCAATTCTTGCTGTTGTCTAGTAACTGAACATGTCTGAGACCTATTCTTCAATGCAAACTCACCATGCATTTCCGCATGCTAATTGCTTCATATACTAGAAATCACATCTGCACACTCACACTCAAAATCATGCCATCCGATACAAGCCATCTCGGACTTTCAGGTGATCTTATCAAAAGATTGTCTGGAGATCTTTGCTCATCTGCTGCATGTCTCGGGTAGTGGCCAGGCTATCAATGCAGTTTTCTTAAAATGTTCATAAGCAAGGACACAACTGTCTCTAAGAGAAAGCTATCAATTTACTATTCGTAACTACACTTTCTTGACTTTCACTAGAATGTTAAGAAAATTCCCACTTGGTGGTGTAATTTTCCTGTTTCTATCTTGCATGTTAAGTGGGGCATCCCATTAATTACTATTCATATCTCATTCATGAGCTCTGGAGGAACTTTACAGTCCAACATAATATTAAAGATAGAAAACATAGATCAAACGTTCCTACCTGGTCCAAGTTATTAACACATTTAAAACAAATTCTTCATAACCAGCTACATTGTGCCCAAGTCCATTTTATCATTTCAAATTTATCACAAATCCAAAGAACAGAATTGTTGCTCTGACAGGTTTTATCAATGTTCAATTTTATTTCCCCACAAATTTTTTCTCTTGATACACAGCAATTAGTAAGACCACCTAAGCTGTTTTCTATCAGTTTACTTTAATGAAAAATTAATTATCCCTACAAACTTCAGTTAGATTTTCTCTTCTCAAGTGCTTGAAACAGCACCTCATATCAATTTATCTTTATCAGTTCATCCCAATTTCAGAAACAAGTGATTGCCAAGCTTGATAGTTTACATGGTGTCTTAATGTTAGAGACACAGCTTGCAAATCATTTACAAGGTAACTTCCATATCTTATCTCGACTCCCCCATCGTGAATACTTCTGTCTCTCATCAGAGAAAACAGCTTTTAAATTGTTTCTAAACTTTTTTGTATTATTTCTTTTAAAAAGATTTCCAAACTCAGGATTTTCCCAGTACAACCAAAATGGTTAACAAGGAGAATCACCTCAAATGTCTCAAAATTCCAATTCAAATACTGCCAATCATTTTTTTTTAATATGTGAATCTCTTTTATGGAACTAGAAACTCTCACATAATTTAAAATGACCAGAATTTCATTGTGGTCACAATGTAGGTTGAGATTTTCACAATTTAATAGGCTAGTTAACTTCAATAGTCATGATGTTATTCAATGGCGGAGTAGGCTCGAGGGGCCAAATGGCCTACTCCTGCTCCTATTTCTTATGTTCTTAATAGTTCCAATTTAATTCAGACCAATATCTTATTCATTAAACACAATACAAAGCAGATAAAATAAAATAAAAAAGCACAGTAAGTTACATCATCATGTCATTCAATTCACACTTTCTTAAAACTTCGAACATCCAGCCAAGACTACAAAGGGTTAACCAGCTTTTAACTCTCAGCACAGAAATGTGTGTGGAGCTAAAACAAACATAACAGACACTTTCCGCTAAAGGCAGACTTTCACACTTTAACACACTTTCACACAAACTGAAATTCCAGCATTTTTTAAGATTCTTTTCACTCAGCAAATTTTATCTTTTATTTTTCTCAGCACAAAAACTGAAACTTCTGTAATTGATTTCATTTTCTTTTTTTAAAATTTTTGTCTCAGCAAATTATTCTCTAATTCCCTGTTTTTCCCCTTCCTTTGCTGAGTTCTCAGAGGGGTTAGCATGCAGCGTAGATCTTTTTCCCTCTCTATTGCCCACTCTTTCTCGTGCTCTTTTTGCTTCTCCTGTTTGTTTCTCTAGTCTCCAAGCTTCGCACAGAGGTGGGTTGTGTAAGCCAGTTTCTATCCAGCTTCTTTCTCATCCAAGCGCTTGGAGTAACTACATCCGTCCTCTTGGACGACTCCGATAACCTCTTTCTCATTCACTTGGGATACTATCTCATCCAAACGTTTGGAGTAAATACATCTGTCCTCTTAAACGACTCCGATCACCTTTCTATGAGAGATTGCTCACGACTTTATCTCTACAATGAGCACCTGCCATTTTGTTTTTTGTTTCGGTGATGAAACACACCCCCTTGCAAGGTTTTCCTACCCATTTGTCCCGCCTGGTGCCATGTGGGGACGTTATAGACTGAGTCCATCTCCAACTCGTTTATCCAGCACAACCCTTTTTATAGTCTTGCAGCAGTCGCCAATTTGTTCGAAATAACCAATGTATGTCCGCCTCTGGTCACTTTATTAATCGATGGACTGTAAACCAATATGGTGGGTATATTGTGTTTAATCAGAGTTTAAGGTGGAATATAACACACTAGCTATACAGCAAAAACATAGGACAATGACAAGTAGCTGATACCAAACAGATCAGGCAAACAGCTGGCGCACGTGAGCAGTTCTCTGACTTGTGGCCTCTCTTCCTTTCGTCTAGAGCCTCCTTCGGTAAACACGGGATCATTCTCGAAGAGTGTTCGACCAGCCCAACTTCTCACCTCCACCGTCTGTGGGGACAGCCCGAAGGAGATTACTTTTATTCTCTTTTAGGGGTGGGCTTGAAATGGGATATTGACAAGAGCTTTTGACCTACAGAGTTTCTCCTAAAAACTCAATGCCCAATGGGGCTTCAAGTTTTTTGTCTTGATTTTCATGTCAAAGCCCTCCCTAAAGATGTCTCATGATCTTGTTCACATGTTTTTTCCTGTTTATACTTACTGAAAGTTCTTCCTTTGGCATTTGTGCCTTATCTCTCTCGTCTCTATCCTCTCGGGTAAATCAGTACAAGGCTTAGCCCTCTACCCTCTCAATCATGAGGCCCAAGCCAGAGAACTGTCTCTGGTCATTACCTGCTTTATGACCTAGCAAATTGCTTTGTGTTTACCTTAACTTCCCCAACTTCCTTCCATTCTAAGGGCCCAAAATTGATGGCCTTACCACCCACTGCCGCTGACATTCCTCTTCAAATTGTGCCCAGTGCCACTTTCGATTTGGACTGGAGCGAGCAGGAGGGGAGAACCACCAGGAACCACCCGGTGACGTCAGCGGACGGCCGAGTGGCGTAAGTGGACTCCCGCCCGCCAAGATACCAGATTGGTGCAGGCGGGAGTCAGCAGGAGTCGGCACCAGAACGGGGGCAGACCGCTGGCTGGAGGCTGGTCTGTCCCCGATGGTGAGTATGAAGATCTGAAAAAAAGGTGAGTAAACATTTTATAATCTTTTTCTTTACTGGGATTTACCTGGATGGGGTCCCCTGAAGGTCTTCCGATGGGTTTTTTTTAAATGCTTTTCCTTTTCAGGTATTTGACCCTCAGTGGGCCCGACTCCATCCTCAGCGGCATTTGGGTGGCAAGCGCCTTTGCCTCCAAAATTGGGATCGCCCACCCACTGCTGCCCAGATAAGACCCTCTTTTGCTGCCTTTGTAGGACCTTTTCGATGAAAACCCTGCCCAAAGTACCGTCGGGTACCTTGGCGACCATCGGTGGTCCTTTGGGCGGCACTTGGGCAGGTGGAGGCCTTCACCAATTTTGGCCCCGTAAGTCTTTCTATACTCATTAACTGCTAATTATTTTCGCAAGCAGTTCTGTTAAGCTAACTCCAGTTCCTACCTTAGCATTATAATTTAATTGTTAGTAATAGTATAGAGCTGAGTTAGTTAATTAAAGATACATATACAAAGTTGTAGTCTTAACTTGAAAACAACAGATAATGGCTGCCATTGTGCAGAATGCTATAACATCAGCAGCAGGGAACCAAAACATTAGTACTTCTAAGCATCTATCTAGTCTGAGAAGACTTGTCTCCAGTTCAACACAACCATGTAAACACAACATTATTCACCTCACAGTTTTGTTTGCATAATCATATACATTTTGGACACCCCTGATTTTTAAGTGTTCAAAGGTCTGTACTTCTGCGAGGAAATTCTTTCAACCTTCTGCGCTGTAGATTTCTATGTTTCTAGGTTTGTAACACCTCGCTCACACTCTTGGACCAGATTCAAGGGAAATCTTGTCTGATTGATGATTCTTTTCTTGCCACTATTCTCCAAACCCTTTCTTTTCTCCATTGCAACCTTTCTGGTTTCAGTTTTATAAATGCTATAGACAGTGCTCCAGTGAACGTTTCCTCTTTTGTTTCGCCGAAGCTGAAACTGCACTGATCTTCAAAGTTTTTCTCCTCCCTGTATTAAAATCAAGACTCACTACATTGCCTCATACAGTAACTCATTTTTTTCCTTGAATCGCAAAAGCATGGAGTCTCTCATGTCCCTCAGTGTTTTCTTCCGTCTACAATGTATAACCTTTTAAAACCCAGGCTTGGGTTCATCTATTCACTATTTCTTGATTTATCTTGTCTTTTTTTCCCCTTTTAAACCTTGATGGTGTCCAATAGTTTTGGTATTTACTCTTCACCTTGCTCTTTCAACTTAACTTAAAATAGTTAAAAACAAATATACGACAAGAATATTCACACTTAAGCCAATAGTGTTAATCTTTCCGAACCAATACTCTTATTTCATCACCTCAACTTGCTCCCACTACTGGTGTTAGACCTGTAACCACAAGTTACATCACCAAAGTGGTATATAGCTCAAAATGCTTTCTCTAGGCAAGTTTGGAAGGACAAAATCTAAAATCAGACTGCAGGATGCCTTTTATCGTTCAAGTGAATATAGTGACATAGTGGCCCAGAAATCCCGATTTCTCCTTCCCATAGGTGTTCGACTGGATTTTAGAAAAAAGATGCGCACTTACCTGAAGCTGCTGCACCCACGTGAGTTCCAGGTCCCTGAGGTTTCCACTGACTGTGCGTTGCAGCACGTGCACGCCAGGACGTGCGCAGGGCTGGAGCTGCAGTCACATGGCTCTGGACAGCCAATCAAGGTAAAGTATGTTCTCATTCATAATAATGGGAACTCCGTAAGCTGGAATGAGAACCCCCCACCACACAACACACAAAACATTAATAAAATATAGAAAAAATACACTACATATTTAACATTAATTTAAATTCATGTTATTTATTTATTCATGTATTATTAAAAAACAAAATTCCGATTTTAAATTGAACGTAGTGGGCAGGTTTTTAAAAATAAAATGTGTTTTTAACATTTTATTTTTTATATTTTAAGTGTGTTTTAAAACTCTTACACCTGTAAAAGTAGGCTATGTGCCTCCTTTTATCAGGCGCAAGAGTTTTCAGGACATCCGCTGGGCAAGATATGGGTAAATACTGCAATCTTGCCCATGCAAATGTCCTGGCTGCCGAGATGTGGAGGATCTGTCAAAGCTCCAGCTTGATAGATCCAAAAAGCCGGTTTTCAGCGCATGCGCATTGTGCGCTGAAAAAAACGGCTTTTGCGATGCCTTCCCGGGTCCGTAGATACTCAGTACAGACCCGGGAGGCCGGAATTTCTGGGCCAGTAAGTAATTTCACACACCCACCATTTCACGTTACTGAAATCCTAATGACAACACTGCACTGAATTGCTTTGAAGTATGCTCTTTTTCTTTTGCTGCTGAAGCATTGTGATGTTTCTTCCAGGGTAAACAAGCCTTTCATCCCCAAATAAATACTGGAGGTCATCTTGGGACCGAAATTGCCCTCCACCCCAAACGGGGCGCATCTACCGTTTTTTATGTGGATTCACCACCCCAATTGATGGTTTTGCCTTCTTTTTCCCCTGGGCTAGCGTCAGGGCGGTGAAGCGCGACTGCGGCGGGGCGGAAGTCGTGGATGAACGGGGCAGATGCCGGTGGTCTCATGAGCGCGCCGCTTATGATGTCACGTGTCACAACATCCCTCGCCTTCTGTTAAAGGGGAGGGCCGCTGCAAACCCTCCCTGCTGGGCCACCAGGGAGGGTTTCGGCCGGGCCAGTGGGCCAGTACCCAAGAGGAGGTGCCGGGCTGCCTGTTGGCGGCCTGGCCGAACCTCTGGCTTCCATTGTTGGGCTGACTTCAGAGTCGGCCTACAATTAAAATAAAATGGTGGCCGCGGCAGTGGGCCCACCCTTTTAAGGGTGGATGCGCCGCTCAGCCGGGTGACCGATCCCACGGTAGCCGATCCACTCATGCAGGGGCAAGTTCCCATGTAGGGTAGGAAACGGTCGCCACCAGTCGGTAAGGGGTCGGCACGTGCCCGACGGGTAAAGTGAGGTTAATTATAGACTAAATATTGTTCCATCAACAATTCATTTGTAGGAGCTGTTTTATTTTTTTTGTGTGTGCAGTGAATGGTCAATTTTTATGCTGTTACTGACACACATTATTTTTCTCTTAAATGTAAAAAAAAAGTTATTCATAGACAAGAATTATGACAGGCACTGGAGCATTTACACGTGGTTACAGTGGAGGGCGGGGAGGGAGAAACACTGCTGAAACATTATGATAAAATTCTGTCTTTTTTATTGTTGCCAAATATTTTACCAACAATTGCTTCTTGGTGTGCGCCCAATGCATTTTTCAGTTCTCTCTCCTCAAAACACAAAGTTAGCGCAACGTGTTTTCTGTCAGAGGGATTACCATCTTGTCAGAAAGGTAAACAGCCATAAGCGTCACCCATCACAAGACATCTCACTCAAGTGCCACAAGTGATGTTTTGTGATTCCGAGTTGCATCATCAGTCGAAGAAAAAAAACAGGAAGAAAAATTGTAACAGTTTCTCTGGTGCACTGAGGCTTTTCAAAGGATGTTACATACTTACTTTAGTCAGTCTGTTTGTGCTGCCATCATATATCAACACTAATGCAATAAAAGGGGAGCTAAAACAAGGATGCTCTTGCAGACAGAGGTGGCATTCTTGCTGAAAAATACTTCATAAGTAATGTTATTATATACCCATTAAAAGCCAACATAAAACAGATAATACAATGGGAGCATGGAGACCGAAAAAATTAGCGCAACCATTCATTCTCAGTGCCACCATCAAAAAGGTCAGCTTCACCATGTGAGGGAGTGAGCAAATCTGTTTCCCATATTACACTAATGCAGCTTCTAAAAAGTTGTTCCACTGGGCCAATCAATGGTTCTATGGCTAACCACACTGCTGGGATGGCATGGAGCCATACAGCAACTTCCACGAGTTTTGAACTCTTATGAACTTAGAGATGTTTTTGAGGGTGTTACAGGAAGTGTGGACAGCAGGTGGAATATGCCGAGTTGCCAAGTGTGCCTGGATGGTAATGTGAGCGTTAGATTGGACTAATTGTCCCAAGGTGAAGAAAGTGGCCATACTAATTGATATAGAATCATAGGCCCCAAGTTTCCACATGATTTGCTCCTGATTTTTAGAAGCAACTGGTGTAGAACGGAGTATCTTAGAAATCGGAATTCTCCACATTTAGTTTGCTCCAGTTCTAGTCGGGTAGAACAGTTTCACTTTGGAACAGAATTTTTTTTTCTAAAGTGGGCGTGTCCGGCCACTGACGCCTGATTTCAAAGTTTCGTGAGTGAAAACTTACTCCAAACGAACTTAGAATGGAGTAAGTGAAGATTTTTGTATGCTTGAAAAAACCTTGTCTACACTTTAGAAAATCAGGCGTAGGTTACAAATTAGGCGTAGGGAATGAGGTGGGGGGGAAGGGGGGAAGGGAAGTCATTAAATTCTACAATCAATCCTTAGTTATACTTATACAAATATTATACAAATAAATCCAACCTGAATAAAAATTTATAAGCAAAGAAAAGATTAAATAAACCATGTTCCTACCTGTGTGAAAGTGCTTCAGGCAGGCCTTTCATGTTGGAGACAGGCAGGGGTGTGGCGTCAGTGTCTCGACGGCAGCGGCAGCAAGCTTCGAGCTGAGCTGCAGTGCTTGAGGAAGGCCTTCATTCTCTTCGTGGCTGGCCGCGAAGAAGCAGCACCGGACGGACCCGAGGCCATTCGGCCATGAGATATCAGCGGCGTCAGTGGCTGGCCGGCAGCCGAAGAATCAGCAGCGGACCGACGTGAGGCCATTCGGCCATAGGATATCAGCGGCGTCAGTGGCTGGCCGGCAGCCAAAGAATCAGCAGCGGACCGACGTGAGGCCATTCGGCCATAGGATATCAGCGGCGTCAGTGGCTGGCCGGCAGCCGAAGAATCAACACCTGACACACGCAGCTCATTAAGGTTCTTGAGGCCATTCGGCCACACTTTAGGGGCGGCGTCAGTGGCTGGCCGGCAGCCGAAGATACAGCAGCAGCCTTCGAGCTGTGAGGGGGACTGAGGCCATTTGGACAGGGAGAGGCAGCCACATCGACAGTTTTATATTTAAATTTGCAGAATGGGTGCTGCATTGTCAACACCACGGATTATGCAATGGTTCGCCATCAATTCACTGCATAGGAGAGAATTAATTAGAGCTTACCGCAACAGGAACGTCGTAGCCCGTAGGTTGATGGGCAGGAGACCTTACCCATGTCGACAATATCGAACCAGGCACTCATACCTGGACATGAGCGACGCTGATTGTGTGAAAAGGCTGCGTTTTCACAGAGAAGTTGTCAATGAGATCTGTGATATGGTGAGAGCAGATTTGCAGCCCAGAAGCAGAACGCCAACTGCCTTGTCTGTTGAAGTGAAGGTAACAGCTGCACTTTCTTTCTATGCCTCGGGATCGTTTCAGGCTACAACTGGAGATGTGTGCGCCATCTCTCAACGTGCAATACATGCCTGCGTTTACCAGGTCACGGCTGCACTTTATGCGCGAAGGAATGACTTCATCGATTTCCCAATGACCACACAAACGATCCATGAGAGGGCTGTGGGCTTCCTCAGGATTGCCGGCTTCCCAAAGGTACAGGGCTGCATTGATTGTACCCACATAGCCTTGCGAACACGTGGAGGAATCTGAGCAGTACCGAAATAGGAAAGGTTTCCACTCTATCAATGTGCAGCTCGATGTCAGTCGATGCGAGATACCCTGGCAGCACCCACGATGCGTTCATCCTACGCGACAGCGTTATATCTGACATGTTTGAGCAGCAGCCAGAAGGGCAGAGCTGGCTACTGGGAGACAAAGGGTACGGCCTGACCACCTGGCTCATGATGCCCATATGCGTGACACGGACAGAAGCTGACCGTCAATACAACATGGCGCACATTGCGATGCGCAGCATCATTGAGAGGACCATTGGCACATTGAAACAACGATTCCGATGCCTGGACCATTCCGGAGGACAGTTGCAATACTCTCCTCAGATTGTCGGTCACTTCACTGTTGTGTGCTGCATGCTTCATAACTTAGCCATCATGAGGCAGCAGGAGCTGGTAGTGGAACCCGAAGACCGACGTGAGGGTCCAGTGCATGATGATAGTATTACGGAAGACCAGGATGTGGATGATAATGACAATCAGGAAAGCATGCAAGTGCCTGATGCCGGAGCACGTGGTCGGAGGAGGGCCGTCCATCGTGCCCCTTTAACGATTGCTCGAGACTTGTGCCAGCAGCTCATCCGTGAACGCTTCAACTACTGATGCCTGAGGGCTCCGCGAACACTTTTGCATATGGACATGTTTATTCTTTGCAGTTGTTCCTACGTTGTGTTGTGTTAATGGAACATGAAACAGTTTTAATGAAAAAATATTTTATTGAAAAGTTAACGTCACTGTAATAAAATATTTGTTGTATCAAACTATACTTTTTAATATGACTCTTGAAGATCACTTAAAAACTTTAAGATCACTTATAAACTTGTAAAGTTACAAAAGTTACAAAACACTTTCTATGTGAAAAATTTTACACTCTAAGATCACTTACACTTCAAGATCACTTTTTAGATGCAAAATTAAATAATTTACAGAATGTGAGAGCATTTACACTATAAGATCACTTGAAAACCCTGAGATTATTTATATGTTGTAAAGTTACAAAACTTACAAAACAGTTTCATTGTGAAAAATCTTACATTCTGAAGAACACTTTTAAACTTCAGGATCACTTTTTAGGTGCAAAATTATATAAGATACAAAAAAATGTGAGAGCATTTACACTATAAGATCACTTAAAAACCATAAGATCCCTTATAAGTTGTAAAGTTACAAAACTTACAAAACAATTTCAATTTGAAAAACGCTACTACAGCTATATCAAGAACAAGAACAAAAGCAGCAAAGAAAGGCTGCAACCATGTCTCATCCACATCTCAGTGAACGTTCACTTCCTCATGGGGGTGTCATTTGATTGGCTGGGCTGTGTGCCCTTATTGCAGCAGCTACCTCAGCCATGCCCTCCCTGACGGCCTGTGCCGACACTTGATGTCCTCCCTGATGGCCTGTGTCGTCGATTGCACTCCCTCGGACATTCCCTCCCTAAGTTCCCGTGCCATTACTGTTATTTCTCCCGTCAGGACCGTCAACTCTTCACCTACTGCATTGACGCCACCGATGAGTGATCGGGTAAGCTCATTGGTCTCCATACCCAATGCCACAACCTGAGTCGCATCTGTTGCACGCTGCATCTCAGGAGAACGTGTCTCCAATCTCCTTCTCCTCTGCCTGGGTCTGCCTTGTGGTACCACTACACTGGGAGGTGCGGGCACGGACGGTGGGATGCTCGGTGTTGCAAGCGGCACCACTACACAGGGAGGCGCAGGCTGGGCCTGTGGGACGCTCTGTGTTCCAGATGGCTGAACTGGAGGGAGAGGCTCAGGCTGGAATGGTGGGATGCTCTGTGTTGCAGACGGCAGAACTAGAGGGAGAGGCTCGGGCTGGAACGGTAGGACGCTCGGTGTTCCAGACGACAGCACTCGAGTGCGAGCCGTGAGCTGGGATGTTGGACGAATGGGTGTAAACTGCTCCATGATATCAACAGCAACACTGGGACCCGAAGCGTCGGAATCGAAACCATAGTAGGTGGAACCAGAACCTATGCGAGAGGGAGGCGCAGGCTAGGACAGTAGTGCACTGACTGTAGAATGCTGCATTATACCAGCAGCACCACTGGGACCTGCAACATCGGAAGCGAAACCATGGAAGGTGGAACCAAGACCTATGCTAGGGGTTGAAACTCTGATGCCCCTTGATGGAGGCTCATAAACATTAAATTGGAAGCTCTCCCCTGCAGACATTTCAGTCATCGCTGCTATCATCCAGTCTGGATCATCCGCAGATGGTTGTACTGGTTCTTGTTCTGTACCCTCAGGATCCTCAGGATTGGCAGCAGCAGCATCGTCATCATCATCATCATCATCATGTTCTGCAAAATACATCAGAACAGTCAAATGTTTAACAGCAAGGGAGGGGTCCAGATGGCTGGCATGAGTACTCTCACACATAGCAGGCCAGGCAGCAAGTTGATTTGAAGGGCCATGATGCATTTTCAGGACTTACCCTCTTCCTCGCGTGCGAGCCCAGCTTGTGCTGTACTGATTGCTTTTCTCCATATACGACTCATCATAGCAGCTACCCTTTGTTCCAAGGGTGTCAGTGGATGCAGATTGGGCACACCTCCTCCTGTCTGAGTTGCCTCCCTTTTGTTGTGGGCCAATTTCTTCTGCAAAGAGTAAAATATAACTTTTTACAGAGTGTGTCAGTCTGCAAGGTGGGACATACAGATAGCCAGGTTACAATTACGATTAAATTAAAAATGGGAAATATTACTTACACTAACTACTTGACCAAGGTCGTGCCATTTCTTTTTACACTGACTTCCAGATCTCATGGTATTCACCACTGCGCAGTAATCTTCTGCAACTTGGTTCCAGCGTTTCTTCATTTCTTTTGGTGGCACTTTTATGCGACCTCTGTTGCTGGTATCTAGCTCCTGCCATCTCTGCTCAATTACGTTGACTAATATCTCCACTTCCTCATGCAAGAAATTCTTTGTTCTTGGTGGACATTGATCCATTGCAAAGTTGAATTGGCACTCTTATTTCTCCAAACACACAGTCCTTAATTTGCATGCACCAATGCAGCACCGGTTCTGCAAGTTTAGCAGTGAAAAGCTGAACTCACTGATTTCAGCAGGTGATTTATTCAGCAGTGCTGCTAAAAGCACTCCCTCACACACAGAAATATTAAAAAAAATTAAATTACAAGCCTTTGCAGGGGTCCAAGAAACAAATCTTAATTTTTCTGCAGTATTTAAAAAAATGGCCGAGTGCCAATGTTTGTGTGAGACTGCGCGTGTGCGCACGCTCTAACGCGCATGCGCAGGGTTGCCGGCACCACGAAGGCTAATTTAAATTGTACCCGCCCCCTGCTGCTTAGAAAATCGGCGCGAGTGTTAGGCTCCGCCCCCTGCTGCGAAGAGCGCGCCGCGCCAAGCAGACATCGAGCTCCAAGGAGCTCGAGAATATCGGATTTTTTTTTAGGCGCAGTTTTCGGCGCGAAAAACAGGCGCCCAGCTCGGAGGTGCGCCGTTTTTGCCGCGGCACGAAACTTGGGGCCATAGAATGGTTACAGCACAGAAGGAGGCCATTCAGCCCGTCAATTCCGTGCTGGCTCTCTGCAAGAGCACGCCAGCTGGTCCCACTCCCCTGCCCTTTCCCCATAGACCTACAATTGATTTTCCTTCAGGTACTAATCCAATTTCCTTTTGAAAACTACAATTGAGTCTGCTTCCACCACCCTTTCAGGCAGTACATTCCAGATCATAACTATTTGCTGCGTAAAAAGTTTTCCCTCATGTTACTGTTGATTCTTTTGCCAATCACCTTAAATCTGTGTCCTCAGGTTCTCGACCCTTCCGCCAATGGGAACAGTTTCTCTCTATCTACTTTGTCCAGACCCCTGATGATTTTGAACACCTCTGTTAAATCTCCTCTCAATCTTCTCTGCTCTAAGGAGAACAGCCCCAGCTTCTCCAGTCTATCCACATAACTGAAGTCCCTCATCCTTGGAATCATTTTCGTAAATCTTTTCTGGACCCTCTCTAAAACCTTCACATCCTTGAAAGTGCAATGCCCAGAATTGGACAAAATACTCCACTTGAGTCCGAACCAGTGTTTTATACAGGTTCATCATAACGTCCTTGCTTTTGTACTCTATGCCTCTATTTATGAAGCCCAGGATCCCGTATGCTTTTTTAAACCGCTTTCTCAACCTGCCCTGCCACCTTCAATGATTTGTGTACATATACCCCAGGTGTCTCTGTTCATGCACCCCTTTTAGAATTGCACCCTTTAGTTTATATTTCCTCTCTTTGTTCCTCCTACCAAAATATAGCACTTCACACTTTTCTGCGTTAAATTGCATCTCCCACTTGACCACCCATTCCACCAGCCTGTCTATGTCCTCTTAAAGTCTATCACTATCCTTCTCACTGTTCACTATACTTCCAAGTTTTGTGTCATCTGCAAATTTTGAAATTGTGCCCTGTTCACGCAAGTCCAAGTCATTAATATCGATCAAGAAAAGCAGTGGCCCTAGTACTGACCCCTGGGGGACACCACTGTATACCCTCCTCCGGTCCGAAAAACAATTGTTCACCATTACTCTGTTTCCTGTCATTCATCCAACTTCATATTCAAGCTGCTATTGTCCTTTTTATTCCATGGGCTTCAACTTTGCTGGCAAGCCTATTATGTGGCAGTTTATCAAACGCCCTTTGGAAATCTATGTACACTACATCAATCGCATTGCCTTCATCAACCCTCTCTGTTACCTCATCAAAAAACTCAATCAACTGAGTTAAACACGATTTGTCTTTGGCAAATCCCTGCTGGTGTTCCATAATTAATCCACACTTGTTAATTTTGTCCCTGATTAGCGTTTCTGAAAGCTTCCCCACTACCGAAGTTAAACTGACTGGCCTGTAGTTGCTGGATTTATCTTGACACTCTTTTTTGAACAAGGATGTAACATTTGCAATTTTCCAATCCTCTGAAATTAGCCCTGTATCCAAGGAGGATTGGAAGATTAAAGCCAGTACCTCTGCAATTATCTCCCTTAGTATCTTAGGATGCATCCCATCTGGTCCTGCTGACATATCTACTTTAAGTACAGCCAGCCTTTCTAGCACCTCCTCTTTATTAATTGTTATCCCAACCAGTATCTCAGTTACCTCCTCTTTCACTATAACTTGCGCAGCATCTTCTTCCTTGGTAAAGGCAGATTTAGTACCTTTGTCATGTCCTCTGCCTCCATGTGTAGGTCTCCTTATTATTGAAATGGGGAGAGATTACAAAATACTGCGGTACAGAGGGATCTGGGCATCCTTGTATATAAAACACAAAAAGTTAGTATGCAGGTACGGCAAGTAATTATGAAGGCAAATGGAATGTTGGCCTTTATTGCAAGGGGGATGAAATATAAAAGTAGGGAAGTCCTGCTACAGGGCATTGGTGAGACCACACCTGGAGTACTGCGTACAGTTTTGGTCTCCTTATTCCTGAGGTGAAGGCGTTGTCTTATGAGGAAAGGTTGAGCAGGTTGGGCCTTTACTCATTGGAGTTTAGAAGAACGAGATAGTTGATCTTATTGAAACGTATAAGATTCTGAAGGGGCTAGACAGAGTAGATGCAGAGAGGATGTTACCCCTCATGGGGTAATATAGAACCAGGGGGCCTTGTTTTAGAATAAGGGGTTGCCCATTTAAAATGGAGATGAGGAGGAACTTTTTCTCTCAGAGGGTCGTGCATCTTTGGATTTCTCTACCCTAGAAAGCTGTGGAAGCTGGGTCATTGAATAGATTTAAGGTGGAGATAGACAGATTTTTGAATGATGAGGGAGTCAAGGGATATGGGGAGTGGGCAGGAAAGTGGTGTTAGGGACAAGATCAGATCAGCCATGATTTATTGAATGGCGGAGCAGGTTCGAGGGGCCAAATGGCCTACTCCTGCTCCTATTTCTTATGTTTTTATGTTCCTTTTTGGGCATTAATCAGCTCCAAACTCTCATCTTACTACCCATTTATTATTTATATGCCAATAGAAGGCTTTGGATTCTCGTTTATGTTAGCTGCCAGTCGATTCTCATACTCACTCTTTGCCCTCATTTCCTTTTTCACTTCCCCTCTGAGCTTTCTATATTCAGCCTGGTTCTCACTTGTATTCTCAACCTGACGTCTGTCATACGCCCCTTTTTTCTGCTTCATCTTACTCCCTATCTCCTTCGTCATTCAGGGAGCTCTGGCTTTGGTTGCCCCTCCTTTCCCCTCATAGGAATGTACCATGACTGTACCATCTCCTCTTTAAGGTAGCCCATTGTTTGATTTGGAAAGATAGACAAGAAGAGAAAGGAGGTGGGGTAGCTCTGTTAATAAAGGAAGATATCAGGGCAGTTGTGAGAGACGATATTGGCACTAATGAACAAAATGCTGAATCATTGTGGGTGGAGATTCGAGATAGTAAGGGGAAAAAGTCACTGGTGGGCATAGTTTATAGGCCCCCAAATAATAACTTCACGGTGGGGCAGGCAATAATCAAGGGAATGGAGGCATGTGCAAAAGGAACGGCAGTAATCATGGGGGATTTTAACCTACATATCGATTGGTCAAATCAAATCGCATGGGGTAGCCTTGAGGAGGAATTCATAGAATGCATACGGAATTGTTTCTTAGAACAGTATGTAACAGAACCTATAAGGGAGCAAGCAATCTTAGATCTGGTCCTGTGTAATGAGACAGGAATAATAAACGATCTCCTAGTAAAAGATCCTCTCGGAATGAGTGATCACAGTATGGTTGAATTTGTAATACAGATTGAGGGTGAGGAAATAGTGTCTCAAACGCGCGTACTATGCTTTAACAAAGGGGACTACAGTGGGGTGAGGGCAGAGTTGGCTAAAGTAGACTGGAAACACAGACTAAACGGTGGCACAATTGAGGAACAGTGGAGGACTTTTTAAGGAGCTCTTTCATAGTGCTCAACAAAAATATATTCCAGTGAAAAAGAAGGGTGGTAAGAGAAGGGATAACCAGCCGTGGATAACCAAGGAAATAAAGGAGAGTATCAAATTAAAAACAAATGCGTATAAGGTGGCCAAGGTTAGTAGGAAACTAGAAGATTGGGAAAATTTTAAACGACAGCAAAGAATGACTAAGAAAGCAATAAAGAAGGGGAAGATAGATTACGAAAGTAAACTTGCGCAAAACATAAAAACAGATACTAAAAGCTTTTACAGATATATAAAACAGAAAAGAGTGACTAAAGTAAATGTTGGTCCCTTAGAAGATGAGAAGGGGGATTTAATAATGGGAAATGTGGAAATGGCTGAGACCTTAAACAATTATTTTGCTTCGGTCTTCACAGTGGAAGACACAAAAACCATGCCAAAAATTGCTGGTCACAGGAATATGGGAAGGGAGCAACTTGAGATAATCACTATCACTAGGGGGATAGTGCTGGACAGGCTAATGGGACTCAAGGTAGACAAATCCCCTGGTCCTGATGAAATGCATCCCAGGGTATTAAAAGAGATGGCGGAAGTTATAGCAGATGCATTCATTATAATCTACCAAAATTCTCTAGACTCTGGGGAGGTACCAGCGGATTGGAAAGCAGCTAATATAACGCCTCTGTTTAAAAAAGGGGGCAGACAAAAAGCAGATAACTATAGGACGGTTAGTTTAACATCTGTAGTGGGGAAAATGCTTGAAGCTATCATTAAGGAAGAAATAGCGGGACATCTAGATAGGAATAGTGCAATCAAGCAGACGCAACATGGATTCATGAAGGGGAAATCATGTTTAACTAATTTACTGGAATTCTTTGAGGATATAACGAGCATGGTGGATAGAGGTGTACTGATGGATGTGGTGTATTTAGATTTCCAAAAGGAATTCGATAAGGTGCCACACAAAAGGTTACTGCAGAAGATAAAAGTATGTGGAGTCAGAGGAAATGTATTAGCATGGATCTAGAATTGGCTGGCTAACAGAAAGCAGAGAGTCGGGATAAATGGGTCCTTTTCGGGTTGGAAATCGGTGGTTAGTGGTGTGCCACAGGGATCGGTGCTGGGACCACAACTGTTTACAATATACATAGATGACCCGGAAGAGGGGACAGAGTGTAGTGTAACAAAATTTGCAGATGACACAAAGATTAGTGGGAAAGCGGGTTGTGTTGAGGACACAGAGAGGCTGCAAAGAGATTTAGATAGGTTAAGCGAATGGGCTAAGGTTTGGCAGATGGAATACAATGTCGGAAAATGTGAGGTTATCCACCTTGGAAAAAAAAACAGTAAAAGGGAATATTATTTGAATGGGGAGAAATTATAACATGCTGCGGTGCAGAGGGACCTGGGGGTCCTTGTGCATGAATCCCAAAAGGTTAGTTTGCAGGTGCAGCAGGTAATCAGGAAGGTGAATGGAATGTTGGCCTTCATTGCGAGAGGGATGGAGTACAAAAGCAGGGAGGTCCTGCTGCAACTGTATAGGGTATTGGTGAAGCCGCACCTGGAGTACTGCGTGCAGTTTTGATCACCTTACTTAAGGAAGGATATACTGGCTTTGGAGGGGGTACAGAGACGATTCACTAGGCTGATTCCAGAGAGGAGGGTGTTACCTTATGATGATAGATTGAGTAGACTGGGTCTTTACTCGTTGGAGTTCAGAAGGATGAGGGGTGATCTTATAGAAACATTTAAAATTATGAAAGGGATAGACAAGATAGAGGTAGAGAGGTTTTTTCCACTGGTCGGGGAGACTAGAACTAGGGGGCACAGCCTCAAAATACGGGGGAGCCAATTTAAAACCGAGTTGAGAAGGAATTTCTTCTCCCAGAGGGTTGTGAATCTGTGGAATTCTCTGCCCAAGGAAGCAGTTGAGGCTAGCTCTTTGAATGTATTCAAGTCACAGATAGATAGATTTTTAACCAATAAGGGAATTAAGGGTTATGGGGAGCGGGCGGGTAAGTGGAGCTGAGTCCACGGCCAGATCAGCCATGATCTTGTTGAATGGCGGAGCAGGCTCGAGGGGCTAGATGGCCTACTCCTGTTCCTAATTCTTATGTTCTTATGTATTCCAATTTCCCTGCCAATAATTGATTCCAATTTCCCCAGGCCAGATCCCTTCTCAGCCCACTGAAATTGGCCCTTCTCCAATCAGCTATTTTTATTCTAGATTGCTCTTTGTCCTTTTCCATAGCTAATCTAAACCTTATGACACTAAGATTATTGTTCCCTAAATGTTCCCATACTGCCACTTGCTCCAGTTGACCCTCCTCTTTCCCCAGAACCAGATCCAGCATTGCCTCCTGTCTCGTTGGGCCGGAAATGTACTGATCAAGAAAGTTCTTCTGAACACACTTCAAAAATTCTGCCCCTTCTTTTCCCTTTACATTATTACCATCCCAGTCTATATTGGGATATTTAAAGTCCCCCATTATCACTACTCTATGGGTCTGAAATTGCCCTTTCCCTTAAGGCCTTTTACCGCTGGAAATTGGCGGCCACGCTATGGAGTGCAATGGCTGCCGAATTTTTGTACAATGCACGCCATTTTAAAAACTCTGCCCCTGCAGTATCCTGGCAGTGACCGGCTCCCCTCCACTACCACTCCACTGTTGTCGATCTGTCCTAAGTGTATCATCAGAGCACGCACTGCCGATGTTTCCCCCCCGCCCCCCCGCTGGCAAAATTCCGCTGAAAAAATCTTGCTTCTGCCGCACAGTGCCAAAAAGCTGATTTTCTTCTGCCGGTGCACTGAGCTTGGAGTCCTTCTAAATTGGCAGTGCGGCTCCCATTAAAGGGGAGGACCTCCTGCCGTTGCCGCCATGTTTATTTGTCAGCTGCCTGCCATGTTGGACCGACAATTATGCCCCCGGGTTCGGCCAGGCCACCAACTGGCAGCCTGGCACCCCCTTTTGGGGGTGGACCAAACTTAAAGAATCGCGCAGTGATTGGGAGAGCCATGGTGACGTGGCACTGTGATGATGTCAGTGTTACGCTGATGTATGACAGCGGCGGACACTCCGCCCGCCCCCAACTGCCACTCCGCTAGACTGCAAACTTTCACTTACTGCCTCCATTATGACCGACTTCCGGTCCGCCGGGAAAAAAAAGCCAAAGAGCGGAATTTCGCTCAAGAGGCCACTGCATCCATCACATCGGTAAAATCAACAGAAACAGGGTAGGTGCGCTCCATTTCCAGCGGTGGGCAATTTTGGCCCCTATAGTTCTTGCACCTGTCTGTAATTTCCCTGCAAATTTGCTCCTCTGTATCCTTCCCATTAGTTGGTGGCCTATAGAATACACCTAGTAGTGTAATGGCACCTCTATTGTTTCTTAACTCGAACCAAATAGATTCTGTCCTTGATCCTTCCAGGACATCCTCTCTCTCCAGCACTGTAATATTTTCCTTAATCAATACTGCCACCCACCTCCTTTTTTTCCTTCCCTTTCTTTCCTGAACACCACGTATCCAGGAATATTTAGTACACAGTCCTGTACTTTTTTGAACCAGTAACCTCTACTGAAAGTACATATGTGTTACTGTTGAATGAGGACACAGTTGGCCAAATTGTAATGGCCCCTTTGATTTAAGAGTTTGCTTATACTCACTGTCAACACTCCAGTACAGTGCCAGTTGGTCAATGTACTGGAAGGATGCTGCCTGGTTGATTACAGACTAGTAAGCCCAATATTCATAATTGAAATATGGTTGAGGACATTTATGAGACATTATAAATGAAGAGTTAGAGCACAGGTCTGATGGAGTGCAGTCAGCATGGCCACAGAAACAATGGATATTTACTTTCATACATGCTTGGAATTTTCTCAGGAAGTAACTAAGCTGGTCTCCAAGAGTAATCCAATCAAACTAGTTAATTTGTATTTCAAAACAAGTTCATATAAAAACATTGCTGACTTAATACCACATGCTCCTTCCAGTTTCGGAAGATCTTGGGGTGTTGCTCGTAATACCTTAGTGTGGGGCTTATATTCAAATGTAAGGGAAACTGTTATCTATAATAAAAGGATCAGTGAGGCCCATTATGCTTCAGCTTCCTTACTATATTTGGGTTAGAGCCCCTCTATCACTATCCCAGATTTCATTTCAGTGTTTATCTTGCATTAAAAATTACTCTAGTCTTTTTTGAAATTTGTAGTAACAGCATTCATTGCACGCTGCTCACATTTCCCCAAGAATTTTAGCCTTTGCAAGTCTAACTACTGTACTTCAGCCATTTTAAAAATGTGTGTTCTTGTCTTTCAATCTGAGTCAGATCAAGAGTTTGCAAGCTTAAGCTGTATTTACTTCCCTCATAATTTTAAAAGCACGCACTGATTGTCTGTTCTCTGCATCAGTGTTCCTATGGTTGGCACAATTGAATGAAATATTCTAAGCATGGTCTCACTGATATTTAAGGCAGAGTTAATATAAAGCTCTTCCAGCGATATCTTTTAATTTTTTTGTTTGCTTCCAACTTCAGCGCTGACATTTAAGAAAAAGACACTGGTTCCAAATTAAATGCATTGGCTTCTCTAGATGATATTTTAAATAGCTGCTATTTATTGCTTTTGTTATTGACTCTGTTTGGTGAAAGTATTCTTTGCTTACAGTTGTTCATAACATTGTGCAGTCAATCAATTATTTTCATATATTTATGATACTAAGTTAACGTTCACTTTTGTTATTCTTTCACGGGATGTGGGCGTCGCAGGCAAGGCCAGCATTTGTTGTCCATCCCTCATTGCCCTTGAGAGGGTGGTGGTGACGGCAAAGAGAGCGAGTCACATATTTCAGAATGGCTATTCATAAAACAAAATCCTCCAGTGTTAATTCTGTAACACTGTGTGAAGTTGTTATATGTCACTGCGTGTTTAATTAGGTGGCTGAATTGGAGATTGATCTATGAATTGATGCTAATGCTGATGCATCAAAGCTTGAATTTCCCCTTTTGTTGAATGGTTATTAACAATTCTATTTCTTCACGTTCGTGATGGAGAAATAACAGCTCAAATAATAGCTGCATTTCTACAATTGGAATATCTCAAGGATACAATACCTCCAGGGTACACGTCAACTGATTTATTTTTCTCTAAGCACTTTACAGAGATTCAAGAACAATGGGTCATTTTCCGGTTGGCAAACAGTGACTAATTGGGTACCGCAGGGTCCTCAACTATTTATAATCTATATTAATGACTTGGATGAAGGGACCGAGTGTAATGTAGCCAAGTTTGCTGATGGGACAAAAATAGGTGGGAAAGTAAATTGTGAGGAGGACACAACAAATCTGAAAAGGAATATAGACAGGCTAAGTAAGTGGGCAAAAATTTGGCAGATGGAGTATAATGTGGGAAATTTTGACAGAAAAAATACAAAAGCAAATTATAATTTAAAAGGAGAAAAATTGAAAAAGTGCTGCAGTATAGAGGGACCTGGGGGTCCTTGTGTATGAAACACAAAAAGTTAGTATGCAGTTACAGCAAGTAATCAGGAAGGCAAATGGAATGTTGGCCTTTATTGCAAGGAGGATAGAGTATAAAAGCAGAGAAGTTCTGCTACAACTGTACAGAGTATTGGTAAGGCCACACCTGGAGTACTGCATACAGTTTTGGTCTCCATTTTTAAAGAAGGATATACTTGCATTGGAGGCTGTTCAGAGAAGGTTCACTAGGTTGATTCCAGAGATGAGGGGGTTGACTTATGAAGATAGGTTTAGGTTGAGCCTATACACATTGGAGTTTTGAATACTTAGAGGTGATCTTATTGAAACATATAAGATAATAAGGGGGCTCAAAAAGATGGATGCAGAGAGGATATTTCCACTCATAGGGGAAACTAAAGCTAGGGGACATAGGGCTAGATTTTCCACTTTTTTTTGCATGCTTAACGCCCACTTAACATCCATTTTACCGCTGAAATGATACCGCCTGCTCACTTTTTTTGGGCAGAATCATCAGAATGGAAGAAATCAATGCCCATAATATCGGCCAGCATTACTTTCCACATCGAATAAACATCAAGATTCAATAATACTACCCGGCCATTTATTTTTGTCGTAAAGATCATATTTTCCGAAACTAGTGGCCATGAAATCGCCCACCGTCACTTTCATCACCTCGCGCACATATTGGCCACAATATCTCTCGCCCAAAAAACTGCCCAGAAAAATTGGAACTAATCAGAATTAATCACAGCATTATGGACGCCATGTTCTACATCATATGTCGCATCCTTTAAAAGGCTGCTGTACTTCAACCTCTGGAGATCGTTGGAGTTGATGTGAACATCTGTACAAACATCTTGACCATAGTGCGACCAATTGGAATGTAATAGGTGTCTTCGTCAGGACATTCATTGTTTGTGACCAATCGGTGGAAAACAGAGAGCTATTGCAATGGGGCCTATCCTTTCTCACCCTCTCTTGATGACCAATTACATGCCACAGACTCGAGATAGCCGAAAATACGCTCCATAGCATTATGTGCCCAATGTAAGACATGCCAGACTGATGAGGAGGACCAGACGTTACACCCCCCCCCCTCCCCCGCAAGTACAGGGACAAGCGGTCTTACCTCGACTTGCCCAACACCACCTGCCTTCAGAGACTGCGCTTCCACAAAGAGGTTATCACTAAAGTATGCCAGCTCATAAGGGGTGATCTGCAGTCTGCCAACACCATCAGTACTGCACTGTCCGTTGAGGTCGAAAGTCACCGCAGCAATGTCGTTCTACGCCTCGGGTTCTTTTCAGGCCTCAGCTGCCGACATTTGCGGACTGTCTCAGCATGCCACATATTGCTGCATTAAACAGGTCACTGAAGCCCTGTACGCATACAGGAGGGACTTGATCAGCTTCCCTATGACCAGGGAGGCACAGGCAGAGAGGGCTCTCAGATTCTCCAGAATTGCAATCTTCCCCAAAGTGCAGGGAGCAATAGACTGTACGCATATCGCGATGCGGGCACCTTTTCAGGATGCAGAGGTTTTCAGGAACCGCAAGGGATTCCATTCCCTGACTGTCCAACTCATTGTTGATCACCTGCAAATTATAATGGCAGTGAATGCTAAATTTCCGGGCAGCATCCATGATGCTCACATCCTGCGTGAGAGCACTGTATCTGACATGTTTAACAATCAGCCACAAGGTCAATGCTGGATGCTTGGTGACAAAGGATATGGCCTTGCGACCAGGCTGATGACCCCCCTGCATGACACCCACACCGAAGCCGAGAGGCGATACAATGAGAGCCACAGAGCCACTCACAATATCATGGAAAAAAACACTGGAGTGCTTGAACCACTCAGGAGGCGAGCTACAATACCACCCTGAGCAGGTAGCTTAATTCGTGGTAGTGGGCTCCATGCTGCACAACTTGGCTATCAGGAGGGGACAAGAATTGCCTGATGTGTCTGATAGTCCACCTCTCCAGAGAGAGGAAGAGGAGGCGGCGCTGACATCGGCCCAGACAATCAGGCTGATGCTAAAGCCATGCCCCCCGTCCCCGTAGACCTCATGAAAGGGCCCGTGGTGGCATGATAGCCGCAAGAGCCTTACATCAGGAGCTCATCAATGAGCACTTTGCCTGAAACAACGTTGGTGTATTTACAAGGCTGACACACTGCTAGGTGTGCAGGTCATATATCAATGGTGGGCATCACCTTGATGACAGTTAAAGTTTAAGTTGATTGAAGTTAATTGTAATTATACCCTGAAGGAATCACCAGCGTGTAACAGTGCAGCTATCTGAGCCAATGCGCAACAAGGTTTTGTTAAAATAAAAAACATTTAAACTGAACAATTTTCTGAAATCATCAGTATTTCTGTAAAAAAAAACAACCCTTCCCCCCCCACCGCCCTCGCTTCTCCTCCCCACCTCTACCCCTACCCCTTCCCCTCCTGACTCCAAGCCACCTGGCCGAGGAGCTCCTCAGGCAATGCTTCATTGGGGGGTGGACGGGGGGGGGGGGGAGATGATGACAGCTGAACCGCTGCTTCGATGGATATAGGAGACGATGGTCCCGAGGTGGGAATGTGCTACGAGCCAGAAGCAAAATGTTGCTCCTGGCTCTCGAGTGGTTGGTAATGGGGATGCATCACCTTGGGGTGCAGTGCCGCGCTCCGGGACCACTGGGAGCCCTCTGCCACCAGTGTTCCTGGCTACCAGCTCCAGAACCCCCTCCATCCCTTCCATGTTATATCTTATTTGTTGGACAAAAACACGGTGCCAACTATGTTCTTGGTGCTTAGTAGGCTTTTTGCTGCTGGTGAATCTTCCTCGTGCCTCCCACAACAGCCAGACAAGCACACACCACAGCCACACAGTGCCTCTGAGCTCACTCTCTATCTGCCTCCTCTTCTGCGCATGTCATGCCAACCCTTGACCTCCTGAATCATGGGAATCGAGTGTTGCCATGCCGTTGCTAAGGACGGCGACACTTTACGGCAGAAGGTCAGAGAGATTTAATGCTAACGCCTATTTCATATCGCTCGCGGTAACGCCCAGTTTCAAAAATGGAGACTAGGTGCTTTGAGAATGGGCGAGAAGCCGGCGATCTGAAAACCCATTTTTACCAGGGCAAAATGGCAAGTTGGATCCAAAATTGGCTTGGAGGTAGGAAGCAAAGGGTAATGGTTGATGGATGTTTTTGTAACGTAAGATGTTTCCAGTGGGGTTCTGCAGGGCTCAGTACTGAGTCTCTTGCTTTTTGTGGTATATATCAATGATTTAGATTTGAATATAAGGAGTATGATTAAGAAGTTTGCAAATGACACTAAAATTGGCTGTGTGGTTGATAATGAAGAGGAAAATCATGGGCAGCAGGAGGATATCAATCTACTGGTCAGGTGGGCAGAGCAGTGACAAATGGAATTTAATTCAGAGAAATGTGAGGTGATGCACTTTGGGAGGGCTAATAAGGAAAGGGTATACACCTTAACCGATAGGCCACTTAATAGTGTAGCTGAACAAAGGGACCTTGGAGTGCTTGTCCACAGAACTCTTTTTGGAAGACAACGACATCCCTGAAAGTAGCAGGCCAGGTGGATAAGGTGGTTAAGAAGGCATACGAAATGCTTGCCTTTATTGGCCGAGGCATAGAATATAAGAGCAGGGAGGTTATGCTTAAATTGTACAACACTTTGGTTAGGCCACTGCTGGAATACTGCGTGCAGTTCTGGTCGCCGTATTATAGGAAGGACGTGACTGCACTAGAGAGGGTGCAGAGGAGATTTACTAGGATACTGCCTGGAATGGAGAATCTTAGTTATGAGGACAGATTGGATAGGCTGGGTTTGTTCTCATTGGAACAGAGGAAGTTGAAAGGAGACCTCATTGAGGTGTACAAAGTACTGAGGGGCCAGGACATAGTGGATAATAAGGGCCTATTTCCATTGGTGGAGGGGTCTATTACGAGGGGGCATAGTTTTAAGGTGGTCGGTGGAAGGTTAAGAGGGGATTTGAGGGGGGGGGGACATCTTTACGCAGAGGGTTGTGGGGATCTGGAATTCGCTGCCTGAAAGAGTGGTGGATGCAGAAATCCTCACCATTTTTAAGAGATGGTTGGATGGTCACTTAAAGTGCCGCAACCTAGAGCTGGTAATTGGGATTAGACTGGATGACCTTTTGTTGGATGGTGCAGATATAATGATAAGTACTGCAAGGAGTCGAATACGGCCAGGTTGATCTCCTGGATTAGTTTTGATCGCCTGGATGGGTTGGAGAGGAATTTTCCCAGATTTTTTTCTCCCAAAATTGGCCCAGGTTTTTATCTGGTTTTTGTCTCTCCCAGGAGATCACATGGCTCCAATTGGGGTGGAGTGTAGAATGTTTCAGTATAAGGGTATCGCAGTTGTGTGAGGCGGGCTGGTTGGGCTGGGTGCTTTTTGCCTTTCCGTCATTCTTCATAGATTTATATGAAACCTTTAGGGCTGCTGACCAAGGGGCGTGCAGCTCTTTGTTGGCCGGCGTGGACACGATGGGCTGAAATGGCCTCCAGCCTCCTTCTGTGCTGTAAATTTCTATGTTTCTACCGCCCACGCTGGAAATAACACCCACGCTGGAAATAATGCCCATATTAGGGGCCGCCCATTTAAAACTGAGATGAGGAGGAATTTCTTCTCTCAGAGAGTTGTGGAGGCTGTGTCATTGAATATATTTAAGGCAGAGATAGATAGATTTTTGAGCAAAATGGGATAAAGGGTTCTGGGGAATGGGCAGGGAAATGGAGCTGAATCCATGATCAGATCATGATCTTATTGAATGGTGAAGCAGGCTCGAGGGGCCAAATGGCCTACTCCTGCTCCTATTTCTTTTGTTCTTATGTTTATATCCTTGGTGCATCTTTTGTTATTCAAAGTGAGGGATCTTAAAACTGGGAAGTGGAACACATTGACATTTTGGACAAGCCTGTCAATTTTAAATATTTCCGAGTTAGATATATTGGGGTGGATTTTAACTTTCACTGCCAGGCAGAAGACTGGAGGTAATGGATCAGCCCCCATTATACACCCTGCTTGTTTTCTATCCCTGGCACAGAATGTATATTAAGCCTTCATTGTTTAATTAGCATCAGCCCAATCCTTCCCTAGCATTCCGTCTTCACTTTGAGGACACATTTAAGGCAATCCTTGGAACATTTCTTCTAAATGGTCAAGCTTTAATTATTCATTGAGCTTCTGAGTGTAGAGAAATATCCATAACTGTGCTAATCCACCAGATCGTGACACAGATAAATGAAAGGAAGAGAAAATACTGATACAGCGAATGAAGCATAGATGGGAGGTATTAACAATGATGTCCATGGGTAAAAGTGCATTAGCTAATGTTCTGTGATTGGAACAAGTGAAGTAATGGATCGCTGGTAACCAAAGATTCTGCTTTGTCTCTATTTTCTCTCCAGTTTACTCCAGTGCTCTCCTAAATGTGCTGACTCATGCTGGGTAGGTGGGCAGTTCCTTATGCATCAACAGCTCTCCAGTCCTTCACCCAATATGATAAGGAGTGGGAACTCTGGCTGATTTCAACCTCCCCTCCCACTCTGGGGACGTGCAACCAATTGCAGAGCCCCGACGGTGGTTAAAGCTGATATGAGCCAATTCAGCGGAGATCGGGGCCTAGATTTTCTATTCTAGTTACGTGATTTGTCAATTAAAAAACAAAGTTCTGCCCCAGAGGTAAGGAGACCTCGCAGACCTACTGCAGCCATTCTCCAGCCATTATAAGGTGGTCTTCTGGGTGCAGACCAATGTGGCACCAAATGGGAGTGCAGTGGACTTAACTAATTGAAAATATGGGCAGCCATTAGTTTCCCTAGACATCTTCCCATTTAGCATTCCACTGGAATATTTAAATGTAGAGCAGGAATGCTCCTCCAGGCCCCACAAGGAAACCATAGGCCAACCCCTGACCCGGGCTTCATTTTCCTGACAGCAATCACCTCAGAACTCGTCCACCACTGCCTCCCCATTCCAATCATTCCTTCCGAATCTGGGTGAGAGCCAGTGGTCCCATACTGAAATGAAGTCCGGAAGTTAAAATGGTCAAGCTCTCACGCTGGTACCTTCATGCCCCAACCCCTGGATGCTGCACTCCACCACCCCGCCCCCCTCCCCCCCCCCCCCCACCCGCCCTCCCCCCACAGTTAAATTGGGGCTAATGCCTTCAATGTAAACTAAAAATATCCCTGAGGCCTGCTTCAACGAGTCTCCATCCCAAGTGGAGGCCTTCAACATGTTACTAATCCTGGGCTTAGAAAGTCAGCGGTGGGTGGGGAGGCGGGAGGGGGGCGGTGGTCAGAGAGGCCTCCCCATACGGAAACCCTAGGCCGCTGAGTATTTCCGGCATTATGTATTTTTATTTCAGATTTAATTATTTGGATTGTTTTGCTTGTATCTCTCTGATTAAAACTGGCATTCAGTGTCTTACCTTTCCCGATACATCTACAAGGTTAAAAGATCAACATAAGCCTGCTGTGCTAATTTTGTAAATAATAATCAGGGAGCTGATTTTGCAACGTGTAATTGTTCTAGTCAGACTTGTACTTGAACCTTTAAAAAAACAATTTTAAAACTATGCTTAAAACTAGGTTTAAATAAGTCAGCGCTCTTTAATTTGTAGGAGCACGCCATCTTTTTTTGTGGAAATACTGATGTATTCCACTATTGTCACGTAGTACATGAGCTCTCAATCACATGAATGAGATCTGGACTAACAGATATGTCAAACAATCAAACATTTTTTTAAATTTATAAAATGATTATAATCTGGTGCAGTATTTACACAGACATAGCAAGAATTTACTGTGTAAAACAGAGTGGATATAAATTAAATTAATTTAAAATTATTCACTTTCTTTCTTTCAACATGTATGGTGTGCTATCCCTCTTTGTCCTCCTAGCCCTCTCCCGAGTGTTTGACAAGACCAACAGCTCCATCCTCCTTTACTGCTTTTCCACTGTGCCATTCCACTACTGCCTGTCCCATTTTAATCATCTCCACTCTAGAACTGGCTTTTTCTCATGCCTCTGTACAATTATCTTGGAAGAGTCCCAAAGTTTTATCTTCTTTTTCCTCAGGCACGGAGTCATCTTCCACGTATATGCTGACTACCATTTATTCTACAATTATTATGCTGTTATATTCCTTGTCCAACATCAAATCATGGATGAGCCAGATTTTCTCCAACTTAACTTTGACAAGAATAACTTGCATTAATTTTAGAGTCATAAAACATCCCAAGGCACTCCAGGAGCATTATCAAACAAAATTTGACACTGAGCCATATAAGGAGATATTAGGGCAGGTGACCAAAAGCTTGGTCAAAGAATGTCTTAAAGGAGTAAAGAGAGGTAGATTGGTGCAGAGGCTAAGGGAGGGAATTCCAGAGCCGAGGACCTAGACAGCTGAAGGCACGGCCGGCAATGGGGGAGCGATTAAAATCGGGGATGCGCAAGTGGACAAAATTGGAGGAGCGCAGAGATCTTGGAGAATTGTAGGGCTGAAGCTGGTTACAGAGATTGGAGGACCATGGAGAGATTTGAGAACATGGACAAGAATTTTACATTTTTAATCTGTGTTCAAATAGATGACGATCAGAATTTTCAACGGAAGTATTTCTGGACGTTGCCGGACTGAAGCTAATCTGTTTGGCTCTCCCCAAAAGCATCCACCCCCACTCAATCCACTTCTAATTCACTCACACAAATTATACCTGACAGACAGGTGCCCATTTTGATTCTGAATTGAGCTTCAAGTCACATATGCTATCCATCACCAAGACCACTTGCGTGAGTCTTTGACTGAGCGGTAGCATTCCTGCCTCTGAGTCAGAAGGTGCAGGAAACCCTGCTCCAGACAGTCCCAGCGAGTCGAGCCCGGATCTACAACTCTGAATTCTGGGTTGACATCCCTGGGATACTTGCATCTGGTGGGTGTGTGCTGTCCCCCTCCCCTTCCATCATATGGGTTTTACATGGGATTACACCGGATATACGGCACAGAAACAGGCCATTCAGCCCAACCAGTCCATGCCGCCGTTTTTGCTCCACTCGAGCCTCCTCCCGTCTTTCCTCATTTAAATCTATCAGCATAACCCTCTATTCCCTTCTCCCTCATATGTTTATTTAGCCTCCCCTTAAGTGCATCTATATTATTCGCTTCAACCACTCCCTGTGGTAGCGAGTTCCACATTCTCACCACTCTTTGGGTAAAGAATTTCCTTCTGAATTCACTATTGAATTTCTTGGTGACTATCTTTTATTGATGGCCTCTGGTTGTGCTCTTCCCCACAAATGGAAACATACTCTCTGCATCCACTCTATCAAAACCTTTCATAATTTTAAACATCTCTATTAGGTCATTCCTCAGCTTTTTTTAATCAAGAGAAAAGAGACCCAGCCTGTTCATCCTTTCCTGATAAGTATACCCTCGCATTTTGGTATTATCCTTGTAAATCTTCTCTGCACCATCTCAAGTGCCTCTATATCCTTTTTATAATATGGTGACCAGAACTGTATGCAGTACTGTAAGGGACCGACATTCAGGGTCCGTATAAGACCTGATTACGCCGTTTTGCGGTGGCCATGCTGCGGAATCGAGTGGCTGCCCCGACCCAAATTCAGGTCGGGCGTCACCAAAACGTGCGCTGCCGCTCTCCCTCATCTCCAGAATACTCCGACTGAAATTTAGTTTAAAAAATCATTGCTCCACCGCGTAGTGCACCCAACAGCTTTCTCTGTCAGTACAATATCTCCTGATGGTGTGCGGCCCGGCAGCGCGGTGGCCCTTCAAAGGGAGGGCCCACTGCCGCGGCCGCCATGTTTTTATTTTTGCCAGCTGACTTCCCGATTGGCTGGAAAAATGTAGCCCACGGGTTCGGCCGGGTCGCCAACAGGTAGCCTGGCACCCTCCCTGGTGGCCCAGTGGCCGAAGCTAAAAAATGCCCGATTCTCTCCCCTTTACCGGAGGGGAGAGAACGTGGTGACACACACACCCTGTGACATCACCACCACTCCGCCGCTGAGTGACTCGATCCCACCCCACCTTCCACCCCTCAGCCTGACTTACCACCGCACTTCCGCCCCGACTATGACCGACATCCGGTCCAACGGCAAAAAAAGTACTAATTGCCTAAAATCGATCCAGAGTGTGCCTCAACGCTCCCGGCGGAAAAACCAGATAGGAAATCGTTGGTATGCCAGCTTTCTTGCATGCCTGAATTTCAGCCCCTAAGTGTGGTCTAACCAAGGTTTGATACAGGTTCAGCATAACTTCCCTACTTTTCAATTCTATACCTTTTAGAAATAAATCCTAGTGCTCGGTTTGCTTTTTTTTTATAGCCTTGCTAACCTGTGTCACAACTTTTAGCAATTTGTGTATTTGTATCCGAGATCCCTTTGTTCCTCTATCCCACCTAGACTCTCACCCACCAAGTAATAAGTGACTTCCCTATTCTTCCTACCAAAATGTAATACCTCACATTTATCTGTGTTGATCTTCATTTAGCAATTATAAGCCCATTCTGCAAGTTTATTAATGTCCTCCTGTAATTTGTTGCAGTCTTCCCCAGTATTGACTGTCGCCCCCAATTTGGTGTCATTTGCAAATTTAGAAATTGTGGTTTTGATTCCAAAGTCTAAATCATTGATATAAATTGTGAACAACAGTGGTCCCAACACTGACCCTTGTGAAACACCACTACCCTTCTGCCATTGGGTTGTGAAACCTTATAAATCTCCTGCCATATAGAGCTAACTACCCGATCAGCCGGTATAAAGATGATTACGGCTATGGAAGTATTGTTAATGAGCCTGCAAATCCTTCCATGATTTTTCACTGTTTTCCAAGAGACGAGCGAGAAGATATGAAAATAACAACAAGACTTCTGCAACACCCCTCCCTTTCACACCTTGCATCACCCCACGACGGCCAAGGTCATTTACAAAACCTCCATTGGCCTTAGAATCATAGGATAGAATGGTTACAGCACAGAGGAAGACCATTTGGCCCGTCGAGCCCGTGCCGACTCTCAGCTAGTCCCAATCTCATGCCCTTTCCCGTAGCCCTGCAATTTATTTCCTTCAGATACTTATCCAACTCCCCTTTGAAAGATAAGATTGGGTCTGTCTCCACCACCTTTTCAGGCAGTGCATTACAGAAACCAACCACTCGCTGTGTAAAAATGTTTTTTCTTATATCGCCTTTGGTTCTTTTGCCAATCATCTTAAATCTGTGTCTCCTGGTTCTTGACCCTTCTACTAATGGGAACAGTTTCTATCTATCTATTCTGTCCAGACCCTTCATGATTTTTAACACCTCTATCAAATCTCCTTTCAATCTTCTCTGCTCCAAGGAGAACAAGCCCAGCTTCTCCTGTCTATCAACATAACTGAAGTCCCTCATTCCTGGAATCATTCTCGTATATCTTTTCTGCACCTTCTCTAAGGCCTTCACATCCTTCCTAAAGTGTTTTGCCCAGAATTGGACATAGTACTTGATCGAGACTTGGATATAGGGCGTATGATTAAGAAGTTTGCACATGATACTAAAATAGGCTGTGTGGTGGATAATGAAGAAGAAAGCTGCGGACTGCTGAAAGATATCAATCAACTGGTCAGATGGGCAGAACAGTGGCAAATGGAATTTAATCCAGAGAAGTGTGAGGTTATGCAGTTGAGAAGGGCTAATAAGGAAAGAGAATTCCCATTAAATGCGAGGACACTGAGAAATGTAGAGGAACAAAGGGACCTTGGAGTGCATATACACAGATCCCTGAAGGTAGCAGGCCAGGTAGATAAGGTCGTTAAGAAGGCATACGGAATGCTTGTCTTTATTAGCCGAGGCATAGAATACAACAGCAGGGGGTTATGCTTGAACTGTGTAAAACACAGATTAGACCACAGCTGAAATACAGATTGAACCTCTCTTATCCAACACCATTCCCGGCCGTCGTGTGGCACATGCGCAGAACTCTGATCCACCCCCCCACACCCCGCCACCAGGTTTCCCATTCCCTTTATTATTCAATTAAATCATTCACCTAAACAGAAAATCCACACACTTATTTAGAAAGAAAGTGATCAGCAGTAGCAGAAGCCCCCTCAACCTAGAACACTCGAGGCCCGACGGCCCGCCGACACCACACTGACTGACTGACTGACGCACACACACACTCATAAAACACATGACCTTCCCTTATCCGGAAATATCCCTCATTCAGAACAGGCCAGGTCCCGAGGGTTCCAGAAAAGGGAGGTTCAACCTGTACTGTGTGCAGTTCTGGTCACCGTATTACAGGAAGGACGTGATTGCACTGGAGAGGGTACAGAGGAGATTTACGAGGATGTTGCTGAGTGGGGAGAATTTTAGCGGACAGATTAGATAGGCTGGGTTTGTTTTCCTTGGAACAGAGGAGACTGAGGGGAGACCTCATTGAGGTGTATAAAATTATGAGGGACCTAGATATAGTGGATAAAAAGGGTCTATTTCCCTTAGCAGAGGGGTCAACAACCATCTGACATAAATTTAAAGTAATTGGTAGACGGTTTAGAGGGGATTTGAGGGGAAATTTCTTCACATAGAGGGTCTTTTGGGGTCTGGAACTCACTGCCTGAAAGGGTGGTAGAAGCAGAAACCCTCACCACATTTAAAAAGTACTTGGATGTGCACTTGAAGTGCCATAACCTGCAGGGTTACGGACCTTGAGCTGGAAAGTGGGATTAGGCTGGATAACCTCTTGTTGGCCGGCACGGACACGATGGGCCGAAATGTCCTTCTTCCATACTGTAAACTTATGTGATTCTATGATTCTGTGATGCTCCAGTTGGGGCCGAACCAATGTTTCATATTCATAATTTCCACACTTTTGTACTCTATGCTAGATTTTCCGATCATTTCTCGGCGATTTTCTCGGTAGTACAGCTGTTTTTCTGCCCGGCGAAAGTTCCCCCTTAAGTTTTTTCATGGTATTGCCCACATCTGAACACGCCCGCCGGGACTAAACCGCCCACGTGCAACGGCGAGAAAAACCGCCAGGGCATACGTTTGGCCTCAACCCGCTGCTTAACCAGAGCGGTAGTTGAGTACTCTGCAAAGAAAGGTTTTTAATTTTAAAATGGCGATTAGGTATAAAAGTGCCTTGGGAATGCTTTTTACGTTTTTTTAAATTTACATTTTTTAAAGTTTTTCCCCCTCCCTCGGCCCAACCGCAGCCTTGGACTAAATTTTAAATACTTACCGTCCATTCCGGAAAGAACCACCCATTTTACTAAGCTTCCATTTAACCGCCGAGAAAACCGCCGACAATGAAGGTGCAATGCCCATTTTCTCGCCGGGCGATTAGTTTTAATTACTTTAAACATAAAAGTGGAAATTCTCGCCAGCATTACCCACCGAACGTTAGCGGTTCTGCTCAGCGGGCAGTCGGGCGTTGAGGGGCTCATAAGAAAGTCTAACCCTCTACCTCTATTCATGAAGCCCAGGATCCCGTAAGTCTCTTTAACTACTTTCTCAACTGCCCTGTCACCTTCAACGGTTTGTGCACACATACCCCCAGTTCTCTCTGTCCATGCACCCTCTTTAGCATTGCACCATTTAGTTTATATGTCCTCTCCTCATTTTTTCTACTAAAATGTATCACTTCACAGTTTACTGCATTAAATTTCATCTGACACGTGGCCGCCCATTTCACCAGCCTGTCTATGTCTTCCTGAAGACTATCACTGACCTCCTCACTGTTCACTATACTTACAAGTTTTGTGCCATCTGCAAATTTTGAAATTGTGCCCTGTTCACCCAGGTCCAAGTCATTAATATATATCAAGAAAAGCAATGGTCCTAGAACCGACCCTTGGGGAACACCACTGTATCCCTTCCTCCGGTCCAAAAAACAACCGTTCACCACCACTCTCTGCTTCCAGTCACTTAGCCAATTTTGTATCCATGCTGGCACTGGCCCTTCTATTCCATGGGCTTCACCTTTGCTGGTAAGCCTATTATGTGGCACTTTGTCAAACGCCTTTTGGAAATCCATGTACACTATGTCAACCGCATTACCCTCATCAACACTCTCTGTTACCTCATCAAAAAACTCGATCAAGTTGGTTAAACACAATTTGCCTTTACCAAATCCGTGCTGGCTTTCTTTAATTAATCCACACATTCAAGTGACTGTTAATTTTGTCACTGATCACATTTTCTAAAAGCTTCCCCATTACTGAGGTTAAACTGACTGGCCTGAAGTTGCTGGGTTTATCGTTACATCCTTTTTTGTACAAGGTTGTAACATTTGCAATTCTCCCGTCCTCGGGCACCGCTCCCATATCTATGGAGGATTGGAATATTATGGCCAGTACCTCCGCGATTTCAGCCCTCAATTCCCTCAGCATCCTAGGATGCATCCCATCCGCTCCTGGTGATCTATCTACTTTAAATACAGCCAGCCTTTTATAAAACCTCTTCTTTATTAATTTTTTTCCTATCAAGTGTCTCCACTACCTCCTCCTTCACTATGACTATGACAGTATCCTCTTCCTTGGTGAAGACAGATGCAAAGTATTCGTTTAGTACCTCATCCATACCTGCCTCCATGCAAAGGTCTCCTTTTTGGTCCCTAATCAGCCCCACCCCTCCTCTTACTATCCTTTTACTAAATATATGCCGATAGACTTTTGAATTATCTTTTATGTTGGCTGCCATTCTATTCTAATATCCATTCTTTGCCCCTCTTATTTTCTTTTTCACCTCCTTTGACCTTTCTCTATATCACCTGATTCTCAGATGGATTTGCAACCTGACATCTGTCATACGCGCTCTTTTTCTGTTTCATCATATTCTCTGTCTGTTTCGTCATCCAGGAAGCTCTGATTTTAATTGCCCTGCCTTTCCCCTGAGTGGGAATGTACCTCAACTGTATTTGCACTATTTCCTCTTTAAAGGCAGCCCATTGTTCCATTACAGTTTTACCTGCCAATCTTTGATTCCAGTTTACCTTCTTGCTGGGCTTCTGAACTTTAGCCTATATAAAGTGCACCTTGTACAAAACTCAACTACCCACACTGAGTTCCATCCACTCTGCCTTCACCATCCCCAAAAGCATTGCATTCTAAATCTTGATCCTCGTTAATAAATCCTCTCACAGCCTAGCTCCACATGACCTCTCTGTAACGTTCTCCAGCCCTACATCATAACTAGGACTTGCATGTTGGCACGTCACCACCAGTGGCCAAGACATCAGCCATCTTAGCCGTACTCTCTGCACCCGCCTTCCTCCCTAAACAACAACAACAACTTGTATTTATATAGCGCCTTTAATGTAGTAAAACATCCCAAGGTGCGTCACAGGAGTGTTATAAGACAAAAACATTTATTTGATACTGAGCCAGATAAGAAGAAATTAGAGCAGATGACCAAAAGCTTGGTCAAAGAGGTAAGTTTTAAGGAGCGACTTAAAGGAGGAAAGAGAGCTAGAGAGGCAGAGAGGTTTAGGCAGAGAGTTCCAGAGCTTGGAGCTGAGGCGACAGAAGACATGGTCACCAATGGTTGGGCAATTATAATCAGGGATGCTGAAGAGGGCAGAATTAGAGGAGCGCAGATATCTTGGGGGGGGTTGTGAGGCTGAAGGAGATTACAGAGATAGGGAGGCGCGAGGCCATGGAGGGATTTGTAAACAAGGATGAGAATTTTGTAATCGAGGCGTTGCTTAACTGGAAGCCAATGTAGGTCAGCGAGCACAGGGGATATGGATGAGCGGGTCTTGGTGCGAGTTATGACATGGACAGCCAAGTTTTGGATGACCTCAAGTTCATGTAGGGTGGAATGTGGAAGGCCAGCCAGGAGTGCATTGGAATAGTCAAGCCTATAGGTAACAAGTGCACGGATGAGGGCTTCAGCAGCAGATGAGCTGAGTCAAGGACAGTGTCGGGCGATGTTACAGAGGTAGAAATAGACGGTTTATGCTGCGGATATGTGGCCAGAAGCTCATTTCAGAGGGATATAGTCAGTGGCTAGGGAACGCAGTTTGTGACGGGGACCAAAGATAATGGATGATAAATTCGGTCGCGCCTCAGTTGGGGCGATGTCCTGGGCAGGAGCGATAAATTTTGCGCCGGCAAATTGTTTGTGTCTGCCGCCGCAAAGTTCATCAGCTGGGCCTGGAGTTTGGAGCGATGCGCTAAGGGAGACATTGCAAGCCTCTTTTAAGGCGCTAGGCCGGCTGAGCAAAGGAAAATCCAGAGCTAAACAGCCGGCCTCGGAGCGCCATAATAGAGGCCTGGGGGGGAAAAAAACCCTGAAAAAAAACAACACCAAAAACATTCCCAATAGCTCATGGCACAACAACATAAATCGCAAGAAAAACCAATCACACTTGCCTGAGGTCAGCATTACTTACCACACATCGCCTTTCACAGGCGTTCCCACCAGAGCGCGCTGTGTAGTGCTAAGGGTTGGACGGCAACCAAAAATCGAATCAGTGTTGCAACCAGGGCCATTGCACACCGGATCGCCACTTCCGGGTGGTAATGCTCTGCACCCCATCGATACTGGCATCGAGTATCCCGGTGGGACGCTGGAACCTGGCTGCCTAGGCGCAAGTGCTTTCTGCAGCCATTGCCGCTCCTCCAGGGCTAAGAGGGGTGGCAAAATACCAAAAATCCAGCCCAGTGGTTTCGGCCTTCCCAATAATTGGAGAAAATTTCTGCTCATCCAGAACTGGATGTCGGACAAGCAGTTTAGAGATATCGGAGGGGTCGAGAGAAGTGGTGGTGAGGTAGAGCTGGGTGTCGTCAGCGTACATGTGGAAACTGACGCCGTGTTTTCAGATGATATCGCCAAGAGGGCAGCATATAGATGAGAAATAGGAAGGCGCCAAGGACAGATGCTTGGGGGACACCTCAACCTTGCTAACTCCTCAAAACTGATCTCTTCGAGTAAGCTTTCACTCATCTCCCCTAATGCTGTTCTCATAATAAAGGATGAAACTGAGTACTATGCACAATAAGCAAATGTGACCTTAGCTCGTTTAATAAGACTCTAGAGTACAGGTACCTCGTGGGTAGCCTGCTTATATACAGTGGTCCCAAGGGATGCTGGGATCCCTTGGGACTCCAACAGGTAGGCCCTGTGGTGGTAGTGTAATACAGGTTACAAGGGGTTAAATACATAACATCACTCCCCCGTGAAGTCAACAGTACACTTATTTACAAGGTGAGATGATTTGGGACTTTTCGTTCCTTTGTCGATCGTCTCGGTACACATACTGGTGTGGGTGGGTTAGTCAGTTCTTCACTGGGCTGTTGGGCAGCCGGCCTTGCCGGCCTGCTGGGGATGATGAGTTCGGCTTTGTGGTCAACCATGATGTCAGTTGCCACTTGTGTGTGTCAAAGTTGGTGGTGTCTTCTTCGGGTTGTTCGTAGCTGTTGGTGAACCGCAATTTGATTTGGTCCAAATATTTTCTGTCCATTTGTCCATTGGCCAATTTGACTTGAAACACCCTACTCCCCTCTTTGGTTGTGACCGTGCCAGCGAGCCATTTGGGACCATATCCAAAATTAAGCACAAACACAGGATCATTGATCTCAATATCACGTGACAAATTTGCGCAGTCATGGTACACACTTTGTTGATGCCGCTTGCCCTCCACGTGATCATGGAGATCAGGGTGGACAAGAGAGAGCCTTGTTTTTAGCGCCCTTTTCATGAGTAGCTCGGCTGGGGGAACCCCGGTGAGCGAGTGGGGTCTGGTGCGGTAGCTGAGCAGCACTCGGGACAGCTGGGTCTGCAGGGAGCCTTCCGACATAAGTTTCAAACTTTGCTTGATGGTCTGAACTGCCTGTTCTGCCTGGCCGTTGGATGCGGGCTTGAATGGGGCAAATGAGACATGTTTGATCCCATTGCGGGTCATGAATTCAGCACGGATGAAGCACGGCCCATTGTCGCTGACGAGGACATCAGGCAAGCCGTGCGTGGCAAACATAGCCCGTAGGCTTTCAATAGTGGCCGTGGACGTGCTTACAGACATTATTGCACATTCAATCTATTTTGATTAAGCGTCCACGACAACCAAAAACATGTTGCCTAGAAATGGGCCCACATAGTCCACATGGATCCTCGACCACGGTTTGGAGGGCCACGACCACAAACTTAGCGGTGCCTCTCTGAGTGCATTGCTCAGCTGAGAGTAAGTGTTGCACTGGCGCACGCATGACTCTAAATCTGAGTCGATGCCAGGCCACCACACATGGGATCTGGCTATGGCTTTCATCATTATAATGCCTGGGTGAGTGCTGTGCGGTTCACATATGAACATATCTCTGCCTTTCTTGGGCAAGACCACGCGATTGCTCCACAACAGACAGTCCGCCTGCAGGGACAACTAGTTTTTGCATCTATGGAACGGCTTAATTGCCTCCTGCATCTCCGCTGAGACATTGGACCAGCTTCCATGGAGGACACAGTTTTTTTTACCAAGGACAGTAAAGGATCCTGGCTGGTCCAGGTCCTAATCTGGTGGGCCGTAACGGGGGATTTTCGTTCTCGAATGCCTCCATGACCATGAGCAAGTCTGCTGGCTGTGCCATTTCCACCCCAGTGATGGGCAATGTCAGCCAACTGAGAGCATCTGTGCAGTTCTCTGTGCCCAGTCTGTGGCAGAGTACATAGTAGTATGCCGACAGCATGAGTGCCCATCTTTGGATCCGGGCAGAGGCATTGGTGTTAATCCCTTTGCTCACAGAGAACAGCCATAAGAGTGGCTTTTGGTCAGTTTCAAGCTCAAACTTGAGGCCATATAAGATCTGGTGCATTTTTTTTACCCCGTAAATGCATGGCAGAGTCTCTTTTTCAATCATGCTGTCGGCCCTTTCGGCCTTGGACAAACTCCTGGACGCATAAGCGACCGGCTGCAAGATCCCCGATTCGTTAGCCTGTTGTAACACACACCCGACCCCGTATGATGATGCATCACAAGCTAGCACTAATCTTTTACAAGTTATACAGGACAAGCAGTTTATTTGAACACAACAGATTTCTGGCATTCTTAAAGAAAGCCTCTTGTGAATTCCCACATACCCAGACATCTCCCTTGTGCAGTAGTGTATGTAATAGTTCTAGCAGGGTGCTTAACCCAGGTAGGAAATACCGAAATAGTTAAGGAGTCCCAGGAACGACCGCAGCTCCGGCGTGTTCTTGATAGCCTCCGTCTTGGTGTCGGTGGGTCTGATGCCGTCTGCCGTGATTCTTCTTCCCACAACCTGTCGAAGGCCTTTTTACTCATTATGGACTGACTTGCACCCATGTCCAGTTCCATAGATACTGGAATACTGTTCAGTTCAACTTTCAACATTATTGGTGGACATTTTGTAGTGAATGTGTGTACCCCGTATACTTCTGCCTCCTTGGTACGAGTCTCCAATTCAGCCTGATCCACAGTGGATCGATCTTCCTCTGCAACGTGGTGGTTTGCAGGGTTTGCAGCTCGCCTGCACATTCACTGGAGGTGTCCCATTGTTCTGCAACCATTGCACGCATAGTGCTTGAAGTGGCATTGATGGGGCCGATGATCACCTCCACATCGTCAACAAGGTGTTAACTGCCTCGCATTAACAACTGATGGCGGACTCTGGGTCATCTGAGGTCGGGCAGCAGCAGCCGGCGTGTATGTTCTGCCATGTATAGTTCTGCTCGAAACCAACATTACTTTATGCACAGTACTGGCCGAAACTTCTTTACTCTGCAAAATCAGTTTGGTGTTGTCGCTGGTGGACATAAATGCCTGGGCTAGCGTTATGGCTTTACATAAGTTCGGAGTTTCTGCAATCAGCAGTTTGTGAAAGATTGTCTCATGGCCAATGCCCAGTACAAAAAAGTCTCTAAGCATCTGTTCTAGGAATCCCTCAAACTCATAATGTCCTGCGAGGCGCCTTAATTCGGTGACATCGCTCGCCACTTCCTGGCCCTCCGATCGTTGACACGTGTAGAACCGATATCTTGCCATCAAAACGCTTTTCTTAGGATTTAGGTGCTCCTAGACCAGCGTACACAATTCTTCATAGGATTTCTCTGTTGGTTTTGCCGGAGCTAGGAGGTTCTTCATGAAGCCATAGGTTGATGCCCCACAGACAGTTAGGAGGATCGCCGTTCGTTTGGTAGCATTCTCGTTCCCCTTCCAGCTCATTGGCCACGAAGTATTGGTCGAGTCTCTCCATGAAGGCCTCCCAATCATCCCCTTCTGAGATCTTCTCCAGGATACCAACTGTTCTTTGCATTTTCGCGCGGTTGTTTGTTACCTCGTCGCCAATTGCTACGCTCATAATAAAGGATGAAACTGAGTACTGTGTACAATGAGCAAGTGTGACCTTAGCTCCTTTAATAAGACTCCAGAGTGCAGGTACCTCGTGGGTGGCCTGCTTATATACCGTGCACCAAGGGATGCTGGGATCCCTTGAGACTCCAACAGGTAGGCCCTCTTGTGTTAGTGTAATACAGGTTACAAGGGGTTAAATACATAACACCTAACCCCTAATCCTACTCAGCATCTATTTCTCTTCTGTGAAATGTCTTGAGACAATTACCATGTTAACGTTTCCCTAAGTGCAAACTGTTGTTCTAATTGAGTCGTCGGTAAATCTGATATTTTTAGGCACTAGCAGATCTTTGTGACGTTCCCACATAGTAAGTCAGAGAATGTATTGTTTTATCTTGACAGGAGTGCAATATCATGAAATGAAAAATTTGTTCTTACAGTTGAGGGCTAGTGATTTGCTGCAACACAATATCCCATGACAAATCCTGCCATTTTTACCCTAAAACACACACATTTCCCTCTTAGATTCTGTAGTCACCAGCAGTTCAATTTTAATCAGCAGTATGTTTTAGAATGCCAGTGTTCTGCTGCGGTGACCCACCTTAGAGTGGAGGGATTTGCCCGATCGCCACTGTAACTGCTCCTACTGTCAGCACGTGCTGCACTTGCCAGCAATTTAATTCAAACTTGGCCGCTGGGCTGAGCGCTTGTTGACTGTAGAGCCAGCTGTTACAGTAACTGCCAACTTACTTCAGTGTTTTGTGAGCTGAGAGAGGCATAAGATGGGCATTTTGAAACTTGCCCTGATTAAAGTTAAAATGGCGAATAACTGACTTGGGTACGAGAAAGGCATCTTTTGAAAATAATTGTGTCTCCCGTGTAACTGTCTCTGTACTTGCCACCTGCTCTCGAATACTTTCTCTTTCTCTGTCTGTCTTAGTCTTCCACTTTCTTTCCTGGCTCCCTTTTGCTCTCTCTTTATGTTTCTCAGATTTTGTTCTGGCTGTGCATTTCTGGATCAAATTCGATGTACTGCAGCTAACATGAGCCTGTTATATTGTACAATCTGCCTCCTGCAGTCAAAGGACGCAAACAAAATATAGCTGTTTAACTTTGAGGGCATCATCTGATTGTAGCAGAAATTAGTTTATGGGAAGTTGATGTGAAACACCATGGGCTGGAAATTTATCGATTTTCCAGTACCACCGGTTTGCCACCAAAACAACTGCTATGACTCCGCTATGATTTAGAGGCAGAAAATCCATGAAAAAAATGGGGAAAAAATCATCCCGGTGGGAAAAATTGGCATTACATGACGATTTGCGGCGAAAACCGCGATCCTTGCCAACTTTAGTCCGAGGCCGATCCCGCTAGTTGGGCCTAGGGAGGGGGGAAAACACACAAAATATTTTTCCAAAAAACATATTCAAAAATCACAAAACATTCACAAGACCCTTTTCTAGCGAATCACTACAAAAGAATTTAAAAATAAGCTTTAACTTACAGGTTTTCATACCTGCCGCCATTTCCAAGGGCTGCACCGACTGGTTTTCCTCTTTTTTTTTTACCCCATCTACGGGAAACCGCTGTGGCCAAACCCGGGCGGAAGTGCTTTTTCCAGTCTTGCATGCCAGCGGTCCCGCTCCCCAGTGATATTTCAAAACCGCCGGCGGAAGACTTCAATGAATTTCCCGCCGCACCGTTTTCCACCCAAAACGACGAAATACCACCGACAAACGTGGCGGAAGGCTAATGAATTTCCAGCCCATGAGATGTAATCATAATTTGAAACAAAAGTAATGGAATATCCATACAAGATGATGAATGGGGTTGACTAATTATGAAATTCTCATGAGCACGAGTGTGTTATTTCGAGGGGAAGCAATTTGGGGTGGAACCTATTTCTAAGGACCTTCCCCACTTTCCTGGTGTCTCTGAAAAATTGTTCAATTGTGGCATTACAGTTGTAGATAGAGCTGGTGGGACGCTGTGCTTACCCTGAAATCCTGCCAGTCCTGGTCGGAGGCTTCCCGCAGGGAAATGCCTCAGCTCCGCAAACAAAATGCCCGCATACCTGGTGGTCCAGGACGTACAGAGATTCATGGTCCTGGGCCTCTCCGGGTATCCACGGGAATAGGCCCACGTATCTCAGGGGCGCACACAGATCGCAAGCATCCCTGGGATCATGTGGGCTGGCCCAACGAATGAAAGAAGGAAATCCCCATTCATGCTTATGAAACGAAACCCCATAAGCATGAATGGGAATACCCCCAAAATACATCTACACTTCAAATACATTTTTAAAAAATTACAGATTTAAAATGAATTAAATGGCATTTCATTCAATATTTAAACAAAAATGTAATTTTTTGAAAAGTAAATTTACATCTTTTAAAGGGGCTAAAATAAACTTACCTTAGTGCACAGAGTTTTAACGTGCAAATGATTGATAAAATGTTATTTTTATGATTTTTTAGACTCCTGTGCTGGTAAAAAACTAGGTGTAAGAATTCCATCGGCATTCTCTGGGCAGAAGTTGAGCATATAGCCTAACTCTCCTTCCGCAGATGCCCTTTTCCCGGGGATGCGTTGGATCTGTTTTTGCGCAGCCCACCTTGTACGCGCTCATATATGGGCCAATATATATATATATATACCAATTATGGACAACTTATGGGCCAATATATGTACCAATTATGGGCAAATTATGGGCCAATATTTATATATACATATATATATCCAATTATAGGCAAATTATCGGCCAATATTTATATATATACTGCCACATTTCCATTACAGCAGCTGTTGAGGCAGAATTTCTGACCTTGGGTATAACTTTTCCAGGCACCCCTGTTAAACAAGCAGGAAGCAATCTGGAAGAGTTATGGAAGTGAGGATGAGGTCGGGGAAGCAACCTTCATAGGTCACTGGCAGAAGCCCCAGAAAAATCTGATCTCAGTCCTTTGTATGACGGAGCTCATATCATTGGGCCAGATTTTGCTGCACCTGCACTCTTCAGCTCAAAAAAATGTTAGTCACTAAGTTACTGAAAGGGCAAGCTGATACTGGTGCAGTGAGGGAAACCAGACATCTTGGATCTGAGTGAACAGACCAACCAACAGGGTATCTCCTTAACCAATGAGATTTAAGGATAGAGATATAAACAACGGAAGGACTGAGAAGGAGGGTGAATTAGAATGGGCAAATAACAAATCCATGTTAAATCAGGTACAGAAAGAAAAATAAAGAGAGAGAAAGAGAGATTAAATTAAGAGAGAGAGAGAGCAAAAAGAGATAGAAAGGAAAATAAATATATTTTTTAATTATAATTTGACATTATTAAAATCTCCTAAAACAATTCACAACCTGAAGGAATGAGACCACATTTATAATAGTTAACTTTTAGTGTCAGAGAGGTTGATTGGCAGTCATTAATAATCATCACAACGTTATAAGGGTACTTGCGCTACTAATTACTAGCCCTCTGTATCTCTGGTTGGTTTAGTTTATATCTACTGTGCAAATACTGCAACTTCACGCCATTCAATGCACGTCAATGGTGAGGTATATGGCAAGATGCTTTTTCTGCGAACTAGCTGCATAACTCGGACAGCAACTTTTGGATATTCACATTTTCCGCGCATCTGCCCCTTGCCCGAAATTGCTGTACCATTTACGCATAAATAACGATGTACGCCCATTAACTTCACCGTTACTGTCATGTATGTAGACAGTGTATACTAACTGTATAGTCACATAAGGTGTGCCACCAGAGGGTACTGCAGTGGGAGACCTGAGGGTCATAGGTGTGCAGGGCCCAGTATAAAAGGCTGCTTACCATGCTTCTGCCTCACTCTGGAGTTACAATAAATGGGACTAAGGTCACAACAGCTCAAGTACAATACTAGACCTCGTGGAGTCATTCAGAAGAGTATTAAAGACATAACAGTTAATTGGACAGCAAAATCTGGCCCATTATCTGTGGTGGAAGTGCAAGGCTTTGTTGGATTTTCTCACTATGTGTTTAGAGTTAATTTAAAAGCTTTATTTCTGCTTTACTGCAGACGTGACATAGGGCACAGCTGCCACAGCACATTATATCTAATATGTTTTTACAATTTGCAGAAGTTTAATATCTATTAATTGTGTGTGCTGTCGGAAGTTGGAGCTCCATTATCTCAAAGCCCAAAGTTTTTCCCCACCTGCTAGCCATGGAACAATTTCGTTCCAAAATCATGCAGTAGGAGACCTGTCCAGAACAACAGCATTCCATTGAAACAAATGTCACCTGTTGAGTGTTCAGTATTTCCAATATAGAGGATGTGGCACAGCTGTGACGTTATATTGATGGACCAGCTGTACATCACTAATACCATTTTTGTGCTGGAGTTAGCCAGTGATGTTTCGTCTCATGGTGCAGTTTCATATCCAGCCCAGCCTGAAAGTATTCTCTACAGGGCCAATTTTGTGAAACGAAGTCTGCAGTAGGGAACCTCATTGGTCAGAGCTGCATATTGGGACATCATGGGGGGCATACATACATAAAATTGGCCCTTATCTATTACATGCAAGGGTCCTATTTGAAACGAGTTTGTGCAGTCTCAATTCTATTCTTGGTAAACTGCAAGTTTATCAAGAAATAGTTTGTAGCTGATTACAGTGAATTAAATACATATTTAATTTAAAAACAGTATAACAGAATTTGATTTCAATCAAAATGTTAAAAGCAACTTGATAGATGAAAAGCAAATATCACATGATAGTCTTAGTCATCTGGTTTGTGTGGTGGAAGATGTTTGTTTAATTCCTTGACTGGGTTTGTTTTGTCCACATCTTTTTAATATTTGTAAGTCGTCAGGATAATATTCCTCCTCCGGTAATATAGGGGCCGAAATTCAGAGTCTGTATTAGGCCCATTACTGCCATTTTGATGCGGTGGCCATGCGGTGGAAGTGAGTGACCGCCGCGTTGCAGTCCATTGGCCGCCACGATCCAAACTCACCTCGGGGAATTTTCTGGCGTTCCCCACTTCCGCCCCGCTGCTGCCGACCACCTCAAGCGCGACATCAAAGTGCGCACTGCCACTCTCCCGCACACTCCGCCCCAAAATTACCGGAAAAAAAATCTACAAGCCGCCGCGTGGTACCCCCGACGGCTTTTTCTGTCGGTGCAACTTGTTTTTTGTGTGTGAGCCATGGCAGCGTGGCGGCCCTTCAAGGGAAGGGAGCACTGCCACGGCTGCCATTTTTTTTGCCAGCCGACTTCCCGATCGGTTGGATAATTATGGCCCCGCATTCGACCAAGCCGCAACAGGCAGCCTGGCACTCCCTTTTGGGTGCCAGGCCACTGGCCCAGCCGAAACCATCTCTGGTGGCCCAGTGGCCGATCCTAAAGATTCGCCGATTCTCTCCCCTTTAAAGGAGAGTGAGAGACGTGGTGACGCGCATGTGCACTGACGTCACCGCCGCTCCACCACTGAGTGACAACGGCAGAGAATCCGTCCCGCCCCTACTTCTGCCCCTCACCAGCACTTACCACCCCACTTCTGCCCCCATTATGACCGACTTCCGGTCTGCTCCAAAAAAGTTCTCAAAGAGGTGAAAATGGATCAAGAGTCCGCCTCATCAGACCCAACGGTAAATACATCTAAAAAAAAGTAGGTGCGCCAGCTTTCTGGCAGGCCTGAATTTTAGCCCCACAATGTCCATTCCAGGACTGGATCTTCAGCCTGTAAGTGCCACCATTTTGCTGTTGTCCACTCACATATTCACTTGGCAAATTTAGAGGAATTGGACGGGGTTCTACAACTTGCAGATCTGTTTTCTTTTCTAAACTAGCCCCTAGCAATAGGGCTGGACAAAGGTATCCCCTCATACTTGCCACCTGTGGCTCAGTCTGGGTTTCAGGTTCAGTGACAAGAATGAGAGTTGCTTGGGGTGCATCATCTGCTTGAACTCTTGTTAATTTTCCAAACTGTCTGTTGTCATCATCAGTGCAATCCACCTCTCTCACTAAAATATCAGTGCATTCATTTTATTTCATAATTATGATTTAATCTCAAGTATTGCAGTGATTCAGCAATGCATTGGTTGTTAAATTATTCTCATGTTAATAATATCATGATCAGATGCTTTAAATGGTAGTAAAGAAATCAGTACCTTTTGTTATTTTGTTATTTGATCCTCTTCATTTGGAGAAGACAAAGAAGTTCTGAAATTGTGTTCTCACTTGGTAGCAACATAGAAACATAGAAAATAGGTGCAGGAGTAAGCCATTCGGCCCTTCTAGCCTGCACCGCCATTCAATGAGTTCATGGCTGAACATGCAACTTCAGTACCCCATTCCTGCTTTCTCGCCATACCCCTTGATCCCCCTAGTAGTAAGGACTTCATCTAACTCCTTTTTGAATATATTTATTGGTAAGTGTGAAAGAACAATCAGTGAATTTCAGTAATCAAACACCACAATTTAGCTAGTTGGCAGCAGTAAAAATGATGTGGCAGAGTAAAGTATTGCCCAGGGCTAGGGTTGGGGGAGTCCCATTCTGAACAAATTCAATTTTAATCACTGCTTTATAACCAACTCTTCTATATCTAACTTGAAAATACTTGGTGCTGAATCTGGGTGCCTGAATCCTGGAGTAGTAACATCCCTCACCTCAATGAGTCCAAAATTATATATTTTTTTAAAGAATGCAAAATTCACCTGTGAATCTGTTGCACGAGGAAGCATGCAACTAATGTAAACCTCCTCTTTTGCGTTCTCAGTAGTCTTCATGCTTGTTGGATATTGAAATTGCTTTGTTTTACGTTTCTGCTCCTTTCCTCCCATTTCTCTCTCAATCGCAGGTCACTCTCCACCACACATCCTCTTTCAGCTTGGAGGGCGGGACGACGTGGGGCGGGGACTGCTCCATGACTGCTGTCACTGCCACCCTGTGATTGACTGGCGAAGAAGGTGCAATTCAGGTGGGGTTTTGCCCTTTTCTTCCTCTGCTCCCCTCCCTCCCTCCCATTTTAGTTGGTGAATTACATAGAATGTACAGCACAGAAACTGGCCATTCGGCCCAACTGGTCTGTTCTGGTGGTTATGCTCCACACGAGCCTCCTCCCATCCCTCTTCATCCAACCCCATCAACATCATTTTCTATTCCTTTCTCTTTCACCTGTTTATTTACCCTCCCCTTAAATGCTTCAGTGATGTTCACCTCAACTATTCCTTGTGGTAGTGGGTGCCACATTCTAAACACTCTTTGAGCAAAGTCGTTTCTCCTGACTTCCCCACTTGATTTAGAAGTGACAATATTATATTTATGGCCCCGTGTTTTGGTCTCCCCCATAAATGAAACATCTCCATGTCTATCCTTTCACAATCATAAAGTTGCAGTTTGAGTGAAATGTCTGTCTTGTCTCCTTCTCTGCCACCCCCTTTTGATTTTTATGTTTGTACTCGTTTCAGAGCTTTCCTCAATCCAGGGGGAAAGCTGTACACTGATGGAACTTGCTCAAGGGTTTCTTCGTGCAAGTAAAACAAGATCCTTAGAAAACTCATCTTGTACATAAAGGATTGCTTCTGCAGAGTTGCTGCGATATCTGTCAAAAGAATATAATAGAGTCCAAGGCTTATTAAGTGTCATTAACCTCTGAACCCTTGGTTCACAGAAGTTCCTTACAAGCAAGCTCAGCCATGGTGAATGGTTCTGTGTCAGGCTCCCTTGGGACATGAATTTATTGTTAAGTATTTAGGACAAGAAATGGCCATCAGGCTCATGTATGGCTGCACCGGGGTTAATTTACAGCTTGACCATTTGGCCAGTAAACTGACAGAGCTCTGCAAAATTTACTGCACAAGCAGTCAAGGTGAAAATTACTTCCATGTCAATCCCATGTAGCTACCCTCCCTTCCCCCAGTTCATGACAAATCCTTAGCCAATTCAGGAATCCTCTGCAAAAAATACCTCTCCAGCCCTTTAAAGCAGATTGAGTCAAGCCCCAGGAGGGCTCATCCCAATAGGTATTACCTGGAATCTTACTGTCATGTATTCAACTGTCATTGCAACCCATGTATAAGCTGACCTAAGTTGTACACCTTGAGACACTGACCACAGGGGGCGAACTTGTGGGAGACACTCCTAACATGGACTTTCCGATATAAAAGGGGAAGCTCCACCCACTGCCTCTCTCTTGAGGTCTTGGTAATAAAGATAACTAGTCACAGAGTGATCTTCTCTCAATTATGGGCCTCGTGTGCATTCATACTGTAAGGACATATTATTGGCGACGAGAAACTGGGATTTAAACCACACGAGCATGGCCACTAGCAGCACAAAAGAGAGGTACTGTGCTGGTGATGATTGGGACGACTTTATTGAGAGACTACAGCAAAGTTTTGTCACTAATGAATGGCTGGGACAGGATTCGGCCGACAAACGCAGGGCTCATCTCCTGACGGATTGTGGCTCCAAAACGTACTCCCTGATGAAGGACCTTCCAGCGCCAGAGAAGCCGGTGGACAGGACATTCGAAGAGCTCAGTAAGTTGATCGGGGAATACCTTAAACCGGCGAGCAGCATGCACATGGTGAGACACCAGTTTTATACGCACCAGCAGCGAGAAGGGCAAAGCGTTCCAGACTTCGTGGCAGATCTCCGGCGACTGGCGAGCCTATGTATGTTCCCAAATGCATGCAGAGCGGAGATGCTGCGAGACTTTTTTATTGAGGGCATCGGGCACGCTGGGGTTTTCAGGAAACTGATTGAGACCAAAGACTTGACCTTGGAAGCGGTGGCTCTGATAGCCCAGACATTTATCTCAGGGGTGGAAGAGACCAGACTGATGTATGACAAAAATCTTGGCTCAAATGCGGCAAACGACCAGGGAGTAAACATTGTTAACGAGGAACACAGTTCTCGAGACAGACAAGGGCAATCGGATATGCCCCAGCATGCAGTCGAACCCAAATTCAACAGAGACAATGGCTAGCTGAACGGCGATTCATGCATTTGGAAAATGGTGACATGATAGGTCCAAGTCAGCATGGATTTGTGAAAGGGAAATCATGCTTGACAAATCTTCTGGAATTTTTTGAGGATGATTCCAGTAAAGTGGACAATGGAGAACCAGTTGATGTGGTATATTTGGACTTTCAGAAGGCTTTCGACAAGGTCCCACACAAGAGATTAATGTGCAAAGTTAAAGCACATGGGATTGGGGGTAGTGTACTGACATGGATTGAGAACTGGTTGTCAGACAGGAAGCAAAGAGTAGGAGTAAATGGGTACTTTTCAGAATGGCAGGCAGTGACTAGTGGGCTACCGCAAGGTTCTGTGCTGGGGTCCCAGCTGTTTACATTGTACATTAATGATTTAGACGAGGGGATTAAATGTAATATCTCCAAATTTGCGGATGACACTAAGTTGGGTGGCAGTGTGAGCTGCGAGGAGGATGCTATGAGGCTGCAGAGTGACTTGGATAGGTTAGGTGAGTGGGCAAATGCATGGCAGATGAAGTATAATGTGGATAAATGTGAGGTTATCCACTTTGGTGGTAAAAACAGAGAGACAGACTATTATCTGAATGGTGACAGATTAGGAAAAGGGAAGGTGCAACGAGATCTGGGTGTCATGGTACATCAGTCATTGAAGGTTGGCATGCAGGTACAGCAGGCGGTTAAGAAAGCAAATGGCATGTTGGCCTTCATAGCGAGGGGATTTGAGCACAGGGGCAGGGAGGTGTTGCTACAGTTGTACAGGGCCTTGGTGAGGCCACACCTGGAGTATTGTGTACAGTTTTGGTCTCCTAACTTGAGGAAGGACATTCTTGCTATTGAGGGAGTGCAGCGAAGATTCACCAGACTGATTCCCGGGATGGTGGGACTGACCTATCAAGAAAGACTGGATCAACTGGGCTTGTATTCACTGGAGTTCAGAAGAATGAGAGGGGACCTCATAGAAACGTTTAAAATTCTGACGGGTTTAGACAGGTTAGATGCAGGAAGAATGTTCCCAATGTTGGGGAAGTCCAGAACCAGGGGTCACAGTCTAAGGATAAGGGGTAAGCCATTTAGGACCGAGATGAGGAGAAACTTCTTCACCCAGAGAGTGGTGAACCTGTGGAATTCTCTACCACAGAAAGTAGTTGAGGCCAATTCACTAAATATATTCAAAAGGGAGTTAGATGAAGTCCTTACTACTCGGGGGATCAAGGGGTATGGCGAGAAAGCAGGAAGCGGGTACTGAAGTTCATGTTCAGCCATGAACTCATTGAATGGCGGTGCAGGCTAGAAGGGCTCAATGGCCTGCTCCTGCACCTATTTTCTATGTTTCTATGTTTCTATGCCATCGCAATGGACAATGTGGCCAGTAATGGGGCCATCAACACCTGTTAATGGTGCGCTTAAAGACAGTTACAGAGACAGTCAGAGACGATCGACTGGTAATGGACCTTTTGTTTCCAACAATGGAGCCTCTAGCTCATGCTGGAGGTGTGGAGGCAAACACCAACCAGAGCTTGCAGGTATCAGCAATATACCTGCAGAAACTGCAACGTTAGCGGTCACTTGGCGCATATGTGCAGGAAGCCTGCAGGCAGGTTGATGTACGAGGAGGATGGGCCCGATGTAAGCCCTACGAGGCCAAATGAATACTGGGGGAAATCGCTGGAAGCTGAAGTTCAGCGAGTTCATGTGGAGCGCATATACAGTTCATATAACAGGACGCCACCGATAATGATGGAAGTGCTCCCCAATGACATCCCAGTATTAATGGAGCTGGACACGGGGGCCAGCCAGTCCCTGATGAGTATCAAACAGTTTGAAAAGTTGTGGGTGTCCAAGGCCAGGAGGCCAAAATTATTGCCGATTGATGCACTGCTACGGACATATACAAAGGAGATCATTCCGGTGCTAGGCAGCGCCAAGGTAGTCGTGACCCACAAAGTTTCGGAGAACAGGTTGCCACTCTGGATTGTCCCGGGGGACAGTCCCGCACTACTGGGGAGGAGTTGGCTTGCTGTCATAAACTGGAAATCTTGCGATGTCAATACAATTTCTTATGTGGAGCGAATATCATGCTCACAGGTCCTGGACAAATTTGACTCATTATTTCAACGCGGCATCGGCACTTTCATAGGGACCAAGGTAGTGATTCACATAAACCCGGACGCCAGGCCAGTACACCACAAGGCCAGAGCGGTGCCGTACGTAATGCGGGAAAAGATAGATTGTGAATTGGACCGCCTTCTGAGGGAAGGCATCATCTCACGAGTCGAATTCAGTGACTGGGCAAGCCCGATCGTGCCGGTGCTCAAGGCGGATGGGTCGGTCAGGATATGTGGTGATTACAAGGCCACCATCAATCGGGTGTCACTCCAGGACCAGTACCCGCTACCGAGAGTGGAGGACCTCTTTGCGACGCTATCCGGTGGTAAACTTGTTTCAAAATTGGACCTGATCTCAGCTTACATGACCCAGGAGCTGGCGACTGAGTTGAAGAAGCTGATCACCATCATGACACACAAGGGGTTGTTTGAGTATAACAGATGTCCGTTCGGGATTCGTTCGGCCGCCGCGATCTTTCAGCGAAATATGGAAAGCCTCCTCAAGTCGATTCCAAGGACAGTGGTTTTTCAAGATGACATCCTCATCACGGGTCGCGATACTGAAGAACACCTCCACAACCTGGAGGAGGTGCTCCACAGACTGGACCGGGCAGGGCTGCGATTGAAAAAGGCGAAGTGCGTCTTCTTAGCTTCAGAGGTAGAATTCCTGGGGAGGAGGGTAGCAGCAGATGGGATCAGACCTACTGCGTCCAAAATGGAAGTGATCCAGAGAGCACCCAGACTCCGTAACATGATGGAGCTGCATTCGTTCCTGGGGTTCCTGAACTATTTTGGCAACTTTCTTCCAAAATTGAGCACGCTGTTAGAGCCGCTACATGTGCTCCTACGCAAAGGTCATGATTGGGTCTGGGGGGACAGCCAGGAAAGGGCTTTTGATCGAGCACGCAATTTGTTATGCTCCAAAACACTGTTAACATTATATGACCCGTGTAAGAAACTAGTTTTAACGTGTGATGCGTGGTCCTAAGGGGTCGGGTGCGTGTTGCAGCATGTGAATGCTAATGGTCAATTACAGCCAGTAGCTTATGTCTCCAGAAGTCTGTCCTGGGCAGAAAGGGGCTACGGGATGGTAGAAAAGGAAGCGCCAGCATGTGTATATGCAGTAAAACAAATGCACCAGTACCTGTTTCGTAGAAAATTTGAGCTGGAGACAGATCACAAACCCCTAACGTCCATTTTAGCCGACAACAAGGCCATAAATGCAAATGCATCGGCCCACATACAGAGGTGGGCACTTATGTTAGCCGCCTATGACTACTCAATTCGGCACAGACCGGGCACTGAAAACTGTGCCAATGCACTCAGCAGGCTACCACTCGACACCACTGAGGGGGCAGCTGAGCGTGATGCTGAGATGATCATGTCTGTTGAAGCTTTCGAAAGCAAAGGTTCACCCGTGACAGCCCGTCAGATTAAAGTCTGGACAAATAAAGACCTGCTACTGTCTTTAGTTAAGAAATGTGTCCTGAATGGGGACTGGGTAGCCATGTACGGTGCATGCCCTGAGAAGTTTGAACCCTTTCATAAGCGCAAGGACGAACTCTCGATTCAGGCCGATTGCCTACTGTGGGGAAACCGAGAAGTCATGCCCCAGAAGGGCAGAGAGGTGTTTATCAGAGAACTTCACAATGAGCACCCGGGCATTGTCATGATGAAGGCAATTGCCAGGTCACACGTTTGGTGGCCAGGGATAGATGCAGACCTGGAACTTTGTGTTCGCAGGTGCAACACGTGTGCTCAGCTGGGCAACGCACCCAGGGAAGCCCCCCTTAGCCCCTGGTCCTGGCCCGCCAAGCCATGGTTACGCATCCATGTGGACTACGCAGGTCCTTTCATGGGAAAAATGTTTTTGGTTGTAGTAGACGCCGACTCCAAATGGATTGAGTGTGCCATTTTAAATTCAAGCACATCCTCTGCCACGGTAGAAAGCCTTCGGGCAATGTTCGCCGCCCATAGTCTACCGGACGTCTTGGTCAGCGACAATAGCCCGTGCTTCACAAGCACTGAATTCCAGAACTTCATAGCAGGTAATGGAATCAACCATGTCAGAACGGCACCGTTGAAGCCGGCCTCAAACAGCCAAGCGGAACGAGCAGTGCAGATAATCAAACAGGGGATGCTCAGAATCCAAGGGGGTTCTCTACAAAGCCGCTTATCACGCCTCCTGTTGTCCAATAGATCCCGACCACACACGCTCACAGGGGTTCCACCCGCAGAGCTGCTAATGAAATGGACGCTTAAAACCAGGTTATGCCTTATACACCCTGCTATGAAAGAAATTATTAAGAGCAGGCATCAGTCACAATGTGACTACCATGACAGGAATGCGAGGGCGCGATGTATTGATGTCAATGACCCTGTTTTTGTCCTTAATTACGCTGCAGGGCCCAAATGGCTTGCAGGCACTGTGATTGCCAAAGAGGGGAATAGGGTTTTGGTCGTTAAACTTACCAATGGACAAATCTGCCGCAAACACGTGGATCAAATTAAAAGGAGGTTCAGCAACCCCATGGAAAAAGCAGAGGAAGAACACAACATAGAGTTTACTCCACCACAGGTGATCGAACACCGGAACCAAGTGGAGGACCGGACCCAAGTGGAGGAGAGCCCAGTCAATGTAGGCAGTCCGGACAGGCCTGAGGCACCGCAAACAGCAGACACTCAGGCCAGCGCCCAACAACCGGATTCCCAACTCAGGCGCTCTACAAGGGAGTGTAAACCGCCAGAGAGACTTAACCTGTGATCCCAATAAGACTTTGGGGGAGAGGTGATGTCATGTATTCAACTGCCATTGTAACCCATGTATAAGCTGACCTAAGTTGTACACCTTGAGATACTGACCACAAGGGGCAAACTTGTGGGAGACACTCCTAACCTGGACTTTCCAGTATAAAAGGGGAAGCTCCACCCACCATCTCTCTCTTGATAATAAAGGTAACTGGTCACAGAGTGATTTTCTCTCAAGTATGGGCCTCATGTGCATTTATACTGTATAGTAAGGACATATTACTTACCATAACTTTTGAAGGAGTCATTCTTCATTATCACCGACAGAATGTTATTCGACAGGCTGGTCACCCACTGAGAACGTTTTCTACTGGGAATCAAAACTCAGCTGCTTGAAATATGAGGCCTTACCTGACTGGAGGTGAAATCCCCTCTGATTATTCCATTTTTAATGGGCCATAGCAACAGTCCTGGTTTATTCAGTGGAACAGGGTTTTAAAGTAGTCAGAATTTAGAAGAATTGTTTTTGTCTGTGTGAAAATGATTTATATCTGGTAAAATGAAGATATTTTAAACTTACAGAAGCTTCATTCATTTCAGTTAGTTTAATGGCAATTTTGAGGTGGTTTGTGTCAGACAATGAATCTGGCTGCAGCTTTAGTATGACATGTTGCTGCTCAGAGCTCGGGGTGGAGGACGTTCTTTTAGTACTCTAATAGATTATGCTGTTATGGTGCTTTGATTGGGCCCATTTACACAAATTCAAAACGACTGCTTTAGAATGAAGTTAGTCAGACAGTATGATAAGTGGGTTATTACAGCTCCTTTAAGCACAGATAGTGTTGCTTCTGCCATTTTTGCAGGATTGAATCACCAGTGACTGATTCTTGAATTTTCCAAACGTCCGGTGCACATGCAAAGCATCTGTGTGCCATGATAAAATGTTTTCATTTGGCAACTGCTTTTTGTAGTTTGCCGACATCACAGAAGCACAAGCAGCCAAGGTTTAAATATGGGAACATAGGAACAGGAGGAGGCCATTCAGCCCCTCGAGCCTGTTCCACCATTCAATTAGATCGTGGCTGACCTGTATCTTAACTCCATCTACCCACCTTCATACAGTGACCCTTACTCTATCTGCTTTAACACTATTATTTTCAATCATATCTATGTTGAAGTTATGAACTTTAGAAGCATCGCTTGTTCCAATTCACAAAATCAAACTTAAAATTCTGACTAAATTTCCTGCATGAGTGGAAAAATCTAGCACTACATCATTTTGGGATCATCTGCGTAATTAATGGCATAAAAATAATGATAAAATTAAAATACTTTTAAAAGAAGTTTAAAATTTATACTTAAACCTGCTTATAAACATGAAGCTAGTCTCACTCCCCCTTTACTATCATATTTAATCACTTACCAATACCAACTGATTTCCTCTGGCTTTGTTCACAGATTTTTTTTAAATTGTCATCTTTCCTTTTTTCTGTAACTGTGTCACTGCTTGCTCTTGCTCCTTATTTCTCTTTCCTTTCTCTCTCATTCTCTCTCATTATCTGTGTGCTTCTTGCATACTTTCTCTCATTGACATCTCTGTATTTGTCTCGAACACTTGTTCTCATTCTTTCTCTTTCCCTTGTTCTGTAAGTCTTGTTTACTGTCTCCTCGTTATTAGGTACATTTCCCAGCTTTTCTGTTTATTTTTCTTTCCTTTACTCCCAATGTATTTTTGTCCCCCGCTCACTCTTTTTTGGATGTCTGCACTCTGTATTCCTCTCACATTCTTTTCCTTTCTCGCTTTATGGCTCCATCTCTTTCATTCTGGATTACTCTTACTCTCTCTCCTTTTCTCTTTCTCTCTCTCTCTCTCTCTCTCTCTCTCTCTCCCCCCTCCCCCCTCACCCACCTCTCATTACGACCTGGAATCTGACTTGAGGCATAGTCCCGATAGCTATGAAAATGATCTCATTTCTGTGTAGGCGATATATTGTTGTGTATATGCTCCAGATACAGGCCAATATCATCCAGCCTCCCTGCTCCTTATATCTGGAGGATACATGTTCTAATGAAGCTGTGCTCATGAAAAAGTGTTGGAAACTTTCCCATCTTTCTTTATAAATGCACAGCAAATTGAAGTCAGCCACATTGAAGTGGGATTGCCACATTATTTACTCGTGACATTATCATGATGAAACAAGTTGCAGCTCTTGAGCTCTTCATTAAACCAGAACAAAAAGTGATAGCTTTTCATGAAGGCAGTGCCTCTTGAAGCAACTTGCCATTAAACTGCTTATTATAGAAGCTTCACAGTTAAATCTAAACATCTGTTGACTACCCTCTTTTAAGCTTGAGTCTGTACTCTGTTGTTGAGTCTCCATCACCAGAATCACCTACTTACACCTCCATAACATTACCCGTCCCCGACCCTGTCTCAGCTTATCCAGGTCTTTGTCACCTCTAGACTTGACTATTCCAATGCTCTGCTGGCTGGTCTCCTACCTTCCACCCTCTATTAACTTGACGTCATTCAAAGCTCTGCTGCCCATGTCCTAACTCGCACCAAATCCTGTTCACCCATCACCCCTGTGCTCGCTGATCTACATTGGTTCCCAGTCCAGCAACACCTCGATTTAAAATTTTCATCCTTGCTTTCAAATAACTCTATGGTCTTGCCCCTCCCTATCTTTGTCACCTATTTCAGCCCGACAACCCTTCAAGCTCTCTGTGCTCCTCCAATTCTGGCCTCTTGCGCATCTCCAGTTTTAATCACACTTAACATTCGCGGCCGTGCCTTCAGCTACCTAGGCACTAAGCTCTGGAATTCCTTCCCTAAGCCTCTTGACCTCTCTAACTCTATCTCCTCCTTTAAGACGCTCCTTAAAATCTACCTCTATGACCAGGTTTTGATCACCTTTCATAATATCTTATGTGGCTCAGTGTCAAATTTTGTTTGATAATGCTCCTGTGAAACGCCTTGAGACGGTTTACTGTGTGAAAAACATTATATAAATGAAAATTGTGTTGTTGTGATTATGCTAAATATGTTATCTGGGTTCATTTTATTGCCTCTATGAATCTTGAATACTGAACCAGGAAGCAATATGCATACTGCTTGAAGTGTGTGAAAATGATCTCACCATTTTTAATGTCAACATATTTGCCACGGTCAGATAAATGATTTGTCACACAATATTTAAAGTTGCAATAAAAACAGAAAATGCTGGAAATAGTCACCAGGTCAGGCAGCATCTGTGAAGAGAGAAACAGTTAACGTTTCAGGTTGATGACCTTTTGTCACTTGACATTTGTCGTATATTTTGATTTCAGGGAGGCTTTGAGGGTGTCCCTGTAATGTTTCCTCTGCTCACCTTTGGCTCGTTTGCTGTGGACGAGTTCCGAGTAGAGCGCTTGCTTTGGGAGTCTCGTGTCTGGCATGCGGACAATGTGGCCTGCCCAGCGGAGCTGAACAAGTATGGTCAGTGCTTCAATGCTGAGGATGTTGGCCTGGTCGAGGATGCTAATGTTAGTTCATCTTTCCTCCCAGGGTATTTGTAGAATCTTGCGGTATTTCTCCAGCAACTTGAGCTGTCTACTGTACATGGTCAATGTCTCTGAGCCATACAGGAGGGCGGGTATTACTACAGCCCTGTAGACCATCAGCTTGGTGTCAGTTTTGAGGGCCTGGTCTTCGAACACTCTTTTCCTCAGGCGGCCAAAGGCTGCACTGGCGCACTGGAGGTGGTGTTGAATCTCGTCGTCAATGTCTGCTCTTGTTGCTAAGAGGCTTCCGAGGTATGGGAAATAGTCCACGTTGTCTAGGGCTGCGCCATGGATCTTGATGACTGGGGGAGCAGTGCTGTGCGGCGAGGACAGGCTGGTGGAGGACCTTTGTCTTATGGATGTTTAGCGTAAGGCCCATGCTTTCGTATGCCTCAGTAAATACGTCGACTATGTCCTGGAGTTCAGCCTCACTGCAAAAGTGCAACATCCCCACTGTTACCTGGGAGTCCCTGGCCAAAGACCACCCTAAGTGGAGGAAGTGCATCCGGGAGGGCGCTGAGCACCTTGAGTCTCATCGCCGAGACCATGCAGAAATCAAGCGCAGGCAAACCTGACCCACCCACCCTTTCCCTCAACAACCAACTGTCCCACCTATGACAGGGACTGTGGTTCTCGTATTGGACTGTTCAGCCACTAAGGACTCATTTGAAGAGTGGAAGCAAGTCTTCCTTGATTCCGAGGGACTGCCTATGAAGAAGATTTTGATTCAAAACTTTGAAAAGTGCAAACAGAAGACGCAGGGCAGATACTGCTGAGTTAGCTCTTTACTAGGGCTGTGCCATCTGCATGGAGTGCAGCTTTTTTTCCGACAGTCTATGTAGAGTATACCTTTGAAATATATCCTGAATTTGTAGAGCTTCAGGCATTTCAGAGAAGAAGGAACTCTGCATAATTTACAACCTGCCTTATTACCAGATGCATTGACATCTGGTAATTTGATTGAGGTCACCCACTGTGATCTTTATCAGCCAGACCTTCTTGTGATTTATTGATTATGCTGTGATCTGGAGGCTGCAATGTTAAAGTTGTGCTTTTGAGCAGAAAATATTAACTGAATATGGGTCAAACAAGGAAATAAAAAGTGTCTGATCCCATTAAATACAAATGAAGAAGGTTTCTAGTCTCATTATCATCAAGTGTAACCTTTCAATGAACATGAGCCACTTCATCCACACTTCAGAGCAGCTGCCCAGCCAGTGAAAGTGCACATTGTTATATTATTAATAGCGTAAGCGTGTGAGGCCTATTCGTATTGTAGCACATGAAAGTGATCCTATCTCTCTGGCTCTTTTACTGGCAGTCATTGAGCTTGGGTCGATACGTTTTTTAAAGGAGTGGGAAACCATAATGGTAACAAAATATTAAGTACCTAACCTTCATTGTGTTCCACGGAGGCAGGTATATTGGGATGGATTTTCCGCTCTTTTGCGCCTCGTTTCGCACCCCGGTGCTTCTGGGTGTGAAACGAGATGTCCAGGCTTTAGCGCCCAGCCGGAAGTTTGGCAAATGGTTTTGCAGCAGCGCAAAAACTTACGGCCCCACCCTCCGTCTTGGCCGTCAGTATGACGTAGATCATAGTGCAAGGCTGCGCTAGCGCCCCGCATGGAACTTTCGGCCCTAACGCCTCATTTAACAAACACCCTAGAAAAAACAGATGGTCCCAGGGTGCAGCAGGCACTATTGGCGGCATTTTTAAAGGAAGGCTGGAGGATCTTATATCACAGTTGTCAGTGACTGCTACGGTTGTGCGCAGAATGCTGTGTGAGGCTCCGAGTGGCAAACGACACTTTTATGTGCCATGATACCTTGTTTACAAGGTCAGTGAGAGATTTCAATGGGGGCAATACTAGTTCGCCAGCGTATCATGCTGGTTGCTATTGGCCGGCGGCTTGAAGCTGGAAGAAGGGTTCTTGGCCATGTTGGGCCACCGGATCGAAGATGTCACAGTCGTTTGGGGAGGAGGCCTTACCCTCCATGGATTTACAAGGAACATCGCTCATACCTCCACATCTCTCATGCACAGTGCGTTAGAAAGCTGTACTTCTGAAAAGAAGTGCTGACAGGGATATGCCAGCTCCTACAGGCAATCTTACAGCCTACCAGCACCAACAGGACTGCGCTGCCCGTCCAGGTGAAGGTGACAGTGGCGATGGCCTTCTATGCCTCCGGCTCCTTCCAGGCAGCAGCAGATGCCGCACGCTGCACATTGCTGCATTCTGCAGGTTACAAGGGTACTATATGCACACAGAATGGACTTCATAATGTTCCCAATGATCAGGGAGAGCCAGAATGGGTTTGGACGATTTTCAGGCTTCCCCAAGGTTCAGGGTGCCATTGACTGCACACACATTGTCTTGTGAGCAGCATCACACAAGGCAGAGGTCTTCAGAAACCGAAAGGGATAATACTCCCTAAACGTACAGCTAGTCTGCGACCACACTCAGCATATCCCCGCAGTGAATACCCGTTATCCAGGGAGGACACATGATGCCTTAATCTTGCATGAGAGCAGTTTCTCACGAATGTTTCAGCGACAAAGACATGGTCAGAGCTGGCTGATCAGGGACAAAAGATACAGCTTGGCCGCCTGACTCCCTGACTCATGACCCCCCTCTGGAACTCTGCCACAGAAGCTGAGCAGCGCTATAATGAGAGCCATGCAGCTCTTCTGATGCCTGGACCGCTCTGGAGGCAGCCTTCAATACTCCCCACAACTGGTCTCCGAATTCATTGTCGTTTACAACATGCTACACAACTTAGCACTCATGGGGGGACAGGCATTACCAGTGGGGATTGCAGGAGGAGGAGGAGGAAGAGGATGAGGAAGAGGAGCCTGGTGAGGAACCCATTGCGTATCCACCACAACCACAGGGGAGGCAGCATGGAGAAGTGGCTGCAGCAAGAGCCTTACATCGACAGCTCATTTTTGACCGGTTTGGTTGAACGGTGTTGCAGCGTTGATTCGCTACTCTAGACCACCATGCTGGCTATTCTATACTTGATTCTACAAATGAGACACAAGCACCAATGGCAAAGGTCAAACTATTATGTTTATCAAAATGCAACATTTACAATTTCTCCCCACAAAAACCCAAAACTATCCAATCCTTAAATACTATGTAAATTAACACAACACTGCTCTCTGCAGTGAACAAAAAGTGACTTAACACGAGACTGCTTCTTCAGTGAAGAAAAAGTGATCTACCACAAAGGTACAGACATTAAGTGATGCCAGCACTTAATGGGTATTTGCTAGACATCTCCCCCCCCCCCCTTCCCTTCAACCTCCTTCCAGGCCTGCTGCTCCCCCTCAATGAGTCCTCAGGATGTACAGCAAAGCTGCTGGAGGGCTGCTGTGTTGGGGGGGCCAGACAATGCAGACGGCATCTCAGGATGGCCTGGACCAGCTCTTGGGCTGGAAGGATGCCTCATCATTGGCATCACCGGTGACAGGTGGCTGGGGTGTCAACCGTGCATGGAGCATGGTGGGTGAGTGAGTGATGGGATCTGGAATGCTGTCATCGTGAAGAATGACAGCACCTCCCATTTCCATGTAGCCACTGACTCTCCAACAGGGCTGGGCCTTAGCAACCGGAGCACGATGTCTCCCCACACCTTGCTGGCCTGCTTTGGCACCGTCACTTGCCTGTTGGACAGTGGAGAACGCAGAGAGTATGGAAGCAGACATGGACTGCATCACTTGGCTAAGCTGAAGCAAAGCATGTTCCTGTGATGTGCCTGAGTCTGTGGTGTGATCAATGGCATGCGCCACACTCTCTGAAACTCCACTGTCGCTGCTCGAGGCTTCCAGTCGTTGTGTGTGGGCAATAATGGCCTCGCTGGACTCACGACTCACAACGACAATCTGCAACGCTGACTCTGCAACAGTTGTAGTGAGCTTGTCAATGCTCGCTGGGATCCATCCCAATGTATCAATCAGGTCACGGTGCATCAAGGACATGTTTCCCAGGACATTTCCACCAGGTCCAGTTACACATTTGCCTGTCTTTGAGCAGAGCGACTATGTCAACTCACCCTCCGGAGAGCTGGCCTGCGAGATTCCACACCGTCACTGCATTGTTGTACGTCACTAGGGCCAGGAGCCTCCAACTCCTCAAACCCCAGGAAGTCAGCATCGTCCCCAGATGAGCTTAGCAACTGGTGGGCTGTGATGTGCTGCAAGAGCAATCTCCTCCTCTCCCTCTTCGTCTCCACCATGTCCTGATGTGGAGACCTCCCTTGAGGGATGCTGTGCCTCTGGTTGGTCATCTGGAAGTAGAAAACAACAGAGGAGTGGTTAGCAGCAGGGGATGGGGCAGGGTGACATGAGGAAGGTGGCATCGCACATGTTCATTTGAAGGGCTGCCGCAACTCCATAATATCTCTCAATGCAATATCTTGAGTCACGCAATCTATTTACATACCCTCACTACCCGAGGGGGACTCAGCATCACCCCCGGCAACTACCCAAGCTGATATTCCGATGAAGGCCGAGACCCTCTCCTCCACATCGGGATTGTTTGAGACGGACCCCCGCCTATCCGCAGCTGCTCCTTTCTATTATGGGAGAGTTTGGACTACAAAGAGAAAAATAGGAAGGGTTCAGACAGGGTTTCTCTGCTGTTGTGGCACATATCACTACCAGACTACAATAGGTGATACTGTGTGAATGTTATTGTTGCTTCCGTTCAATCTGTTTGGATGTTGCATTTGCTTCGTCACTATTTGTTTGCAGGTTTGAGGCATCAAACATGGGGGCTGTAAGTGATTTTTCAGAAAGGCCAAGCAGCAGTTGGACTGTATTGTGAGGGATGATGTGAATGATAGTTAATGTGCATGGATTATTAAAAGCCAAAGGGTGCCGAAGTATGCCTTCATCTTTATTATACATTGTGATAGCCACCCCACAGAGTGTTGAGAGGGACCACATGCATGACAAACTTCACATAGTGTGTGAGATTAATATTAGAAGTCATGGAGGCATACATAGATGCAAATGGTACGCACACTGGTGTTCCTTGTAAGACCGTTGAACTTTTTGCGGCACTGTGTGCCAGTTCTGGGCACAGTGTCTGTAGCAGACATCTTCTGCGCTATCTCCCTCCATACTCACTTAAAGACAAGAGGGAGTGGTCTGGCTCCCCCAGCAAGATGGAGTGAGGCCCACCTCCTCTCCACTGCGTGGACGAAGGCCTAACATGCCTCATGGCTGAAGCACCTGGCACGCTGCCTTTCCTTCTGATCCTCCATCTCAGCAAAAGTGGGTCATTTTTTATGCGCATGCTGCAGGAAGCTGCCGCGCCTTGCATTAGCGCTTGCTACTGGAAAAGACCAAAAATTCAATGCGCATGCGCAAAATGGCCGCCTCCTTTAACACCGACAGTTTTGGCTAGGGCGCACAAAGTCTAGCATGGAACACCTAACATAACACCAACGCTCCTCCAAATGGCAATTTTGATGAAACCTCTGGACGAAGACCCAAACTTTTCGGCCTCGCCGCGATTAACGCCCCAAAATCCAAAAAGCCGAAAATCCAGCCCTTTATGTTTATATCTATCTATTTTTAAATATTCACAGTTCTGGGCTTCGATCTAAAGGCCTGTATAATCCTTCCCTTTGTCAGCTATGTGGTGAAACAACCATGAAGGAGTAACACAAGCAATGTGGATCGCCTCAGATTCTGGCTGCTTTGTGCGGTCGGTCTGATCACTCTGCTTTCAAATTGACCAGGAGCTGTTTGTTTCCCTGTCTGTGTGTTTGTGAGGGCTCGCTATGTTTGAGCAGAAATGGTGTGGATACAGAGAAACAATTCAATAAAGAGCTGGACCGCAGTCAGTTGGAAAACAGCCTGATCATCCTGACACCAATGACAGGAGCTGGCTGCATTCCAGGGGAATTCCTACAGCTCACGTTATTGCTGTGGAAACACTTCACTACTTAACTGACAAAATGAAGGGCATGTACGGATCGTAGAGGAGCAAACATGAATATTTTTTTTAATGGAAATTGAAGGAAACACCATTATCTCCTTATGACAGTTTGAGGGCAAATACTTACTATTCAACACGAGGCTCCCAAAGCAAGTGCTCTACTCGGAACTCCTACTCAGCAAGCGTGCCCCAGGTAGGCAGAGGAAACGTTTCAAAGACACCCTCAAAGCCTCCTTGATAAAGTGCAACATCCCCACCGACACCTGGGAGTCTCTGGCCAAAGACCGCCCTAAGTGGAGAAAGAGCATCCGGGAGGATGCTGAGCACCTCGAGTCTCATCACCGAGAGCATGCAGAAACCAAGTGCAGGCAGCGGAAGGAGCGTGCGGCAAACCTGTCCCACCCACCCTTTCCCTCAACGACTGTCTGTCCCACCTGTGACAGAGACTGTAATTCCTGTTTTGGACTATACAGTCACCTGAGAACTCACTTTTAGAGTGGAAGCAAGTCTTCCTCTATTTTGAGGGACTGCCTATGACATGACATTTACTATTCTTAGTGATTCCTTGTAAAATAGTTTTTTTTTAAATTCATTCTCGGGATGTGGACAATGCTGGCAAGGTAACATGTATTACCTATCCCTAGTTGCCCTTGGGAAGGTGGGCTCCTTTCTTTAGCAGCTGCAATCTATGTAGTGAAGGGACTTCTGCAATGCTGTTAGGGAGGGAATTTCAGGATTTTGACCCGACGATGATGAAGGAATGGAGAATATGTCCAAGTCAAGATGGTATGTGACTTGGTGAGGAACATGGAGGTGATGTTGTTCCTATGCACCTGGTACCCTTGTCATCCTCTGGCAGTTTGCGAGGCACTGCCAAAGAAGCCTTGGCAAGTTGCTGTAGTGCATGCCGTAGATGGTACATGCTGCAGCCATGGTGTGCCATTAAGGGATAGAACAATAAACATAGCATAGTTTCTTTACACGGATTGAAGAATCCTTGTGAGTTAGGTAGAAATTTTCCAGGCATCTAAATTTTATGTTCATTCAATTTATTTTGTCTGCAATATAAATTTTGTGGTTGTTAACTCTCGAAGCCCTGCTGTTGCAGGCCTGTAAATGTCTTGATTACTAACTATGTTGCCAAATGTTTAGTTTTGTGCTGTACATTGTCTGTTCTTTTTGGTACCTTGCTGTGTGCAGTTAGTTGCTTTGTCTGCTTACTATAATAACGATGATTGCACCTCAAAGGTAACTTATTGGCTATGTCATACTGAGGACATGAATGGCACGATATAAATGCAAGTTTTCTTTCTTTTTTTTTCTATATCTTCATTAGTGTATTGCTTTATCGTGCTGGAAACATCTGATTTTTCTTTTGCATTACAAGGCTTTTGTTTAACCCTCCCTTTCCTCAGACAGTCTTGTTTCAAGCCTCTACTTTATTTGCACTAAGCAAAATGCTCAGGATGGGAATCCCTATTGGCTTCCTATGGCACTCCAAGATTAGAAGGAGGAAGATCAGTTCACGAAAGGCAGGTACAATTACAAATTGCATATTATACATGTACCGATTCTTTTCCCCAGAGCTCGCATTTACAGACATAGTCCCTATTTAGGCATAGCCTAGAACTGTCTTCGCCATCTCTGCTTGATTCGAGAGGCTGCCACAAAGGTATACAATCTCCTCAATGCCAATTTGTGAGTATCACGACCGCATAAAAGGTTTCGTGCATCAGCTCCTTCCAAGCCACCAGCAGTGATGTAAGCCAGATCAGTCAGTCAGCTGTCCATGAATGCAGCAAGTGACAGAAGCCTTGATTACTCACGGCAACACATTCATCACTTTCCCTGTCATCATCATCATAGGCAGTCCCTCAGAATCGAGGAAGACCTGCTTCAACTCTAAAAATGAGTCCTTAGGTGGCTGAACAGTCCAATACGAGAACCACAGTCCCTGTCACAGGTAGGACAGATAGTCGTTGAGGGAAGGGGTGGGTGGGACTGGTTTGCCGCACGCTCTTTCTGTTGCATGCGCTTGGTTTCTGCATGCTCTCGGCGACGAGATTCGAGGGGCTCAGTGCCCTCCCGGATGCACTTCCTCCACTTAGGGCGGTCTTTGGCCAGGGACTCCCAGGTGTCAGTGGTGATGTTGCACTTTATCAGGGGGGCTTTGAGGGTGTCCTTGTAATGTTTCTGCTGCTCACTTTTGTTCGTTTGCCGTGAAGATATACAATCTAGCTGTGGAAAGGAGGCAATAGTTTAGCAGGCCCAGTACTTTTATTGGTTAACGGGTTCCCGAGTGCAGAGCATTTCACCTATATGATTATACTGAGCCGAAATAATGGTCCACAAAGCCAATTGGGTTTCCATTCTATTGATGCCCAGTTGTCGGACCAGAGGAAGCTCACCTTGCAAGTCAATGCCCAATATCCTGGGAGCACCCATGATGCCTTTGATTTCCAACAGTCACTGTTACCTGCGATTTTGAAAAAATTGGGCAATTGGATGGATGACTCCTAGGAGACACCTTGAACACTGGCTAAATGACCTGACTAATAAACCCCAAAACACCAAATAAGACACATACTTGACCAGAATTAGTGTTGAATACCCCAATGATATTAGAAAAACAAAGATTTCCATTGTTGAGATTACTGCACATTGCACAAGTCCACAATCCAAAGACGAGATAGTATGCAGCAGGATGAAAAGGAAGCCCAGGCTCAACTATGGCCGTTGAGGAAGAGAAAGTACAAATAGATGATGGAGACTGACTGGTGTACCAGTGACTCAGACAACTTTGAATCAATTCCATAATCTCACTCTTGAATAACCAGACCTATACAAGTTGCCATCACGCACTGGCCCAAACAACACCATGTCCTTCGTTCTTATTCATTCAACCTTAAATATCATGCATACTTATTCTTTCTTTTTCTGCCAGCTTAATGTGACCCTCCTGAAAGAAACGTTTGGGACAAAGGAGAAATCAGGTGCACTTTATTTTACCAAAACTGAAAAATGACTGTGCAACTAATGTTTGTCACCCTGCTGCTCCATCCTGGTAACTCTATGTGCTCCTTTTAGGAAGGACCAAGTTTTGTGGCTGTCTGTAGGTCATCCATTGTGACCTTTTGTTGGGTCATGAGATGGCCTTACTACTTCTGTCAGCACATCTGATACTGTGGTGTTTGCCAGCTCCTGCCTGCTAAATAGCACTCTTCAGTTTTGAGAGGGCCAGGTAGGCTGGATGGATGTGTTGCTTGAGTGGAAGCTGGCTCACTTCTATCTCCCCTTGCCATGGTCTCTGCTTTTGGGAACTCTTCAGGATAACTAAGGATGTTGATGAGAATAAAGCATTGGCCACCACTAAGGAGCCTAAAGCCTGCTACCTCAATCCAGTTCTCCAGGTGCTGGATCTTGAGTAGAACGACTTAACACCCGAAAGGTCTCTGTAGCCCACCAGAACGTTCATGAGATAAACTACTTTTGGGCCTTGCATCTCTATTCTTGGGGCTTTCCTATTGCTCACACTCCCCTTCTTTTTCATGTCCTCTGGCCTTTTGATAGTATTGTTGTTTCTTGGAATTTGTAGAGCTATGGAAAGGTTGTAGATCCATCTAGAGTGTGGGTTCTCTCCTAAAAGTTCTGAGCTGATTTTTTTTTCTGCCCAGGCAAAACATGCAGATGTTAGTTTTTTGAAGAGAATAGAGAAAGTCTCCTCTGTGCCAGATCTACATCTCTTCTCGTGTTAATTCATCACAAGACTGAACAGTTTGGGGATCTTTTCTAGAAAAAAAGAAAACTGAGCGTTGACCTGATAGCAGTCTATAACATCTATAAAATTATGAAGCGGTTCGATAGGGTAGACATAAAGAAGATGTTTCCACTTGTGGAGAGCCCGAAACTAGGAGCCATAAATAAAGATAGTCACTAATAAATCAAATAAGGAATTCAGGAGAATCTTCTTTACTCAGAGAGTGGTGGCAATGTGGTACTCACTGCCACATGGAATGGTTGAGGTGAATGGCATTGGTGCATTTAAGGCAAAACTAGATAAGTATATGAAAGAGAAATTAATAGAAGGATATAATGATAGGGTTACATGAAGTATGGTGGGAGTATGTGGAGCATAAACACCAGCATAGATCTTTTGGGCAGAATGGCCTGTTTCTGTGCTGTAAATTCTATGTAATTCTTTGTAATTCATGTAGTTTCTGGTTGTAGTATTGGTTAAGGCAAGATTGACATGTGTCATTAGAAGTTATTTCAGTATCACTCAGTGTTCCTGGCAGCAATAAAGCCATAGGAGAACATATAGAAGAGTTGAAAGGTTCTGTGCATGCTGCTGCACTGATCATATGTCAGGATAAGAGCCAAGTGCCTCTAATGTGCTTGCTATAGTGGAAGGCCAATCTACTTCCAGAACCTTTGGCAAAACTTCCTGATGTTGAATGTTTTTTCCACATTAGCCAATGTCTAACAGACGCAGGAGACTGATGTCTCTCGACACATGTGTTTTGTACTGTTGCCCTGATAGGAGGGTACCCTTCTACACAAAAGATCTCACCCTTTTGTTGAATCTCCAGGGTATAATACTCAAATGGACCATCCTTCCCATGTTGCTCGCCACCTCACTTGCACAGCCAGACTAAAAATGTATACCTTTCATTAAATGCTGCTCATATTTTAAATGCAACCAGGGCAGCAGCCCTTTAATATTTCCCATTCTTCCAGAGGAAAAAGCGGTAGAGACCTGTTCCATCAAGGCTCCATCCCCACTACACTGCCCTGGGATTTCCTGGGTGTCCTCCTTGAAATATGACTGTGCCTGAGCCTGGAGTAGGTGCAGTCCCAGCATTAGAATGATGATGAGGCCGAAGAGAATGTTCCCAGCCTCCTACCACACCTCCCTCAACATCAGACTGAAGGGTCTGCAGTGCTCCTGGCTGCACCCTTTTTGTGCAGATAAGACCAGATAATGCATGGCAGATTTCTGCAGGTAAGCATCCATCCCTCCCGCATGATCTGATGCTCGCAAGGGTGGCATTAAAGGCACGATAACTGACCTCAGCACCACCGAGTTAGGGAGGTGGGGGTAAACGGTCAGGTTCCTGCTCGTGTGTTTTTGAGAGAAGGAAAGTCAATAATACCGTCCATGGTTGAATGGCCTGCTGCCACGCAGTGTCAAGGCTCACACATGAATAACAGTCACTCGAGGTATGGAACTTTTTAATGATGACTGTAGAATCATACCCGAGCAAGGAGTTAACATCTGTAGAAGAGAAACTAAGAAAAATGAAATGTAAATTTGAATCTGAAAGATTGTGACGTACAGTGAAGAAGAAGCCATTTAGATGGTTCCTAGTATATTCAGCGAACCAATGTGCTTTGTGTCTGTTAACCGTATACATTTCAAACTAGCAAAAGTTGATTACTGGCTTCAGAAAAGCTGACACAGACCCACAACAGTTGGCACAGACACCCAAAGCTGGCGCTCAATAACAGCTTTGATTAAATGCCGATGATTTGTGAAGACGAGGAGTTCAACTAAAAATGCAGGAAGACATGCGGATTTGTCATCGTTGAATGTGCAGGAATTCTGAACATTCAATTACTTTTATTGCTTTATTGCAGAGAAATAAAAACGACAGTGTGCAAAAGCACAGTTTGAAGCAGGTGCAGATTCAGGTGCTAAAGGCATGAGATTTACTTTCCAGATGTCTCTGGGGGCATGCTACGCTCAGAAAATGTTGTTTCTGACATTTGATTTAGTGCACATTCTGGAATTGTACAGTCTACTGTTAATCTGCCTTTCACACCAAAAGTATATTTCTCAAAAGTGTCAGAGTATTTTAAATAGGAAAATCAAAGCAATTATACAGACTTCAATCCAACATTGTACGGCCAGTTCTTGTCATTGGGAATCTAACCCCGCTGGCATGATGCAAAGTTTTGAATTGAAACCTTTTTGCGAAATGCATCAACGATAATCCCAACCTTCACATTCTACATTGAAACTCCGAATCATACAGCACAGAAGAAGGCCATTCGGCCCATCGTGCCCATGCCGGCTCTTTGATAGAGCTATCCAATTAGTCCCACTCCCCTGTCCTTCCCCTGTAGCCCTGCAAAATATTTCCACAATGGGCCAAATGGCCTCTTTCTATACTGTACATTCCATGATCTCTAATATTTATGTCCAAGGTTTGTAAGATACCCAATTTAGTTCACCTCTACTATCTTACATATCCAGCTCAGAGCATTTCAATAATTAACACATTGGGCCACTCAACATAGAATTCCAGTGCCACCAAAGTGGAATCAGTAACTGCACCATGCCAAAGTCCTCAAAGATGAAACTAACTGAAAGATGTGCCAATTATTACTTTCAAACATCTAAGTTAATACAATGTATTGTCATAAATTTAAGCAATGAGCTTCCAAAGACGCTTAGGTAGAGGTTATTAATCAATAGAGCATGGAGGTACATTAATCATATTACATTATCTCAGCAGTAGCTGGGTTCTCTTGATTAAAGTATAGCAAAGTCCGAGGTTACTGTGCAGTTTATTATGGTTAGATTTACAGTTCTTACTCAACATTGCTGACAAGTTAACTGATTTAATAGGCAGGATATTCTACATTGTGGGTGAAGAGATACCCGTTCCTTTGGTAGACTGGATTTGTGGTGCTGGTTCTTTAACTTCCTCCGAAGGAAGAGGATAACAATATAAGAACATAAGAAATAGGAACAGGAGTAGGCCATTCCACCCCTCGAGCCTGCTCTGCTTTCAATAAGATCACGGCTGATTTGATCATGGACTCAGCTCCACTTCCCTGCCCGCTCCCCATAACCCCTTATCCCCTTATCATTTAAGAAACTGTCTATTTCTGTCTTAAAGTTATTCAATGTCCCAGTTTCCACAGCTCTCTAAGGCAGCAAATTCCACAGATTTACAACCCTCTGAGAGAAGAAATTTCTCCTCATCTCTGTTTTAAATGGGCGGCCCCTTATTCTAAGATCATGCCCTCTAGTTCTAGTCTCCCCCATCAGTGGAAACATCCTCTCTGCAGTCACCTTGTCAAGCCCCCTCATAATCTTATACATTTCGATAAGATCACCTCTCATTCTTCTGAATTCCAATGAGTAGCCCAACCTACTCAACCTTTCCTCATAAGTCAACTCCCTCATCCCCGGAAACAACTGAGTGAACCTTCTCTGAACTGCCTCCAAAGCAAGTATATCTTTCGGAAATATGGAAACCAAAACTGCACACAGTATTCCAGGTGTGGCCTTACCAATACCCTGTATAACTGTAGCAAGACTTCCCTGCTTTTATACTCCATCCCCTTTGCAATAAAGACCAAGATTCCATTGGCCTTCCTGATCACTTGCTGTACCTGCATACTATCCTTTTGTGTTTCATGCACAAGTACCCCCAGGTCCCGCTGTACGGCAGCACTTTGATATCTTTCTCCATTTAAATAATAAGTTGCTCTTTGATTTTTTTCTGCCTAAGTGCATGACCTCACACTTTCCAACATTATACTACATCTGCCAAATTTTTTGCCCACTCACTTAGCCTGTTTATGTCCTTTTGCAGATTTTTTGTGCCCTCCTCACACATTGCTTTTCCTCCCATTTTTGTATCGTCAGCATACTTGGCTACGTTACACTCGGTCCCTTCTTCCAAGTCATTAACATAGATTGTAAATAGTTGGGGTCCCAGCACTGATCCCTGCAGCATCCCACTAGTTACTGGTTGCCAACCAGAGAATGAACCATTTATCTCGACTCTCCTCTCTGTTAGTTAGCCAATCCTCCATCTATGCTAATATATTATCCCCAACCCCATGAACTTTTATCTTGTGCAGTAACCTTTTATGTGGTACCTTGTCAAATCCTTCTGGAAGTCCAAATACACCACATTCACTGGTTCCCCTTTATCCACCCTCTTCATGGCCATGGACAGGGACTCACTATGAGACAATCCTGATAGGAAGTTCTGCTTTCCCTCAGACATGCCTGCAATGAATCACTGTCTGTGGCCATTGTTGTCTTAATTCAGTTGTTTTCTATCTGCCCTGGTTGAGCTAATTTGCATGTACAACTTTTTCTACAATTATACTTTGCTTAAGCTTTCTCACTATGCTAGGAGCCACGAGCAGTTAAGTACTGTTGTAATATATTTTACACGTATACTTCTGTCATAAGAACATAAGAATTAGGAACAGGAGTAGGTCATATGACCCTTCGAGCCAGCTCCACTATTCATATCATAGGCAGTCCCTCGGAATTGAGGAGGACTTGCTTCCACTCCCAAAGTGAGTTCTTTGATGGCTGAACAGTCCAATACGAGAGCCACAGATCCTGTTACAGGTGGAACAGACATTCGTTGAGGGAAGGGATCGGTAGGGCTGGTTTGCCGTGCGCTCCCTCCGCAACCTGCGCTTGGCCTCTTCATGCTCCTTGCGTTGAGACTCAAAGAGCTCTATTCAATAATATCATGGCTGATCTTCGACCTCAACTCCATTTTCCCACCTGATCTCCATATCCTTTGATCCCCCTAGAGACCAAAAATCTCCCTATCTCAGCCTTGAATACATTCAACAATTCAGCATCCACAGTCCTTTGGGGTTGAGAATTCCAAAGATTCACAACCCTCTGAGTGAAGAAATTCCTCCTCATCTCAGTCTTAAATGGCCGAGCCCCTGATCTTGAGGCTGTGCCCCCTAGTTCTAGACTTTCCAGCCAGGGGAAACAACCTCTCAGCATCTACCCTGTCATGGGTATGGGTATATGTTTCAATAAGATTACCTCTCATTCTTCTGAACTCCAGAGAGTATAGGCCCAATCTACTCAGTCTCAACTCGTTATACAACCCTCTCATTCCCAGGAATCAATCCAGTGAACCTTTGTGGCACCACATCTAAGGCAAGTATATCCTTCCTCGGATAAGGAGACCAAAACTGTGATGTATGCACTAAAGGTTCAAACTGAGTATTGTTTAACTAAGCAAGGTACAACCTTGCTTCTGCTTTATTTAGGCCCAAAGTGTCTGACTCACAAAATGGCTGGCCTTTTATACCAGAGCAGCACCACATGCGTGCTGCTCAGTGGCCTCCAACAATGACACCATCTGATGGCTACAAACAGCATGTACATACATGACAATACCCTCCTCTGAGATCTTATCACAGTCTTTCCCAGGTTGAGACAGTCCTGTGCTTACGCTCCCGGGTTGACTGTTTCGGTTCAATTTCAGCCTTGGGTGAATGTGCAGAGTCTGTTGTGGCTGGTGGCTGGATGGCTGATTTGGGGGTGGCAATGGCCATGTCAGGAATTGCAAGTCCATTTTTATTGAAGAAGTTCATGATGGAAATTCCGGGTTCACTGATGACCCTTGAGTCCAATGAAGGTTACTTGTAGGTTGGTTGGTCGTCGACGGTTTCTTCGTCCGACTGCTTTGGTTCGTCTGTGTGCCTCAGCTTTGTTTGATCCATGTGTTTCCTGCAAGTTTGTCCATCCTTGAGAATAACAACTACTCTGCTGCTCTCCTTGGCCATGACCATACCAGTGATCCATTTGGGACCCTGACTATAATTCAACACATATACAGGATCATTAACAGAAATCTTGCGTGACACAGTTGCGCAATTGTGGTATTCTTGTTGACTCTGTCTTCTGTATTCAACATGATTATTTCAATCTGAGTGTACAAGAGATAACTTGGTCTTAAGACTTCTTTTCATCATGAGTTCAGCAGGCGAGACCCCAGTGTGTGTTGGGTCTTGTTCTGCAACTCAGCAGTACGCAAGACAAACGGGTCTGCAGTGACCCTTGGGTTACTCTCCTCATGCTTTGCTTGATAATTTGTACTGCACGCTCTGCTTGCCTGTTGGACGCAGGCTAGAATGGTGCTGACCTTACATGTTTTATGCCGCTAATTTTTACAAACTCCTGAAACTCTTGACTGGTGAAGCATGACCCATTGTCGCTCACCACTATGTCAAGCAGACCATGTGTCGCGAACTTGACATTGAGATTCTCTACGGTTGCCGTGGACGTACTGGATGACATGATTTTGCATTCTATCCACTTCGAATAAGCATCCACCACTACTAAAAACATCTTGCCCAGGAAAGGACCTGCAAAATCTACATGGATCCTGGACCAAGGTTTGGATGGCCATGACCACAGACTCGGTGGCAATTCCGCTGGTGCTTTGCTGCGGTGCATGCAGGTGTTGCACTGATGCACGCATGCTTCCAGCTCAGAATCAATTCCTGGCCACCATACGTGGGACCTGGCGATGGCCTTCATCATCACTATACCAGGATGTGTGCTGTGTAACTCACGCAAAAACTTCTCTCTCCCTTTCTTAGACATTACAACTCGATTGCCCCACAATATGCAATCTGCTTGAATAGACAGTTCATCCTTGCGACGAATGTACGGTTTGGCCTCCTCGCACATTTGCTTGGGTATGGCAGACCAATCCTCTTTGAGGGTGCAACACTTTACCACCGATAATATCGGGTCCTGGCTGGTCCAGGTCTTGACTTGTTGAGCTGTGAAGGGGTACCTTCACTCTCTAAAGCATCCACGATTAACATTAAATCTGCCGGCTGTGGCGTTTCCACCTCCGGTGTGGGCAATGGCAACTGACTCAAAGCAACGGCACAATTCTCTGTGCCAGGTCTGTGGCGAATGACATAATGTCAGCGCCCACCTTTGGATGCGGGATGAAGCGTTGGTATTGATACCTTTGCTCACGGAAAACAACAAAATGCTTGGCTTGTGATCAGTCTCTAATTCAAACCTCAGACTGAACAGATATTGATGCATCTTTTTAACACCATACACACACGCTAAAGCTTTTTTTCTACCATACTGTAGGCTCTTTCTGCTTTAGACAAACTTTTGAATGCATACGCGACAGGTTGAAGTTTCCCCGAATCATTGGCTTGTTGTAACACGCAATGAATTCCATATGATGATGCGTCACAGGCCAAAACTAAATGTTTACATGGGTCATCAATGTACCAGCAGCTTGTTCGAGCAAAGCAGATTGGTGGCTTTCTTGAAAGCTCTGTCTTGCAATGTGCCCAACACCCAGTTGTTGTCTTTTCTCAATAGTATGTGCAGTGGTTCAAGTAGGGTGCTCAATTTAGGTAGGAAGTTACCAAAGTAGTTGAATAGACCCAGGAACGAATGCAGCTCCGTCACGTTCTGCGGCTTGCGTGCATTCTTGATGACTTTGTTTTTCACATCAGTAGGTCTGATGCCATCAGCGGCAATTTTCCTCCCGAGGAATTCGACCTCCGCTGCCATGAAGACGCACTTCGAGCGTTTATGTCTGAGTCCCACTTTGTCCAAATGCATTAGAACCTCTTCCAGGTTGTTTAGATGTTCCTTGGAGTCACAACCGGTGATCAGGATGTCATCTTGGAACATGACGGTTCTGGGAACGGACTTCAGTCGACTTTCCATATTCCTCTGGAATATTGCTGCTGCCGAGTGAATTCCAATCGGCCACCTGTGGTAAATAAACAGTCCTTTGTGAGTGTTAATGCATGTAAGTCTCTTTGACATCTCGACCAACTCCTGTGTCATATAGGCCGATGTCAAGTCCAGTTTTGTGAACGAGTTCCTTCCGGCTAGCGCCTTAAACAAGTCATCAGCCTTCGGTAACGGGTACTGATCTTGTTTCGAAACCCTGTTGATCGTAACCTTGTAGTCTGCACAGATTCTGACTGTACCATCACTTTTCAGCACAGGAACAATGGGATGAGCCCATTCATTAAATTCGACCGGTGATATGATCCCTTCATGCTGGAGTCTGTCCAGTTCAATTTTGACCTTCTCCCTCATCATGTACGGCACTGCCCGAGCTTTATGATGGACGGGTCTTGCATCAGAGTCCACGTGGATCTGCGTCTTGGCTCCCGTGAAGTTGCCGATACCGGTTCGAACAGTGAGGGGAACTTGTTCAATACTTGGGCACATGTATCTTCCTCCGATGACAACACCTTGATGTCATTGCAGTCGCATCTGATTTCCTCCAACCAGCTCCTGCCGAGCAGCGTTGGGCCATTGCCTGGAACAATCCACAGCGATAACTCGTGAATCGCACCGTTATATGACACATTAATTTGTGCACTGCCAATCACCTTTATCAGTTCTTTGGTGTACGTGTGCAACTTGGCATTAGGGCTCAGCCTAGGCGTCATAGTCTTGGTTTCCCACAGCTTATTAAATGCCCTCTCATTCATGATCGATTGACTCGCTCCTGTATTCAGTTCCATCGATACCGGTATCCCGTTAAACTTTACGTTAATCAAAATTGGTTTACTCTTGGTTATGAAGGAGTACAGTCCATACACTTCATCCTCTGGCATCTCGGATTGCGTATCCGGATCCGCGCTCGTCTGACTCTCATCCTCCACGTGATGTGTCGCAGCTCACTTGCTCATCTGCGGACACTTGCGCTGGAGATGCCCCACTCTCAGACAGCCATTGCAACTATATTGCTTAAATCGGCACTGCTGGTGTCGGTGATTTCCCCCACAACGCCATCACGGAGAAGTCGGATACATTCCCGCTGGTGGACTTTGGGCAGCCACAGGTTTCGCGAACGCAGCTGGATAGGCCCTGCCATGTGCTGCTCTGCCGAATGCCGAATCATTCGCGAACACAGCCGGATAGGCCCTGCCATGTGCTGCTCTGCCGAATGCCGAATCATTCGCGAACACAGCCGGATAGGCCCTGCCATGTGCTGCTCTGCCGAATGCCGAATCATTCGCGAACACAGCCGGATAGGCCCTGCCATGTGCTGCTCTGCCGAATGCCGAATCATTCGCGAACACAGCCGGATAGGCCCTGCCATGTGCCGCTCTGCCGAATGCCGAATCATTCGCGAACACAGCCGGATAGGCCCTGCCATGTGCCGCTCTGCCGAATGCCGAATCAATCGCATTTACAGTATTTGCCGAGGTTCGATTCTTCACCGATATTTGCTTTAAACTCCTGTCTGTCGTCATACATGATTGAGCGATCTGGATGGCCCTTTTTAAATCCAACTCCTCCACCGCCAGAGGTTTGCACAGGATCACCTCGTGGTTAATACCGATAACAAAGAAGTCCTGCAGCATGTCTGCCAACACCGTCCCGAACTTGCACCGTCCCGCTAGATGTTTCAGGTCGGCAACGAATTCCGCCGCGCTCTGGCCCTCTGATCGAACGTGTGTATAAAACCTGTATCTCGAGATGATGATACCGTCGTCTGGCTTGAGGTGCTCCCGTACCAATGAACACAACTCCTTGTATGTTTTCTCTGTTGGATCACTAGGCATGAGTAGATTCTTTATCAGACCGCAAATCTTTGAACCGCACACAGTGAGGAACACGGCCTGGCGCCGATCTGCATTCTCGACCCCCTTCATTTTTTTGTCTACGAAGTACTTGTTCAAATGGCTCACAAAGTCTTCCCAATCTTCTCCCTCCATGAATCGCTCTAAAAATCCAATCGTGCTCATTTTGCAAACAAAGGTTCTTGTATTCTAGTCGCCAAATGTTATGTATGCAATAAACGTTCAAATTAAGTACTATTTAAATAATAAGGTACAACCTTGCTTCCGATTTATTTAGGCCCAAATGCCTGACTCGCAAAATGGCTGGCCTTTTATACCAGAGCACACCATGTGCGTGCTGCTCAGTGGCCCCCAACAATGACACCATCTGATGACAACAAACAGCATGTACATACATGACAAAAGCTGTGCACAGTACTCCAGGTGTGGTCTCAGCAAAGCCCTGTACAATTGTAGCAAGACTTTCTTACTCTTGTACTCCAACTCCCTTGCAATAAAGGTTAACATGCCATGTGCCTTCCTAATTGCTTGCTATATACCTGCATGCTAACTCTCGTCATTTCCTGTACACCTAAATCTCTCTGAATACCAACATTTAATAGTTTCTCACCATTTAAAAAAATACTGTTTTTCTATTCTTCCTACCAATGTGAATAACCTCACATTTCCCCACATTACACTGCATCTGCCATTCACTTAACCTGTCTATATCTCTTTGCAGGCTCTTTGTGTCCTCACAGTTTACTTTCCCACCTAGTTTTGTATCATCAGCAAACTTTTATACATTACTCTCGGTCCTTTCATCTAAATCATTAATTTAGATTGCAAATAGCTGTGGCCCAAGCACTCATCTTTGCAACACCTGGCTAGTTACAGCCTGCCAAGCTGAAAATGATCTGTTTATCCCTACTCTCTGTTTTCTATCAGTCAACCAATCCTCTACCCATACTAATATATTATCCCAACCCCATGAGAACTTATGTTGTGTAACAAGCTTTTATGTGGCACATTATCAAATATATTTAATAATAAATGAACTTGCCTTATTCATTGCTGTTTGAATGCATTGTATTCCTAATCTGAGGAATTGAAATAGTAATGGCTGTTTCTTTTCACCTTTTTGTTGTAGAATCACAGTGTACCTTGTGTGGTGAGCCAGAAGGTGAGTGATCCTATTTCTATTGCTTTTGGTATTGATGGTTTGTCAGAAACTGCAATGTGTTATCATTTGGTACCTTAGAACGAGATTACAGGCTAATTATAAAAACATACCTTCATTCTTCTGAGGGCAGCCATACTTTTATATAACATCATAAGCTTCCTCTTATTAACAGTCCAGGTTTATAAGCATGAAACATGTCCAACTATGTGGTAAAGGTCTGCCTTGGACAAGGCTATGCCTAATGATATGTGTATCCATTCAGGAGCTGAAGAAGGTTTGTTGAAAAATCAAAACATAATTCCTAAAATGCAATTAAATTCATGTGGACAGAGATGAAAGGTACACCATTCCTTGATTTACTCTTGAAATGCAATCAAACCATTTGAAACCATATTAATTGTTACATTTTAATAGTGCTCTGATAGCACTATAGACATCAATTCATGTTGTTACACCTTGAATGATTCAAATGACAAACAGAAAAATTGTTTGGCTTACTAGGTTTGTGTATTTATTTTAGTTGGGCTTTACAATTTATCCAAATGAAAGAATGCACAAGTAATGACAATGTTACAATTTTTTTTAAAGTATGATTTCCCATTGCATTGATCTGAGCTGCAGCAATATGATATCGCAGTACTCATTCACCTATTATAGAGGATCTTTTTGTACAGCTCGAAAACTGGATGGCTTTGAATGGCCTTAAATCCAAACATGGGTTGAGTGGTAGAATTATCATATACCACAGCTAGTGGTCATACGTTCTGTTCAGACCACAACCTTTTTATTTCCTCTGCGTTTTATGGATTGGGAGACACGTTTGTTTGTCTAATTATCATTTCACAAATTATAGCTATAATATGTCCATCATCATCATCATAGGCAGTCCCTCGAAACATAAGAACATAAGAAATAGGAGGAGGAGTAGGCCATACGGCCCCTCGAGCCTGCTCCGCCATTTTATACGATCTTGGCTGATCCGATCATGGACTCAGGTCCACTTTCCTGCCCGCTCCCCATAACCCCTTATTCCCTTCTCGGTTTAGAAACTGTCTATCTCTGTCTTAAATGTATTCAATGTCCCAGCTTCCACAGCTCTCTGAGGCAGCAAATTCCACAGATCCACAACCCTCTGAGAGAAGAAATATTTTCTCATCTCAGTTTTAAATGGGCGGCCCCTTATTCTAAGATTATGCCCTCTAGTTCTAGTCTCCCCTCTCTGCATCCACCTTGTCAAGCCCCCTCATAATCTTATACGTTTTGATAAGATCACCTCTCATTCTTCTGAATTCCAATGAGTAGAGGCCCAACCTACTCAACCTTTCCTCATAAGTCAACCCCATCATCTCTGGAATCAAACTTGTGAACCTTCTCTGAACTGCCTCCATAGCAAGTATATCCTTTCGTAAATATGGAAACCAAAACTGCACGCAGTATTCCAGGAGTGGCCTCACCAATACCCTGTACAACTGTAGCAAGACGTCCCTGCTTTTATACTCCATCCCCTTTGCAATAAAGACCAAGATTCCATTGGCCTTCTTGATCACTTGCTGTACCTGTATACGAACCTTTTGTGTTTCATGCACAAGTACCCCCAGGTCCCGCTGTACTGCAGCACTTTGCAATCTTTCTCCATTTAAATAATAACTTGCTCTTTGATTTTTTTCTGCCTAAGTGCATGACCTCACACTTTCCAACATTATACTCCATCTGCCAAATTTTTGCCCAATCACTTAGCTTGTCTATGTCCTTTTGCTGATTTTCTCTGTTCTCACACATTGCTTTTCCGCCCATCATCGTCAGCAAACTTGGCGACATTACACTCGGTCCCTTCTTCCAAGTCATTAATATAGATTGTAAATTATTGGGGTCCCAGCACTGATTCCTGTGGAACCCCACTAGTTACTGATTACCAACCTGAGAATGACCCATTTATCCCGACTCTCTGTTTTCTGTTCATTAGCCAATCCTCTATCCATGCTAATATATTACCCCCAACCCCGTGAACTTTTATTTGATGCAGTGACCTTTTATGTGGCACCTTGTCAAATGCCTTCTGGAAGTCCAAATACATCACATCCACTGGTTCCCCTTTATCCACCCTGTTCGTTACATCCTCAAAGAATTCCAGCAAATTTGTCAAACATGACTTCCCCTTCATAAATCCATGCTGACTCTGCCTGACTGAATTATGCTTTTCCAAATGTCCTTGTACTACTTGTTTAATAATGAACTCCAACATTTTCCCAACCACAGATGTTAGGCTAACTGATATATAGTTTCCTGCTGGATGACCTGCTTCCACGCCAAAAAGGGATGAGTTCATAGGTGTTTCAAATGAAGGACCTAATATTCCGGATCCTGAACTACATCTTGAAGGATGGAGGATGCCTGTGCGTGGATTTTTTTAACGTGTGGTGGCCGTTGCACCCCAGCCACCACATGGGCTTGATAGAGCTAGGTCTTGGTCCAGTGGCAAGGATTAACCAAGACGACTGGAGACCAGCTCTGCTGCACGGACCAAGTGCGCACACATATCACAGTGTGGGCTGGGCCCTGGGCCCTCGCCTCTTCTGAGCCCCAAACTCATGCCTCTCCTGGGCCCCGATTACATCCCTCTATGACATCTTGCCGCACCTTAGCCCCAACCTCGCCACTCCTGCTGTAACTGCCCGCACTGCAGTCAGCTGTACAAAACCTAAGTCATCCTGTTTGGCTTTGACAGAAGCTCCATTGCTTTTCCTGGCTGTTCATTTAAATTGATTCAGATACTAAATGCAGCTTTGGTGTCTTTTTGACCCTGAGCTGAGTTTCTAACTCCATGTCCAGTCAATCGCCAAGATTGCCTACTTCCACCTTCATAACACTGCCTTTGTCTCCCTCCTCCTCTCTCATTGCTGAAACCCCATGTCTTCATCATCTCCTGGCTTGATTTCTCTAATGTTAGCCTCCCCAGTTGGCCTCCCCAGCAGCCAGTATAGATCCAATTGATCTGGAACTCCATCAGTCACATCCTGTTCCTGTCTGAGTCCCTCTCACCTATCACACATCTGACCTCACCAAGTTGCACTGGCTCTCCTGCTTCTCTTGTGTATTCATTTCAAACTCCAGATTCCATTTACCATTCCTCTGTTACATTTATGGAGGTTTTTAACCAGATATTTTTCTCGGGGTTCAGCATCTCAGACAATTCCAGTCGGTGAGTTCTGATGACCTTTGAAGTGGAGTATGCCTTTACCTGCCCTGGACCTGCCCGAGTATCTCGGTCATTTGGAGCGATTCAGGGGATCAGAGACAAAAACTTCATTACTGGCTGCTGCTAATATCATGTTCCTTCAAGTGTTCTTCCTTGACTCTGGAGCACATTATTGCAGGCAATATACAGCCAAACAGATTTTTAAATCAGAAAATAGCAGAGGTCAGAAGCATTGGCATGTTGTATTTTTACTCTAGGTACAGGCTTAATTAGCCTTCCTTGTGTTACGGGGTTAACTATCTCTCTTTGTTTTAGAAGCTTAACTATTCCTCCTTGTGTGATCGAGATAACAAAATGTCGAGTCTGCTATGTTAAAGTGGATTAGACATGAGGTCCTTGAATATTACCCTTTGCATAGCATTTGTATAGAATTCACATATCTCTCTTTGCTCTATCTCTTTCTGATGGCTTCAGATAGACCAGTTTGAACAAAACAACCTGAAAAATACTTTGCACTCAATGACAGAAGCAAAATAAATTTTAGTATGTGCCTCTTAACTGAAAAAGAACTACCATATAAATGTATAAAAGTAAAGTCATGATGTATGTATTGGAATTGAATAGCTTATTACTTACCTTGGACACTTGGAAAATATGTCTATATTTTGAGACTATTATAACAACAAGAACTTGTATATAGTTGCGCATGTATGCAATTGACATCTTTAATATAGAAAAGTGTCCCAAGGCATAGAGGCATCATCAGACAAAAATGGACACTGAGCTAAAGGAGATATGAAGAAGGGTGACCAAAAGCTTGATCAAAAGAGTGGGTTTTAAGGATGGTCTTTGAAAGAAGAAGCAGGTGGAGGCAGAAAGGTGTAGGGAGGGAATTCCAGAACATAGGATCTAGGCGGCTAAAGGCATGGCCACCTATGGTGGGGCAAAGAGGAGGTGGGTTCACAAACGGCCAGATTCAGAGGAATGGAGAGTTCTGGGGATGGGAGGGTTGTAGAGCTGGACGAAGTTAGAGATATAGGGAGGGATGAGCCCATGAAGTGATTTAAATGCAAGGATGAGAATTTTAAATTGGAGGCATTGGGGAACCAGAAATCACGAAAAGAAAGAGATGTAAGGGGTGACGGGTGAAATGGACTTGTGGGATCAGATACGGGCAGCAGAATTTTAGATGAGCTGAAGTTTACAGAAGGTGTGAGGTGTGAGACCATTAAATTGGCTGAGTCTGGAGATGACAAAGGCACTGGTAAGGGTTTCAACAGCAGATGTGCTGAGATCGTGGTGGTGGCAGGCAATGTTATGGAGGTAGAAGTAGGCACACTTTGTGATGGAGAAGATATGTGGTCTGCATCTCTGGGTTCAAAAGGACGCCAAGGTTGTGAAGAGTCTGGTTCAACCTGAGACAGAGACCAGCAAGGAGTTACAATTGGTGGCAAGGGTATGGAGTTTGTAACCAGGGCAGATTACAGTGGCTTCAGTAATCTCATTGTTTAACTGCAGGAAATAGCCGCTCATCCAACACAGAGACAGGAAAGCGATCGGGCAAGTGCTGGAGAGGTCGAGTTGGGCACCATCAGCATACATCATCATCATCCTCATCATCATAGGCAGTCCCATGGAATCGAGGAAGACTTGCTTCCACTCTAAGAATGAATCCTTAGGTGGCTGAATAGTCCAATACGAGAACCACAGTCCCTGTCACAGGTGGGACAATTAATCTTTGAGGGAAAGGGTGGGTGGGATTGGTTTGCCGCACGCTCTTTCCGCTGCCTGCGCTTGATTTCTGCATGCTCTCGGCGATGAGACTCGAGATGCTCAGCGCCCTCCCGGATGCACTTCCTGCACTTAGGGCAGTCTTTGGCCAAGGACTCCCATGTGTCGGTGGGGATGTTGCACTTTATCAGGGAGGCTTTGAGGGTGTCCCTTGTTACATTTCTTCTGCCCACCTTTGGCTCATTTGCCGTAAAGGAGTTCCGAGTAGAGCGCTTGCTTTGGGAGTCTCGTGCCTGGCATCAGCATACATGTGGACTCCGATTCCATGTCCTGGGATGATGTCATCAAGGGGCAGCATGTAGCTGAGGAAGAAGAAGGGACCAAAGGTAGATCCTTGGGGGACTCAGGAGGTAACATTACAGCAGTGGGAAGGGAAGCCATTGCTCGAGATGATCTAGCTATGATCGGATAAGTAAGAATTGAATTAAGTGAGGGCAGTTCACTGAGCTGGACAAAAGAAGAGAGTTATTGGAGGAACATGGTGCATTCCACCATGTCAAAGGCTGCAAAGAGTTTGAGGAGGAAGAGGAGTATTAATGCACTATGGTTACTGTTATGTATTTAACTCTTTGTAACTTGCATTACACCTGACCACCCTAACCCTAGCCCTAGCCCACCTGTTGGAGTCCCAAGGGATCCCAGCATCCCTTGGGAACACAGTGTATAAGCAGGCCACCCACGAGGTACCTGCATGCTGGAACCTTAATAAAGGAGCTAAGGTCACACTTGCTCATTACACACAGTACTCAGTCTCACCATTTATTATGAGTATAACAGCCACCAAATCCGTTCCCTAGCCATCGACTCCATCCCTCTCCCTAGCCACTGTCTGAGGCTGAACCAAATTGTTCGGAACCTTGGCATCCTATTTGACCTGAGCTAAACTTCTGACCCCATATCCTTTCCATGACCAAGACCATCTACTTCCACCTTCATAATGTCCCCTGTCTTGGCCCCTCCCTCAGCTCATCTGCTGCTGAAACCCTCATCCGTGTCTTTATTTAAAACTGAGATGAGAATTTAACAGAATTTCTTCTCTCAGAGGATTGTAAATCTGTAGAATTCTCTGCCCCAGAGAGCTGTGGAGGCTGGGTCATTGAATATATTTAAGGCAGAGATAGACAGATTTTTGAGCAATATGGGAATAAAGGGTTATAGGGAGCGGGCAGGGAAGTGGGCTGAGTCCATGATCAGATCAACCATGATCTTATTAAATGGTGGAGCAGGCTCGAGGGGCTAAATGGCCTACTCCTGCTCCTATTTCTTACATTCTTATGTTCTTATTGCCCCTAGACTCTGTTGCACACCTGGCTGGATTCCCATGTTCTACCCGCCGTAATCTAAAACGCTCCACCATTGGCAGCTATGCCATCAACTGCCCATGGCCAAACTCTGGAATTCCCTTCCTAAGCCTCTCTGCCTCTCTACCTCTCTCTCTTCCTTTAAGACACTCCTTAAAACCTACCTCTTTGACCAAGCTTTAGGTCACCTGTCCGAATATCTACTTATGTGGCTCAGTGACAAATTTTGTTTGATAAAGCTCCTGTAAAGTGCCTTGGGATGTTTTATTATGTTAAAGGCAGTAGATAAATGCAAGATTTGTTGCAATGACAAAGGGGTCGAGTGTGTTTTTTAACGAGTGGAGTATGATGACAACAGTTTTGAAAGGGAGCCATTTACCATGTCAGCCAACATGGGAGCCAGAAAGTCAAATTAGGTGGTCAACAGCTTAGGGTGAAGTGGGGTCAAGGCAGCAAGAAGTGGGTCTCATGAACAAGATGAACTCATAGTGGGTACTAGAATAGTATGCAGCTTCAGCGCTAGGACAAGGGGACTCTGGGGGAGGTTTGGGGCTTTGTGGTACAGGGAAAGGGAGAGGGAAAACAGCAGAGGCAGCTGAATGGGTGGTCTGAATCTCAGTGACAAAGAAATCCATGAGCTCCTTACACTTGTTGGAGGTAACAGTGATGGAAAAAAGAAGCCAATATTTTATCAAGACAAAATGGGCTATTTTCTGTGAGTGAACCAGATTTTTAATTCCAGATATGCTGTGACAGAAAAAAATAGTGAATACCATGGTATATGAGAAACAAAAATGCTTCAATTTTGTTATACTCTCCATAGCCTTGCTCACTCAACATCTCTAAATCTCTAACCTTCCTCCATTGCTATGTTTCAGCTCAGTCACTCATCTAACTCCAACCTATTGTGTGTTCTAATATACCGCTGCTCCACCATTAGTACCAGATCTTCAGTCTTTAGCCATCATGCACTTGCACTCTGGAATTCCCACCCTCGTCCCATCCATCATACTACATTTCTCCTTGCATCCAAATGTCTCCGTAGAGTTTACATTTTTAACCATTTTTTCATCACTTTCCTTACCTCTTCTTTGTGTTTAATTATCATCCCTCCATTTCCCCATGAAACTCCTTGGGGGGGGAAATTCGGTTGCTTAGCGCCACCATTAGCGCCAGAGAGGGCCGCTAAGGGGCCGCTAAATGCCTTCTGCCCGAGCGCCGCGCTGTCAGCTCCTGCCGTGAATTTCAGTGACGGTTTAGCGGCGGCGCTGACAGTTTGTGCTGCGCTCGCTAGCACCGCCCACTCAGTGACGTCACCGAGTGTGCAAAGCGCCCATAGTCCCGCGTGTGCAAAATGTACTCCTTCGCCTGCGGTAGCACCTGGCGCTGATACCAGCAGGGAAAATCAGTCGGTACAGTTACGATCCCGGGGCGATATCATCCGGAGTGCAAGGTTAATGCTCAAATTTCAGTTTTTAAACTTCTATTTATTTGTTGCAGTAGTGGGGAAGGGTGGGTGAAGTTTATTGAAATTGTCACCAGCATTTTTTTTTCCATCTTCAGGCGCTCGGATGCCAACATCCTAGCACCAAGAAATTGAGTAGGCCTCCTGCGCTATCGCTCCGTTAGCGCCTTCAGAGGAGTGTGGAACGCTTCTCTTGGTGCTCCGCTCTCCTCTTGGGGCAATACAACTGAATATCGCACTTTAAGGTGGTAGACATCGCCTGGTGCTAAAGCTAGCGCCCTAGCGCCATCACCGCCTCAAAGAGGGTGATAACGAATTTCTATCCCCCTGAGATGATTGGCTACATTAAAAGCCTATTGCAAGTGCCAGTAGGGTTATAAATAGAGAGGTATTCGCATCTGGTAAATAGTCTTAGTGCCAATTATAGTTTAATAAGCACTAAGATCGTGTTTTATTTTTAAATCATTGTGAATGCTTGCTGAGTTCAATGTTGGGGAAGATTTATTCTGTGCACTAGACATGGTGCAATCATGGATGCATTTATATAGAATAGGTTTACAACTCTGTCACAGAGGAATGCACAGAGGAAATCTTCACTCATAAGGGTAAATTTTTGTTTTCACTGCATGTGCGGTAATCTAGCAAAATGAGCCACCCGTCCGTTGTTGAACATACTGGATTTTCAAAACCAGACTATTTCGATAGCGGGCAGATGATCTGCTCTGCTCGATTGCTGCCCATGCAGTGTGAAGCTGCTGTGGCAGCAAGAGACTGCAGAGCAAGTTTTTCATGGCTGCTTCAGTCACGAGTTGCCTGCTAATTCTCCGCATCTCTTTAAAACAGTTTATCTAAGTCTGGGGCGAAAATGAAAGGAAAAAATGCAGCTTCTACAAATCTGATATGACAATCTGACAATTCTGGAAATACGCAGCTGCTGAAAGGAAAAGATAGGTTTGTGTTTTTGTACATGACCTGATGTCAGAGTTCTGATGAAAAGCCACACCTGAAATGCTGACCTAATCGTCTCTTTGAGATGGTGACTGACCTGCTGTACCTTTCCAACATTTTCCGTTCTTTTACTTGCGTCATGTGTTGTTACTGTCGGCTCAACATTGTAACTCTGAGACACATCACAGCCTCTGCTATACCTTGTACTGCTTGCTTTATCTTATTAATAGAGAAATCATTCTCTCTATAATACGCCCCGAGCTGTAGCATAAGACAGCACTATAGAGAGGAACTAGTACTCTTTTGTCTTTTTTTTGGTGGAAATTAATTGGTTGTTTCAGGTTTTTGACATAAGATGAGGGGCATCACTGCAGACTGCTCTTGCTGTTGCTACTGCTGCATAATGGCTGTTTTTTTCCTTTCAACAGACCAGTTGAATGATGTGTCCTCGTGGCACATCAACAGTTTAAATCTGTACTGCTTTCCTCTTCCTTTTATGCAATGGACAGTTTTGTCTCTGTGCAGTGTTTATCGAGTCAACTGAACGAGAAACTGAACCATTCAATTGACAAGACAAAAGAAACTTCAAACCTGTGTTCATCACATCGAGACTTTTTCCAGCTGATTACCTCAGTATATATTGTCACTGATGAAACGTATTCAGCATTATTGAGGCAATACATTTTGGGATGTAATGGTCGCTGTGAGACCTGCACCAGATTCAGGCTACATTTTAGCTGACGTGCAATAATATTCTTACATAAATAGCCATGAACTAAGAGTAGCTTTTGATTGAATCAGTGCCATAGTGCAGGTGCTTTAGCTGTGTGTAGTGAGGTGTTATTGGTTGAAAGGATTGAGCAAGACATTGCTGGAAGTGTTCCGGGGAGTTCAACATAAGGACTTTAATTGTTCTTCCATGACGTATTCTCAAGGCTGAATGTCCAGAATAGCTGTGGGATTTTTTAGTGTGTCTATTTTGTACTTCTATGACGCATTTTATTTTCAGGCTGTCATCTTTGAATAGTAACTGGGTTTTGTCTGAATTTAACCAACATTAGAACTGCTGTCTCATCATCAGCACACTAAAACTTATTCTTAATGAGCCTACAGCTGTGACATTACTCTTATTCTAATAATTCAATAAAATACTGAGGTGTGATAGATTATCATTCAGTAATGAGTAGTGTCTTGCCCAATACATTTTACAGCTGCTTATAGTGTCTTCACCTCCGCCAGCCCTACAATCCTCCGAGAACTATGCGTCCTTCCAACTCTGGCCTCTTTTCCAATTCCCACTTCCTTTGTCCCACCATTGGCGGCCGTGCCTTCGACCATCTAAGCCCTCAGCTCTGGAATTCCCTCCCAAAACCTCTCCTCCTCTTCACCTCTCTGTTTTCCTTTTAAAAACCTCCTTCAAACCTACCTCTTTGACCAAGCTTTTGGTTACCACTCCTAAAATCTCCTCTTCCGGCTCGGCATCCGTTTTGTTCTGATTACGTCTCTGTGAAGCACCTTGGGAGGTTTCTCTACATTAAAGGCTCTGTGTAAAAGGAGGTGGTTGTTGTTATACAATTTACCATCCAAGAACAGGGAACAGGGAAATGGCAGAGACGTTGAACAAATGTTTTGTATCGGTCTTCACGGTAGAAGACACTAAGAACATCCCAATAGTGGATAATCATGGGGCTATAGGGAGGGGGGAACTTAATACAATCACTATCACTAAAGAGATAGTATTCAGTTAAATAATGGGACTAAACGCGGACAAGTTCCCTGGACATGATGTCTTAAAAGAAGTGGCTGCAGAGATAGTGGATGCATTGGTTGTAATCTACCAAAATTACCTGGATTCTGGGGCGGTTCCAGCGGATTGGAAAACCGCAAATGTAACGCCCCTATTTAAAAAAGGAAGCAGACAGAAAGCAGGAAACTATAGACCAGTCAGCCTAACATCTGTCATTGAGAAAATGCTGGAGTCCATTATTAAGGAAGCAGTCGCAGGACATTTGGAAAAGCATAATTCAATCAAGCAGATTCAGCATGGTTTTATGGAAGGGAAATCATGTTTGACAAATTTGTTGGAGTTCTTTGAGGATATAATGAACAGGGTGGATAAGGGGGAACCAGTTGATGTGGTTTATTTGGATGTCCAGAAGGCATTGATAAGGTGCCAAATAAAAGCTTACTGCACAAGATAAAAGATCACGGGGTTGGGGGTAATATATTAGCATGGATAGAGGATTGGCTAACTAACAGAAAACAGAGAGTCGGGATAAATTAATCTTTTTTCCGGTTGGCAAACAGTAACTAGTGGGGTGCCGCAGGGATCGGTGCTGGGGCCTCAACTATTTACAATCTATATTAATGACGTGGATCAAAGGACCGAGTGTAATGTAGCCAAGTTTGCTGATGATACAAAGATGGGTGGGAAAGCAAATTGCAAAGAGGACACAAACAATCTGCAAAGAGATATAGACAGGCTAAGTGAGTGGGCAAAAATTTGGCAGAGTAAAATGTGGGAAAATGTGAGGTTATTCACTTTGGCAGAAAAAATAGGAAAGCAAATTATAATTTAAATGGAGAAAAATTGCAAAGTGCTGCAGTACAGAGGGACCTGGGGGTCCTTGTGCGTGAAACACAAAAAGTTAGTATTGCAGTACAGCAAGTAATCAGGAAGGCAAATGGAATGTTGGCCTTTATTGCAGGGGGGAGAGAGTATAAAAGCAGAGACGTCCTGCTACAACTGTACAGGGTATTGGTAAGGTCACACCTAGAATACTGCGTACAGTTTTGGTCTCCATATTTAAAGAAGGATACACTTGCATTGGAGGCCGTTCAGAAAAGGTTCACTGGGTTGATTCCGGAGATGAGGGGTTGACTTATGAAGATAGGTTGAGTAGGATAGGCCTATACTCATTGGAGTTCAGAAGAATGAGAGGTGATCTTATCGAAACATATAAGATAATGAAGGGGCTCGACAAGGTCTCATTTAGTCTCAGAATAAGCGGCTGACCATTTAAAACTGAGATGAGGAGGAATTTCTTCTCTGAGGGTTGTAAATCTATGGAATTTTCTGCTCAGAGAGCTGTGAAGGCTGAGTCATTGAATATATTTAAGGCGGTGATAGACAGATTTTTGAGCGATAAAGGGTTATGGGGAGCGGGCGGGAAAATGGAGCTGAGTCCATGATCAGATCAGCCATGATCTTATTAAATGGTGGATCAGGCTCGAGAAACCAAATGGCCTACTCCTGCTCCTATTCCTTATGTTCTTACAAGAGCTCCTCATACTTGTTGTTGGAGGTTAGGTGGCAGGATATAAGGGTTTAAGGAAACAGCCGGTAGTGGAGAAAAGAACCCAGGAATTATCTTTTGTCTCCAAGATGACCCGGGAGTAGTAGTGGTTTTGACAGAGGAGAAAGAGACTTGATAGCGCTTGATGTGGACCAATTGGATTTGGCACTGGATGGCTAAACTGGTTGTCCACCAGATATGCTTATCTGCGTCTGTTGGACTTGAGGAAGTGAAGATGGGGGTCATACCATGGGGAGAAACCAGCATGGGAGAGAATAAAGCTGTTACTGGGGACAAGAGCATCTAAAGTGGAGCAGGGGAATGGTTGATGAGACTGACATGCAGAAGTATCATGATGAATGGACAGCCAAAGGCTAGGCAACCGACAGCTTGAAAGTGCAGTTGTGAGATGGGGGAAAGTTTTTTCCAGGGGCAGATGCGGAAGAGGGGGAGTGATTGGTGGAGTTTAAAGGAAGTGACCGGAAATTTCCTTGTCTGTAACCAAGACCATGGGAGAAGAGGCGGAAAGATAAAGGTTGTGGTCAACAATATGTGTAGGAAGGGTTAAATGGTGAGAGAGGTATAGGAAGGACAAAAGGGCAGTGAAAGGAGAGGAGATTGAAATCACTGAGGATGAGGAGTCACTCAGTGCAGAAGCTGAGGGAGGATAGCTCCATGAGTGGGGCTTGGGGTCCATAATGAGCATTTTAAATGAGAGGTGAGAGATACCAGGGGAGGAGGGGGGGAGACAAAGGTTTAATTTAGTGGTAAGAGCCACACAGAGCAGAGGTGCAGCTCCCGGCTCCACAGCAGTCCCAGATACCATTGCCGGCCCTTACTTGGGGCCCCTCATGATTGCTTCCCTCTCCCTCCCTCCCAGGACCTACCTGGTAGCCACTGCTGGCATCAGAGCGGACCGACCATAATTGCTGTCTGCTTCGCTGCCGAGCTGCGTGGGGTCACAGCTCACCAGTCTAGTTTAAATGAGGCCCAACACCCAATTTCAATCAAGCCTCGGTCCTACCTGGGCAGGGAGTGTTCCCTGAACCCAGTTTTTGCTTGATATGAGAGAGCTGAAAGTTCAAAGCTGCGGTCCTTTGGTGGGATGACGTTGACTTATAGACAGGATGCATTGGTGAGCCAGTGTCCAGGTTTGGAGAAAGTTGTGCAAAGAGGATGAATGCAGAAGCCATTCAAGGGACAAAGTATCAGTGGCTGCATTGCTGGCAATTGTCTATTGGAAACGGCGCGCCGAGCAGGACTGGAGAGTTGACCATGATCCCGCAGAGGTTGGCCCAGGAGTCTTGTGAAAGTGTGCACTCTCCTCCGGTGTTGGCAGTTCTGATATGCCAGCAAAGAAGTAATAGTAGAAGCAGTGAAACCCTAAGATGATATAGCAGTGAAGCACCGAGAGCCAGAGAAGGATGAAAGGTAAATCCATGGGACCAGTGCAGATGAGAGCGCTGGCCTGAGGAACAGCCACAGGGATGTGAAGAGTACAACAAGATTAAGAGGAGTGGTAGTGGCTTGAGGATCGAATTCAACTCAGTCTAACGAAGGGTGATGGAGGAATTCTGAAGGTTGAGTGCCGTCAACAGTCATTGAAAGCAAGTGGAAAGCAGCAAAGCAACGATTATACAGCAGTGAGGGGAAAGAATCCAGAACATGATGAGAGCCAGCAGGAACAGGTCAGAGCTAGTTCAGCATAGAGTGTGAAAAGCATGGTAATGGTTGGCCAAGGATAGAGTTACAAAGGAGAGGAACTCAGTAAGAAGCTTTCAGCCCAGAAGCCATCTTCCTAATAAAGTACTGTTAAAGTTGGTGAGTTTATTAAAAGTGGCTATGAATACAAGACAAGATTGTTAAACTTGTAATAGGTATTCCTTACCATTTCTTTTTCTCCTAATTTTCTCCTATCCTAAGGTGCTTGGTGAGGTACAGTTCCATCATTGCCAGTTTTCCTCTGTTACTCCATCTTGTTGGTGTGAGCCTTCACAGGATATTTGACTGCGCAAGCATCACCGTCTGATCCTGTGCTCATCTAAAAACCAAGTGCGTGTGATTCCAGCAGTGATTGCTGGATTGTGATCGGGAAGCTGGCCTAGCCTAGGGTGCTATCGTGCCACTGGATCGCCACTCTGGATGAGAGCAGCGACTTCTGCGCAGACCAGGAATTGAAACTCGGGCTTTCTTGGCACAGTTACTCATTGCTTTATGCAGTTGAGCTATTGAGGGAGCTAATAATTAGGTTTAATGTGCAATCTTGTAGCTTGATCCTAAATAGACAGGTTTCTGCCATCAATTGTGGCCTTTTCAGGATCACAGAGCTCTGAAATAGGGTTACTGTCTAGATCGTTCCAGCAGCATGTTTGATGTCTTGGAGATGATTCCTGCAAGCTGGTGATGTCATCACAACACCAGCTGCAAAAGGACTCCCTGCTGATTTCCATCGGAAAGAAGAGGACTTCCAGAATGATTCCCATATTAGATTTTTGGGCTGTTCTTTGTTAGATATGCCCATGTGTTTATGCAAAAGTAATTATATATAGATGCTGCATCTTCCATGCTGCAGTTATGACTTGTATGTGATGATGACAATGATGAAAGTTAAATAAAGCATAACCAAAATGATTTGAGCAATACGATTGAATACCATCGCTCCACTTCCTGTTGAAATTAGGGAGAGAATAGGAGGAACTGGAATAAAAAACCCAACCAGCTTTTCGCATCATTTCAGTTCCTGTTCCTGCACCTCCCTCCTATCTCGATTGACAGCTGATATCTCTTGAATTGAGATTAAGTATCTGTACATTTATTTTTTGAACGCTTTAGCCAAGTACACATTCACTGCATGTTGATTTCATCTGTTAGTAACTGTTTGTGAAGAAGTTGTCCCTGAGGTTACTATCCTGCAAGACTAGTCAGTGCCTTCAGCAGACAAGGGAAGAAATCTGGAGGGCTGAAACAGGCGGCAAAAAGTAAATATTAGCCAAGTAAGTCAACAGCTAAACAGAATTGAAGGCACTAAACGTCCTGTACAGAGATGCTAATTAATCAAACTTTCTGAAGGGTCAGCACTCGTAGAGCTGATGGAATTTAGAATAAAGCAACTGGACACAATATAATTAAGGGGGGAAAAAATCTGTTTTTAAAGGGGGCATAATGAAGTCCCAATGGGAATTTCAACCTCATGAGGATAGAGAAAACAAAAAATACTCTCAAGATCTGAGTTCACTACTGACTACTGACCTCCCACATGCCATTCCTGTAAAGGGCATTCAGAGGAATAGCTTAAACTGGAAGATATCCAGTGTTGCTCTGATACAGTTCTGCTGTGGCATTGAGATAAATGAGATTATCTTGTATTGTAATAAAATGTTTTTTGATTAGACAGGAAGAATCCTGGCAAATTATACCAGCCACAGAAAAAAAACGAAGAAACAGTATACCATGACTGGGCAAAATAATATATCATTAACTTTTGATGAATTTGTTCAGCTAATCATACTTAATGAAAAATACCATCAGTGGAAACAGCTGTCTAGGATGTTGAAGTCACCATTCATCTCAAAGCAGTTCCTGCAATATTTTGACACCATATTTGCAGTACTGTAGTAATACAAGAAATATTTGATTATTCAGTTGTAGTTCAGTAACAAGGCATGAAATTAAGCAGCAGTCTCTTGATCCGTAACTAGTTTCTACTGACAGATCAGTTGGTGTTTGCTTCTGATCCAATGAGAGCTTGAAATTAAGGGAAGCAGAAGAGCTATAATTACTCTCAGTTTAGAAACAATAGCTGCAGTAAAAGTAAAGCTCTCCTTAGACAGCTATGGAACTCCTGATAAAGCCAAGCTTTATAAACGCTTTATTTCTGCCAGAGTTTCCCAGTACTATTCCGTCACCTCAATCTTTGCTGAGGAATCTGCGAGCCAAACCTTTGTTGTTCCACCAAAAATGTCAATGTGTGAGACTGATGTTTATGTGGACAGGTGGACAGTGTTTTTTTTTTGCTTTCGGGTTTATGTCAATGAAAGAATGGATCAGTAAATATCTAAATTCATCAGACAACATCCTTTATCCACCTGCATCAATATTTCAGCTAATATAAACTGATTGCTAACCATGAATAGCCAGTTTTACAGTGAATAGCATGCCGCTTTTGAATTTAATAGGATTTAATGTCTGTGTTAAGGGAAAGCCATTCGCTTTTCATATTTTCAGCCCCAGTATGTTGTGAAAATGATAAATAAACTTCAAAGTTTAAGCCTCTAAATCTCAGTGTTTTTTGTTTGCTGTTTTTTCCCCACACTCAGAGCTTTTCGGTTGTAGAATCTCAATTTGTAAAACGGAAGATATGTTTTTCTCAACAATTCCTGCTGCACATCATAAACAAATAAGAATGAAAGAATTGTACAAAACCATAGAAAATGATAATGAACTAAAAACATTGGCTTGATGCTTTCATTTATTTTTTTATTCCCGTAATAGAGAAATACCCCAAATGGGTTAAGAAAATGTGACATACAAAAGCCTTTGGCAAGTTGCATCTTATTATTACAATGTAAAGTGCTGTTACTATTCCAATTTGATTGACCTACTTAATCAAAAGTCTTTGATGTGATCACTTTGATCTTCTTCTCCCAATCCTTGTTGGTGGGAAAAAATCTAATAGAGTTCTTTCCATTGTATTGCTGCTTCTTGATTTTATCTTTAAAATGCATCATGAGGTTGGCAAAGCAATACCACAAATAAGCTATTTTAATATGACTTGTAATGCGACTGTTTTGGTTAAAACAATGAATACAAGATCAAATAAACCACTTGAAAATGAGCCACTTTAATCCTCTTCATTTGTCCTCAGACGATATCAGAGACGTATTGGTAAGTGCTATTTACATATGGTAAATAGTAAAAAGAAAGCTAAATTTTTTCCTATCCCCTGTGTCCCCTATAACGAGTTGTCTTAGTTGCCTTTATGTGTGCGCACTAGGTCCGTGCAGCAGAGCTGGTCTCCAGTAGTCTTGGTTAATCCTTGCCACTGGACCAAGACCTAGCTCTGTCAAGCCCATGTGGTGGCTGATGTGCAACGGCCACTACATGCTAAAAAAATCCACGCACAAGCATCTTCCACCCTTCAACATGTAGTTCAGGACCTGGAATATTAGGTCCTTCCTTGAAACACCTGTGAACTCATCCCTTTTTGGCATGGAAGCAAGTCACCCTCGATACGAGGGGCCGCCTATGATGATGATGTCTTAGTTGCTTTGAATGAGATAAGGGGATAGTTCACATTAGAAATATCCTGATTTCAGCACTGTATAGATGTGCATTAAATTCTCCTCTCTGTGTAGGATGCAAAGATGGGGTAAAGGTCTGGAGAGAGATATATGTATTGGAACCCAGGGAAGAGCAGACATTGGGGGTTGTGAAGGAGGCTGAACTAAAGTTGAGATGCTTATACATGAATTCCAAAAGCATTAGAAATACAGTGCCATTGTGGGAATAATTACCTATGAGAATAACAGAAATATGGCTGAACCCGTAGGATGGAAATTAATTTAACATTCTGGATTATGGAGATTTTAGAAAAGAGAGTAGACAAAAAAGAATGTATTGAAGCAATATATGTATAACTGGGATGTAAATATGGTTAACACATGTGGAAGGTACTAATGACTTGACTAAAGAATGTGAATAGGATCAAACAGCTATACAGGACTGACAAACTTCGCAAAGTTAATTTACTATACAACAGAAGCATTCATGGAAGCTTAAATTACAAAAATAAAAGTAGTGACAAAACATATTTACGTAATTTTTTCAAAATATCCAAATAAAAAATAGAAGTATCTCCTGCTCGTAATTCTTATGTTCTTATGTAGGAAAGTATTTTTATCAACAGGGTTAAGGAAAGTCTTGAGTAAGCTCATTAAAATTCTGGCTACACAGTTATCACCCCCCCCTCCACCCCTCCCCCCCCCCCCGGATCAGAACTCTTCCCCCCCCCCCCCTCCTCTTCAAAACTCTCCCCCTCCCGGATCAAAACTCTCCCCCCCCAGCACGCATCGTTATCATCATCATTGACAGGAGTTACTGCGCATGCGTGAACGCCCCAGTGCGTATGTGGAGAGCTGCCGGCACTGTTTTTCATGCAGGGCCCTAGCTCCGCCCCCTAATTGATAGACCACGCCATGGGAGAGGCCACAGATGGCCAGAATCCGGAGACATCTTTTTGGAATCATTTTCAGCCCACAAAGTCGGCGCATCTCTGATGAGTGCGCCGAAAAAGCAGGTGGTCAATTTTGAGCCCAATACGTGTAAGTGATAACAAGAAAGTTGCTTTATGGGAGACTTCATATAACAAGATTAAAAATTGGGAAAATCCAAGTGGTTCATAGTCAATAAATCTATCACATAATTGATTCATGACTCGGTTTTTGTCTTAACCGAGTATTTGCAAATGATTCAGACAATTCACAGCAAATGGAAGTTGTGGCACCCCTGGGGTCAGTGACCTTGGAATAATCGAATGTAACATGATCTTGGATTCAGTTATATCAAAGACCAGAAGCCAACATGACTTAAAAGGGCTGAATTCCAAGAAATGGGTGAAGAACTAAACCAAATAGATTGAAGGAGGATATTTTTCAACACTTCAGCATGGGGAAATGTTCAGAGGAATAATGCTGAGCGCACATGACGATCAGCAAACTCAAACTAAACAAGCGTGTCCTTAAGTGCATCAACAAACAGATTAAAAGTGAAATAAAAAGGAATACTGACTGCCACAAATCTTGCAGGTAAAAATGCGGTGGTCATGTTGAAAAAGGATGACAAAACAGACACTGGTAATGACAGACTACATTCATTTTCAGTCTATTATCAAGATTAAACTTGAGGAATATCCATTCAACAACAACCTAGTAAACAGCAATCAATGCCACTTTAGAAGGGGAGATGCTGCCTGACCAACCTCCTTGAGAAAGTGGCAAACTACATGCACTCTAGTAAACTCTATCACATTGTGTACATGGACGCCCAAAAGGCATTTGATAAAGTCCCACATGAAGGGCCACCAGTTAAGCTCAAAGCTAAAACTTGGAAATACATAAGAAATTGGCTTAAGGATAGAAACCAAAATGTACTGGTTAAGAGGGTCATGGGAGGAAAAGTTCTGAGTGCGGTGCCCCAGGGTTCACTATTTGGAATATTAGTGTTCCATGTTTACATCAGTGATTTGGATTTAAAAACTTAATGCAAATTGGTCAAATTTCCAGATGATACCAAATTAAGAGGAGCAGTAGAATAGAAGGAGGCAGCCTAGAAATTACAGAATGAGTTAAACAAAATATGTGAATGGTCCAAACAACAGCAGGTGCATTTTAATGCAAGAAAATGTGAACTTTTGCATGTAGGAAGGAAAACTGGGCACTATAAATATTCATGAATGGCATTGAAATAAATAATGATGACGTTGAAAGAGTCCTAGGTGTCTTAGTAGACCTGGCATTCAACCTGTGCAACCAATGTAGAGTAGCAATGAGCAAAGCCAAAACAATGTTCAACTACATAGTCAGAACAGCACTTTACAAATCAAAGTAAACCCTGATCAAATTCTACAGTGCTCTCTCTGATCAGTCTCCACCTTGAGTAATATGTCTAGCTTTGGTTGCCAAGAAAAAAAGGAGATATTCAAGTGCTAGAGGCAATGCAGAGAAGTGTTAGGTAGGGAATTCCGCAACTTTGATCTGACAATGATGAAGGAGCAGCAAGTCAGTGACTTGGATGAGAACTTGGAGGTGATGATAAGTAGGCTTGATGAGTTGTGGCAGTGCAGCTTGTATATTCTGGCCACTTACACATCCCCGATTTGAATCGCTCTACCATTGATGACTTTGCCTTCAGCTGCCTAGGCCCTAAGTTCTGAAATTCCCTTCCTAAACCTCTCTGTCTCTATCTTTTTTTGCATTTTTAAGATGCTCCTTAAAACCTACCTCTTTGATCAAGCTTTTGGTTATGTGTCCTAATATCTACTTATGTGGCTTGGTATCAAATTTTATTTGATAATAGCTCCTGTGAAGCATTATAGGACGTTTTACTACATTAAAGGCACTATTAATTGCTGTTGTTGTAGTAGATAGTTGATACTGCATCCATGATGTATCTCTAGTGTTGTGGGCAGATATTGAGTCCTGTGATGGGTTGCTAATCAAGTGGATTGCTCTATTCTGGATGTATTATTAAAGCTAGAATTTTCTGGTCTGTATTGCTCAGTCGATAATGTAGCCCAGTTTCATGCTTTTTAACCACTAATTGAACTGTCGGGAAAGCCTGGGACACGAATGAGGAGTGGTTCAGACGTTTCTGTGACTTTGCCTTCAAGAATGGTATAAGTGGGCCTGTGGTTTTCAATCTATTTTAAACCTGATATCTCTGCAGATGATCATAACAGTGTGAAGGCTGTGTTATTGTTAATGAATCTGCTTAAAACAAAAATGTTTTCCTAATTAATCCAATTAGATTGCATAAGTTACATTATGTATATAAGATTGCATTATTATTTAATAACCAGTTATTTAGCTTGGTAATTAACAGAATTCATGATATCTGCACATTGAACTAGTTTGTGGTGCTCTCATCGACAAAAATCTCAGTAATAACAAGATTTGAAGATAATAAAGAATATTGAAAAGCTCTTCTGTTTGGAATAAAATGTTAAATTTGGATCAGAAGAAAGCACCGCTGCCTATCTGCTGTAAACAAAACATTCTGCTTCAGTGCTGAGTCATTAGGGTAATTATAAGTCATTATTATTTGCAAGATTTTAATTTCAGTATTCAAAAGTTTAGCATAAAAGTGGTTGTCTTTTACTGCAAACGATACAAAATGTTGTCCTTAATGCCTCTGTTGCTTTTACATGGTTTATGGTTTGCTGATATTCGCCCCACACACACCATTTTTTTAAGTGAATCAAATCTCAAATGCTACTGTGTGAGAAAAGAGTGATGTGATAAATTTAGTTTCTTTACCTGATGTGCGTTGGGTGCCTATGAAGATAAACTCGATCCAACCAGTTCTTTTAGGACTCAAATGGAATGCAATTGCAGTTTTGCTAGGGTTTCCCATTATCTCTCTTCAGCCATTTTCTAGCCTTGCACTATGTAATTTGTTCAATGACTGAGATGTAATTAATCATGGCAGTCAGATAAGATTTTGCTGACCGCTAAGTGGTCTGAATACCACAGTGCAACTACTTCCAGTAGGACACAATTGAGTGGTGGGAGCTGCACTGATTATCCCCTTGATGCAGGGAACCAGCAATCAATTTTCTGTAATACAAGAAGGGGAAACAGCTAGAGAGAAACAGTAAGAAAAATGAAGTTCCAAATGAAAATAGCCCCAGTCAAATTTAAATCAGGATCAGCGCACCTTATAACACTGTAGTCAGTGTCTAACAATCAAAGACTAACTCCTGGAAGAACCTGCACTGCAATATTCAACCTAATAAGTGAACGGGTCTTTTTCATTTGGCTTGTAAATGGGGAATCGTGCAATAGAGGCACAACTATGCAATCATGTCCTCCTCTTCCAATCCTTCTGATTTCTTCTCACTGGGACATGCGGGCTGAAATTCAGTGCAGTCAGAAAGCTGGTGGTGTTGAGGCCTATTTTTCCCCAATAAACGCCGCAAAGTTTGCGGTGACCATTGGATCCAAATTCACTTTTTGACCACAAAAAAGTGTTCCAGTCTTATTAGCCCTCCAATCCTGAAAATTTTCAGTCTTAATTGGGGCATTTTTCCCATGGGAAATTCACCCTTAGGGTGATGTGGCAGCTGCCATTGCAGCACAGGCGCAAGGGAACGAACGTATCGGTGCTGCTTTGGAGAGGATGGCCGCGGCTCTACAAGAGTCGACGGAGGGTCTAAGTGCTGTCATATCTGGTGGCTTTCAGACTGTGGCTGCTCGCATGCAGTCTCAGCTGGATGCCCCCCCGAGACCTCAGTGTTGCTTTCACGACTGGGTCCACCTCAGGCCACGGGGGACCTTCCGGTGTGGTGCCACAGCACCGACCTGACTTCTTTCAGATCAGTGGTGGTGGTATTGTGCCGCCCCCAGTGAGTGACTCAGGCTCCTCGGGCTAGGATATGGATGATGCAGTCCCTCCGGCTTGCAGCATTCCTGGCCGCAGACCTGTCACTCCGCCAGTGCCTCCACACATGGCCTCGCCCGAGCCAAGCCAGACTGAACCCTCCCAGGAGGGTGTTGACCAGTCTCCAGCCAGTCATTCCAGTCCCAAAGCTGCTTGACGGCAACCTAGAAGGACATCTGCAGCTTCCACACAGGGAACACAGCAGCTTCCCAAACCCATGAGGCAGCCACAGGGGAGACACTGAGGCAAGGTCGCAGGTTAGGCATGCGTAAGAACATCGTTGGCAGTCCCTTGAAGTCGAGAATGACTTGCTTCCACTCTAAAAGTGAGTTCTCAGGTGGCTGAACAGTCCAATGCGGGACCTACATTCTCTGTCACAGGTGGGGCAGACAGTGGTTGAAGGAAAAGGTGGGTGGGGAGTCTGGTTTGCCGCATGCTCCTTCCACTATCTGCGCTTGGTTTCTGCATGCTCTTGGCGACAAGACTCTTCCTCCACTTTAGGCGGTCTTGAGCCAGGGAATCCCAGGTGTCGGTCGGGATGTTGCACTTTATCAAGGAGGCTTTGAGGGTGTCCTTGAAACGTTTCCTCTGCCCACCTGGGGCTCGCTTGCCGTGTCGAAGCTCCGAGAAGAATACTTGCTTTGGGAGTCTTGTGTCAGGCATGCGGACGATGTGGCCCACCCAGTGGAGCTGATCGAGCGTGGTCAGTGCTTCGATGCTGGGGATGTTGGCCTGAGGGAGAAAACTGACGTTGGTGTGCCTGTCCCTCCCAATGGGTTTGCAGGATCTTGAACCGGCAGCATTGGTGGTACTCCTCCAGTACTTTGCGGTGACTGCTGGAAATAGTCCACATCTCTGATCCATACAGGAGGCTGGGTATTACTACTGCCCTGTAGATCATAAGCTTAATGCCAGATTTGAGGTCCTGGTCTTCAAAAACTCTCTGCCTCAGGCGACCGAAGGCTGCGTTGGCACTCTGAAGATGTTGTTGAGCGTCGTCATCGATGCCTGCCCTTGCTGACAGTAGGCTCCCGAGGTATGGAAAATGGTCCACGTTGTCCAAGGCCTCACCGTGGATGTTGATAACTGGGAGGCAGTACCAAGTGGTGGGGTCAGGTTGGTGGAGGACCTTTGTCTTATGGATATTTGGTGTAAGGCCTATGCTTTTCTATGCCTCGGTGAAGGTATTGACGATGGCTTGAAATTTGGCCTCCGAGTGTGCACAGACACAAGCATCATCCGCGTACTGTAGTTCAATGACAGAGGATGGGGACGGCCTTGGATCTAGCCTGGAGGCGGCGGAGGTGGAACAGATTCCCATTTGTTACCGCTCGGAATGCTGAGCTGGGCGCTGTTTCCAGTCTGAGCCCCTGGATGAGGTTTCAGTTTTCTCTCTGTGAATCTCGGGATCTCTATTTCTCCCTCTCTAGTTTTTTTTTCCCTTTTCTCTTTCTCTATTCCTATTTTTCTATTGCTCTCTCTCCCAATCAAATTTTCTCATTCAGTTTCTCATTCCCTTTCCTCACTTCTATCTCTTTCTCCTTTCTCTTTTGCTCCCTTCCCTCTGTCTCTCTCCCTTTCTTTCTCACCCTCTCTCACTCACCCTCTCTCTCTCTCATCCTCTCGTTTTCTCTCGCCCTCTCTCCCTCTCCCTCCCTCCCTATGTCTCCCTCTCTCTCACCCTCTTTCTTTCCCTTTCCCTTACTCCCTCTTTCTCTCTCTCGCTCCCTCTCTCTCTGTCCCTCTCTTCCCTTGAGTGCGGATTCTGTGCTGAACATCCTCAGGTTTGGATCACGAGAGTCGCCGGTGGCCCACACCGCTGCAAGACGTCTTGGGCCGAATCTATGTAGGGGCGGCCAGTTGAGCCCAAAGTGGTGGCCATTCGATTTTAATGAATGGCCGCTGCAAACGGGCAGTAACGGTCCTTCCCGGGACCGTGAATTTCAGGGCCGTGATTCCATGAGCAGTGCCATCTTCTGGCCATTCAACAACAACAACAACAACATTTATTTATATAGCACCTTTAACGTAGTAAAATGTCCCAAGGCGCTTCACAGCAGTGTTACAAGACAAAATGATAAATTTGACACCCGAGCCACAAAAGAAGAAATTAAGGCAAATGACCAAAATCTTGGTTACAGAGGTAGGTTTTAAGGAGTATCTTAAAGGAGGAAAGAGAGGTAGAGAGGCGGAGAGGTTTAGGGAGGGCGTTCCACAGCTTAGGGCCCAAACAGCTGAAGGCATGGCCACCGATGGTTGAGCAGTTAGAGTGAGGGATGTTCAAGAAGGCAGAATTTGATGAGCGCAGATATCTTGTGGGGTTGTGAGGCTGTAAAAGATTACAGAGGTAGGGAGGGGTAAGATCATGGAGTAATTTGTAAACAAGGATGAGAATTTTGAAATTGAGGCGTTGTTTCACCGGGAGCCAATGTAGGTCAGAAAGCACAGGGGTGATGGGTGATCGTGACTTGGTGTGAGTTAGTACATGGGCTACTGAGTTTTGGATTACCTCAAGTTTACGTGGTGTAGAATTGGGGAGGCCAGCCAGGAATGAGTTGGAGTAGTCAAGTCTAGAGGTAACAAAGGCATGAATGAGGGTTTCAGCAGCAGAAGAGCAGGGGCAGAGGTGGGCAATGTTACGGAGGTAGAAAAAGGCGGTTTTAATTATGTGACCGAAAACTAATATCAGGGTCAAATATGACACCTAGGTTGTGAACAGTCTTGTTCACCCTCAGATTGATGCTCGGGAGAGGGATGGAGTCAATGGTTAGGGAACGCTGTTTGTAGCGGGGACCAAAGACAATGGCTTTGGTCTTCCCAATATTTAATTGGAGAAAATTTCTGCTCATCCAGTACTGGATATTGGACAAGCAGTCTGACAATTTAGATAACAAGCAGGGGTCGAGAGAAGTGATGGAGAGATAGAGCTGGGTGTCGTCAGCATACATGTGGAAACTGGCTCCGTGTTTTCGAAGATATTGCCAAGGGGCAGCATATAGATGAGAAATAGGAGGGGGCCAAGGACAGATCCTTGTGAGACACCAGAGGTAACGATGCGGGAGTGGGAAGAGAACCCATTGCAGGAGATTTTCTGGCTACGATTAGATAGATAAGAATGGAACCAGGCGAGTGCAGTCTCACCCAACTGGATGATGTGGAGAGGTGATGGAGTGGTCAACCGTGACAAAAGTCTTCAGACAGGTCCAGAAGGATGAGGAGGGATAGTTTACCTTTGTGACTGTCACAAAGGATATCATTTGTGACTTTGATGAGAGCCGTTTCGGTACAGTGGTAGGGGCGAAAACCAAAGTGAAGGGATTCAAACTTTGAATTCATGGAAAGATGTCACAGATTTGGGAGGCGATAACATATTTAAGTATTTTGGACAGGAAAGGGAGGTTGGAGATGGGGCAATAGCTAGCAAGCAAAGTGGGGTCAAGGGTTGTTTTTTTTGAGGAGAGGGGTGATGACCGCAGATTTGAAGGAGAGGGGAACAGTACCTGAGGAGAGAGAACCGTTAACAATGTCGGCTAACATGGGAGCCAAAAAAGGAAGTTGGGTGGTCAGCAGTTTAGTGGGAATAGGGTCAAGGGAGCAGGAAGTGGGTCTCATGGACAAGATGAGCTTAGAGAGGTCAAGAGGGGAGATCAAAGAGAAACTAGAGAAAGATGTGAGTTTAGGGCTAGGGCAGGTGGGAGCCTCAGATGAAGTTTGGCCCTGTGGGCCAGGTGAAGGAAGGGAAGTCGCGGAGGCAGCTGATCGGATGGTCTCAATCTTTGAGACAAAGAAGTCCATGAGCTCCTCACACTTGTTGTTGGAGGTGAGTGTGGTGGAGACAGGGGAGAGGCATTTAAGGAGACGCTTAGCAGTAGAGAATAGTAGCTGGGGGTTATTTTTGCATTCTGGAATGATCCTGGAATAGCAGTTTTTGTAATAACTGTTTCCTTCATAACTGAGTCTGTACAGAGAGGGCCATTCAGCTATTCAGCTGTGGAATCATCCAGTTGGGCCTGATCTTGTTCTGACTCAGTTTCGGTGCTTGTTTCAATCAAGTAAATGTTGCAGGATAGCATTTAGGAATCCTGACTGAATCTTCCCTCTGTAGTCTGGAGAACACAGAGGCAACCTGAATATCACCTCTGCTGCTCTAACTGAAATAAGCACTTAATCCCACTTTGGACCTTCTGAAATTCAGTGCCAGTATCAGATAGTACATTCACTCAGTGAGTCATCTGATTTCAGGCATCAGTTTTTGACTTGGAATAGACTTTTCTAGGTGGCTATTGTGGGGATTCTGTAGTGGAGACTTCAGAGCAGGAACTGAGTGTGTTTGGAAACTTCCCCATACCTCTTCAATGCTCTTTGAACCACTGTATCTCACAAAGAGAAAGAGAACATTTCTGGCCATTTTTTACTTCGAGTGCAATAAGTGTGAAGTTCACAAGAACACATTATTCAAAAATGTATTTATTTAATCTCATACTGAACATTAATTCCACTCAACTGCCGTATGTGGAAAAAGTCTCAGCTGTTGTCTATGACAGCATTTAAGAACTATGTCAACTGAAGAGGTGTAACATACTTTGAAACACTTGTATGTGCAGTATGCAATTTGCAGATTTTATCCTACATATACATCAAGTTTTATATAAGGAGGGAAAAATTCGGGTCGTTTGTACCTCCTGTTAGCGTGCCCAGGGAGCGCTAACGGGGCGCAAATGACTTTTTGCCCTGGCATGACGCCGCTACGGCCATTCCACGTGTTGGAAAATTTGTGTCCTGTTATGCCCCAGTCCTGCCCCTGACAGGAGCTGTAGTCCACGATTTTGCATTGCAGTTCCTGTCGGGGGCGGCAAGCCCAATATAGCTCGCGGGGCTGGATTTCTGCGTCTGGCGCAGGAAGTCCCACCTCACGGCTGTTACCACCCCCAAACGCTACCAAATTTTCAGCCATAAGTCTCTTTACCTGAAACCTGAACCCAATCTTGAATGGTGCCTTTCAGTTGGATCTTCATCCTATAAGAACATAAGAACATAAAAAAATAGGAGCAGGAGTAAGCCATAAGGCCCTTCGAGCCTGCTCCGCCATTTAATACGATCATGGCTGATCCGATCATGGACTCAGGTTCACTTCCCTGCCCGTTCCCCATAACCTTATCATTTAAGAAATTGTCTATTTCTGTCATAAATTTATTCAATGTCCCATTTTCCACAGCTCTCTGAGGTAGCGAATTCCACAGATTTACAAACCTCTAAGAGAAGAAATTTCTCCTCATCTCAGTTTTAGATGAGCGGTCCCTTATTCTAAGATTATGCCCTCTAGTTCTAGTCTCCCCCATCAGTGGAAACATCTTCTCTGCATCCACCTTGTCAAGGCCCCTCATAATCTTATACGTTTCGATAAGATCACCTCTCATTCTTTTGAATTCCAATGAGTAGAGGCTCAACCTACTCAACCTTTCCTCATAAGTCAACCCCCTCCTCCCTGGGATCAACCTAGTGCACCTTCTCTGAACTGCCTCCAAAGCAAGTATATCCTTTCGTAAATATGGAAACCAAAACTGCATGCAATATTCCAGGTGTGGCCTCGCCAATACCCTGTATAACTGTAGCAAGACTTCCCTGCTTTTATACTCCATCCCCTTTGAAATAAAGGCCAAGATTCCATTGGCCTCCCTGATCACGTGCTGTACCTGCATACTATCCTTTTGTGTTTCATGCACAAGTACCCCCAGGTCCCACTGTACTGCTGCACTTTGCAATCTTTCTCCATTTAAATAATAACTTGCTCTTTGATTTTTTTTCTGCCAAAGTGCATGACCTCACACTTTCCAACATTATACTCCATCTGCCAACTTTTTGCCCACTCATTTAACCTGTTTATGTCCTTTTGCAGATTTTTTATGTCCTCCTCACACATTGTTTTTCCTCCCATCTTTGTATCGTCAGCAAACTTAGTTACGTTACACTCGGTCCCTTTTTCCAAGTCATTAATATAAATTGTAGATGTTATGTATGTTAACTTGGTTTTACCTGCCACCGGAGGGCGCGATTGTCGGAGTCCTAATGGTCACAGGCAGACACGTTCAAGTTGTGTATATAATGTTGGCAGCCATGTTGAATCCACACTGTGAGAATAAATAAACTGGAGTAAGGTCATGCCTGCACTAGCTCACCGTACTTAGCCTCGTGGGGTTATTCGATACTTAACAATTGGCGATGAGTTAAAAATATAAACTTTCACGCAACCATGTCTGTTGGAATTTTGGAGAGATTCGTGGAAGGGGAAGACTGGGAGGATTTCACTGATCATCTCGACTAGTACTTCGTAGCCAACGGGTTGGAAGGAACCGATAATTCAATTAATCGCAGGGCAGTTCTCCTCACCGTTTGTGGGTCAAAAATTTATGGCCTTATCCAGAATCTACTCTCACCAACTCGACCAATGGATAAGACTTATGATGAATTGTGTATGCTGGTTCGGGGGTGAATCAAATCTCGCCTTGTTGGCATTGTGGGGGCAATCATCAGGCCCATCAATGCCGATTCAAGCAATACGTGTGCAAAGGCTGTGCAACAATGGGGCACCTTCAGCGAATGTGTCCGCAACAGAGCAAGCGTGCTGCAATGCATGGATTAAGGATGATCGATCCAGTGTGGATCAAACAGCAAAGGCAACTCAACCCAAGGTACGAGACGAAGAAGGAAAGCATCAGTGTGGTGAGGTATCGTTTCTATACGCACAATCGCTCCGAGAGCCAGGACGTGGCGGAATTTGTCGCCGACCTGAGACGTCTCACTTTGCCGTGCAACTTCGGAACTGTGTTGGAGGAAATGCTGCGGGACTTTTTCATGCTTGGCATTGGCCACGAGGTCATCCTTCGAAAGCTGCTGGATGCTGAATCTCTAGACCTGAGCAGGGCCATCATGATCGCCCAGGCATGCATATCCATGGACGAAAACTCGAAACAGATATCTTCCCAGCATCGTAACTTACCGGCAGGTACTGTGCATAAAATAATATCGTCGGCAGGTAGAGCTGCACATGGCAGGGCCTACTCGTCCACGTTCGTACGGCTTGTAACTGCTCAAAGTCCACCATCGGGGGTGAATCAAATCTCGCCTTGTTGGCATCGCGGGGGCTATCATCAGACTCATCAATGCTGATTCAAGCAATTCATGTGCAAAGGCTGTGCAACAATGGGGCACCTTCAGCGAATGTGTCCGCAACCGAGCAAGCGTGCTGTGACACACCACATGGCTGATGATGATCGATCCAGCGTGGATCAAGTGGCACAGGCAACTCAACCCAAGGTGCAGGACAAATAAGTGTATGGGGTACATTCTTTTACCAAAAGTCCTCCGAAAATGCTGGAAGTTAAATTAAATGGGGTTCCAGTATCCATGGAATTGGACACGGGTGCAAGTCAGTCAATAATGAGCCAGAGGGCTTTCGAAAAGCTGTGGGACACTAAGGCAAAAAGACCCAAACTGAGCCCAATCAATGCGAAGCTGCGTACTTACACCAAAGAGTTCATACCAGTCATTGGCAGCGCGGCAGTAAAGTTATGGTACAATGGAGCTGTGCATGATTTATCATTGTGGATTGTTCCAGGCAATGGCCCAACACTGTTCGTCAGGAGTTGGCTTGAGAAAATTAAATGGAATTAGAACGATATTAAAGCCTTAGCATCAGTAGATAACGCTTCGTGTGCTCAAGTGCTGAGCAAGTTTCCCTCGTTGTTCAAACCAGGCATCGGCAACTTCACGGGAGCCAAGGTGCAGATCCACATAAGCCCAGATGCAAGACCTGTCCATCACAAGGCTCGGGCGGTTCCGTACATGATGAGGGAGAAGGTCTAGATCAAACTGGACAGACTTCACCGGGAAGGAATCATATCACCAGTCGAGTTCAGTGAATAGGCCAGTCCAATTGTCCTGGTGTTGAAAAGTGATGGCACGGTCACGATCTGCAGCGACTACAAGGTAACGATCAACCGAGTCTCGATACAGGATCAGTATCTGTTACCCAAAGCTGATGACCTGTTTGCAACATTAGCAGGGAGGAAGTCGTTCACCAAATTTGACTTGACCTCTGCTTACAAGACAAAGGAGCTGGTCGAATCATCGAAAAAACTGACCTACACCAACACGCACAAAGGACTGTTTATATACCACAGATGCCCTTTCGGAATTCGCTTGGTGGCAGCCATATTTCAGAAAAACATGGAGAGTTTGCTGAAGTCCATCCCTGATCACCAGTCGTGATGCCACCGAACACCTGCACAGTCTGGAAGAGTTTCTACGTCGTATGGACAGAGTGGGACTCAGGCTAAAACGCTCCAATTGTGTTTTCATGGCATCAGAAGTCGAATTCCTTGGGAGAAAGATTGCAGCAGACGGCATAATTTCTACGGTCTCGAAGACAAAGGCCATCAAGAATTCACCCAGACCCCAGAGTGTGACGGAGTTGTGTTCGTTCCTGGGTCTTCTCAACTATTTTGGTAACTTTCTACCTAGTTTGAGCACATTGCTAGAGCTCTTGCACATGTTGCTGAGAAAGGGTAACGACTGGGTTTGGGGCAAATCTCAAGACAGAGCCTTTGAGAAGGCCAGGAACCTGCTATGTTCCAATAAATTACTGGTACACTATGACCCATGTAAGCAGTTAGTGCTGGCCTGCGACGCCTCATCATATGGGATCGGTTGTGTGCTCCAGCAAACCAATGTATCAGGCAAACTCCAACCAGTTGCATACGCATCCAGAAGTCTGTCTAAGACTGAAAGAGCCTATAGTACGGTAGAGAAAGAGGCTTTAGCATGCGTATATGGGGTTAGGAACCTGCACCAATACCTGTTTGGGCTTCGGTTTGAGCTTGAAATAGACCACAAGCTGCTCATTTCATTGTTTTCTGAGAGCAAAGGTATAAACACCAATGTCTCGTCCCGCATCCAAAGATGGGTACTGGCATTATCCGCTTATGATTATGTCATCCGCCACAGACCAGGCACTGAAAACTGTGCTGATGCGCTTAGCCGGCTACCATTGCCCGCAACCAGGGTGGAAATGCCGCAGCCCGCAGATGTGTTACTGGTCATAGATGCCTTCGAGAGCGAGGGGTCACCTGTCATGGCTCACAAAATTAGAACCTAGACAAGCCAGGATCCTGTACTGTCAAGTGTAAAAAGGTGTGTCTTAAATGGAAATTGATATGCCATTCCCAGGGAAAGGCAAGATGAAATTAAGCCTTATAGCCGCCAAAAAGATGAATTGTCTATTCAGTCTAATTGTCTGTTATGGAGTAATCGTGTTGTTATGCCAAAAGAAGGCAGGGAAACTTTTGTGCGAGATTTACACAGTACCTAACCAGGCATTGTCATGATGAAGGCCATTGCTATGTCTCACGTTTGGTGGCCCGGCATTGACTCGGACTAGGAGACATGCGTGCATCAGTGCAACACTTGCATGCAGCTGATAAACCATGCGACATTCCCACTGACACATGGGAGTACCTGGCCATAGACCACCCTAAGTGGAGGAAGTGCATTTGGGAGGGTGCTGAGCTCCTCGATTACTGTCGCCAAGAGCATGCAGAAATCAAGCGCAGGCAGCGGAAGGAGCGTGCGGCAAACCAGGCTCCCTGCCCACCCTTTCCCTCAACGACTATACCTACCTGTGACAGAGACTGTGGTTCTCATGTTGGACTGTACAGCCACCTGAGAACTCATGCTAAGAGTGGAAACAAGTCTTCCTCGATTCCGAGGTACTGCGTATGATGATGATGATGATGCATGCATGCAACTGAGTAACGCATCTCTGGAGGCTCCGCTGAGTCTGTCGTCATGGCCATTCAAACCGTGGATCCACATAGACTTTGCCAGCCCCTTTCTCAGCAAAATGTTTTTAGTGGTGTTGGACGCTTACTCCAAATGGATCGAATGTGTAATCATGTCATCCAGCACGTCCACAGCCACTATTGAAAGCCTCCGGGCCATGTTCACCACCCATGACCTGCCCAACGTCCTTGTCAGCGACAATGGACTGTGTTTCACCAGTTCGGAGTTGCACGAGTTTCTGACCCATAATGGCATCAAACATGTCAGGTCTGCCTCTTTCAAACCCGCGTCTAACGGTCAAGCAGAGTGGGCTGTCCAAACCATTAAGCAGAGCCTAAAACACATGACTCACAGCTCCCTACAGACCCGCTTGTCCCGCATTCTGCTCAGTTACCGGACGAGACTTCACTCGCTCACCGGGGTCCCTCCTGCCGAGCTGTTAATGAAGAGAGACCTCAAAACCAGGCTCTGCCTTGTACACCCGAATCTCAATGATCATGTCGAAACCAAAAGGCAACGGCAGCAATGGTACCACAGTTGCGTGGCCGTATCATGTGACATTGCTGTTCATGAACCTGTGTTTGTCCTGAATTCTGGTCATGGTCCAAAGTGGGTTGCTTGCACGGTTTTGGCCAAGGAGGGTAACAGGGTGTTTGTAGTCAAACTGTTAAATGGCCAAATGTGCAAGAGGCACATTGACCAAACCAAACTGCAATTCACAGACATCCCAGAACAAATTGAAGATGACATCATCATCATCGACCAACCAACACACATCCAACCATCAGTTGACCCTTGTGTCATTCACGAAGACGAACCTACCATCCCCGATGGTCCTATCAGACCAACTGCTCCGCAATGCAGCAATGGTCCTACTAACTCACCCAAGCTTGGGTTCGAACTGAGAAGATCAACCAGGGAGCGGAAGGCCCCGGACCGTCTCAACTTGTAAATACAACCTGTATCTTTGGGGGGAATTATGTTATGTATGTTAACTGGGTTTTACCTGCCACCAGACTAAGGGCAGTCAGGTCCTAGAAACATAGGGGCCAAAATTGCCCACCACTGGAAACGGGGTGCACCGACCCTGTTTCTCATGTTTTTACCGGCACGGTTGATGCGGTGGCCTCTTGAGCGAAATTCCACTCTTTGGCGTTTTTTTCCAAGGACCGGAAGTCCGTCATAATGGGGGCAGAAGTGGGGCGATAAGCGGAAGTTCAGACTCTACAGGGGCCGGTAGCTGGGGGTGGGCAGAGTGGCCGCTGCTGTCAGTCATCAGCGTAGTGCTGATGACGCCATCACAGTGCCGCATCACCACGGCTCTTCCCTCCAATTAAAGGGGAGAGCCTGCGGGGTTGTTTAAGTTTAGGTCCACTGAGCCACCAAGGAGGGTTTCGGCCGGGTCAGCAGCCTGGCACCCAAGAGAGGCCGATCCCGAGGGCATAATTGTCGGCCCGATGTTGCAGTCGGCCAACAAAAAGAAATATATTGGCGTCGGCGGCAGTGCGTCCTCCCCTTTGATGGGAGCCGCACCACCATTTTACAAAGACTACAGCATCGCTGCACCAGCAGAATAAAAGCAGCTGAGCAAGATGTTTTTGGGCGGAATCTCGCCATTGGGGGGGAACATCAGCAGTGCGCGTTCTTATGATGCACTGAGGATGGATCAGCAGCAGAACAGTGGGGGAAGTGAGGGGGGGGAGCCACCAGGATACCACAGGAGCGGAATTTAAAAAATGGCGGCCATGACATGAGAAATCGGCGGCCTTTGCACTCCACAGCATGGCCACCGATTTCCGGCAGTAACAGGCCTTAAGGGAAGGGCCATTTCTGCCCCATACTATTTTACATCACACAAGGAGGCGGTTTAGCCCATTTTGCCTGTGCTGGCTTTCTAAAAGACCTATCCACTTATTCCCATTGCCCTGTTCTTTACCCATAACCTTTAAAATATTTCTTATTCAAATATTTATCCACTTCCTTTCAAAAATTATTATAGATTCTTCTTCCACTACTGTTTCTGGCAAGGCATTTCATGTACCAGTAAAAAGAAATCTCCTAATCTCTTCTTTTATTCTTTGGGTGATGACTTAAATTTATGCCGTCTAATTATAGACATGATTGACCAGTGGAAATAGTTTTCCCTATTCACCTCATCAAATCCTCTCATAATTTTGAACAGCTCTACTAGATCTAACAGCTCTTTCTAGCCTTCTTTGTTGCAGTGAAAGGAACTCCCGGTTCTCTCATCTCAGTTAAATCCTTACTTAATGCCTTACTTAAATCCTCTTATTCATGATATCATTTTAGCGAATCTCGTCTTCCCACTCTCCATGGCTTTGTCATCCTAAACTAAGGCACCCAAGACAAGACATAATTTTCTAACTGTGGCCTAACTAATGTCTTTGTTTGCAGATTGTGGCTGGAATATCCAATACACAAGGGTCAGGTTGGCAGAGAATTTGCATTTCTGTGTTTGACTTAAAAATCTCACTTCTGTTTAAAATACCTTAAGGCATCAAGAAGTACCAAAGTGTTTGATCCTTTGCATGTTGTGTGTTAGATATCTATCATATCAAAGAGATCAGAGTGATCACAGCCATTGTGCTCACCACATGCTTGACAGAGACTCCGCCGTTGAGTGGGGCCAGCAGTCGGGGGCAGGCCACAGCATCATTAGAAACATAGAAACATCGAAAATAGATGCAGGAGTAGACCATTCGGCCCTTTGAGCCTGCAGCACCATTCAATAAGATCATGGCTGATCATTCCCTCAGTGCCCCTTTCATGCTTTCTCTCCATACCCCTTGATCCCCTTTGCCGTAAGGGTCATATCTAACTCCCTCTTGAATATATCCAACGAACTGGCATCAACAACTCTCTGCGGCAGAGAATTCCACAGGTTAACAACTCTCTGAGTGAAGAAGTTTCTCCTCATCTCAGTCCTAAATAGCCAACACCTTATCCTAAGACTGATCCCCTGGTTCTGGACTACCCAACATCGGGAACATTCTACCCGCATCTAACCTGTCCCGTCCCGTCAGAATCTTATATGTTTCTATGAGATCCCCTCTCATCCTTCTCAACTCCAATGTATAAAGGCCTAGTTGATCCAGTCTCTCCTCATATGTCAGTCCTGCCATCCCGGGAATCTGGTGAACCTCCGCTGCACTCCCTCAATAGCAAGAATGTCCTTCCTCAGATAAGGAACTGAACACAATATTCCAGGTGAGGCCTCACTAAGGCCCTGTACAACTGCTGTAAGACCTCCCTGCTCCTATACTCAAATCCCCGAGCTAGGAAGGCCAACATACTATGCCTTCTTCACCGCCTACATTACCTGTATGCCAACTTTCAATGACTGATGAATCATGACACCCAGGTCTCGTTGCACCTCCCCTTTTCCTAATCCGCCACCATTCAGATAATATTCTATCTTCGCGTTTTTGCCCCCAAAGTGGATAACCTCACATTTATCCACATTATACTGCATCTGCCATGCATTTGCCCACTCACTTAACCTGTCCAAGTCACCCTGCAGCCTCCTAACGTCCCCCTCATAGCTCACACTGCCACCCAGTTTAGTGTCATCTGCAAACTTGGAGATATTACACTCAATTCCTTCATACAAATCATTGATGTATATTGTAAAGAGCTGGGGTCCCAGCACATATCCCTGCAGCACTCCACTAGTCACTGCCTGCCATTCTGAAAAGGACCCGTTTATCCCAACTCTCTGCTCCCTGTCGGCCAACCAGTTCTTTATCCGTGTCAGTATATTACCCCCAATACCATGTGCTTTGATTTTGCACACCAATCTCTTGTGTGGGACCTTGTCAAAAGCCTTTTGAAAGTTCAAATACACCAAATCCACTGGTTCTCCCTTGTCCACACTACTAGTTACATCCTCAAAAAATTCCAGATTTGTCAAGCATGATTTCCCTTTCATAAATCCATGCTGACTTGGTCCGATCCCGTCACTGCTTTCCAAATGCGCTGCTATTTCACCTTTAATAAAAGATAAAGGAAGGAAGGCCAGACTGTCACCGGTGAAGTGAAGTCCCGAATGTCGCCGGAGGGAAGGCTCGTGCGTGAGGTAGGGTCCAAACCTGTATTTGAAGCTGGTCAGAGGCTCACCGCATTGAGATTGTCAGGGGATGGTTGGAGCAGCTGAGTCAGCCGGTGGGGAGCGAGAAGTGTGGGTCCAGCTGGAGGGACTTGGTAGCAGGGAGGTTGACCTGGAAGGTGAGCTGAGACTGGGGGATGGGCAGTGGACCCTTGCAGGATTTTAGGGTTTTAAGGGTAGGTAAAATATTTTGAGCGGTCGAAGTTAGGGCCAGAGGGGGCATAGACAGTGAGGGGGGGGGGGAAGGTTTGAGCGAGATAGAGGTGGGCAATGGCAGCAGATGGTCAGAGGAAGGTTTGTTCGGGGAGAGCTCCCTAGGGAGCTGCTATCCCATCCACCATCTTGAGTGGCCATCCAAATGCCTGCCCTCAGCCAGGCTCGGTTTTCTCACCATCTCACCAAAGGGCGCTGCTCAGCGCCGAATTTACAGCTCACATCCCACCGTAGGCTCATACAGCAGTGCCTGGTCTCCAGTCGTCTCAGACCCCCTTGCCACTGGACCAAGACATTGCTCTACCAAGCCCGTGTGGTAGCCGGTGAGCAATGGCCATCCCACGTTAAAAGAACTCACGCACAGGCATCTTCCACCCTTCAAAATGAAGTTCGGGACTTGGAACGTTAGGACGCTCATGGACAACTCCAACAGTGACAGACCGAACGCCGCACCGCCATAGTTGCCCGGGAACTTAGACGCTTCGATGTCGACATCGCCGCCCTCAGCAAGACCCGGCGAGCAGGAGAAGGCCAGCTCAAGGAACAAGGTGGAGGTTACACCTTCTTCTGGAAAGGTAAACCAGAGGAAGAACGCCGCCTCCAGGGAGTCAGTTTCACCATCAAGAACGAGCTGGTCGACCGATTCACCCTGTCCCAGAATCAGTGCACCACATTTATCAATCTGTACATCCCAACACTCGACACAACAGATGAGGCCAAAAAGGGATTTTACTCCAACCTCGAACAATCCTGTCCCGCGTCCCTACGGACGACAAACTAATCCTCCTCGCCGTCAACGCCAGGGTCGGTAAGGACACAGCCCACTGGGGAGGCATGATCGGCAGAGAGGGGATAGGGAAAACCAACTCCAGTGATACCCTGCTCCTGCCAAAATGTCTAGAACACGACCTTGTCATCACTAACACTTTGTTCTGCCAGAGGGACAAGTACAATGCATCGTGGCAACACCCACGCTCCAAACACTGGCACCTGCTCGACTACGTCATCTTTCAAGCCAGGGATCGCAAGGACGTGCGCATTACCCGCGCCATGACAGGAGCTGAAGACTGCTGGACGGACCACCGCCTAATCTGTTCCGTCATCAACATCAATAGTGCCCCAAAGCAATGATGGCAGCAGAAGCAACACTGCAGAAAAATCAACGCCGGGGCACTCAAAGACCCAGCTAAGAAAGCACTATACAGCCAGTGCCTCACTGTTAGCCTGGCAACCCTTGATGACCCCGAGATGCAGAATGCCCACAGCACTTGGTCTGCCCTCCAGGCCACCATAACCAGTGCCTGCAAAGAGATGCTCGGGTCACTCAACCAGGAAACACCAGGACTGGTTTGATGAGAATGACCAGGAGAATCCAAGAGCTAATAAATCGCAAGCGCAGAGCATTTCTGAACCTAAAACAACAACCCAACTTGGGAGCAGCAAAGCAGCTTTATAGACAGCTTAAGGCCGAGGTCCAACAAAAAGCCCACGACCTAAAGAACAGATAGTGGATGGAGAAAGCACAGGAGATTCAGCAGCTGGACGACAGTCATGATGTGCGAGGATTCTTCACCGCAGTCAAGTCCAGCTACAGCCCAAGCACCCAAGGCCCCACCCCACTGCCGGCCAAGAATGGGGAGACACTCATCAAGGACACCGAGACAGTCAGGACCCGCTGGAAGGAGCACTTCAAAGATCTCCTTAACCGAGACTCTGCCTTTAACACGAATATCCTGACTCCATCCCACAGCATGCTACCCGCCACCACCTCAGCAAAAACCCAGCCCTGCACGAGGTAGGAAAGGCCATCCATCAGGTCAAGAACAACAAGGTATCGGGAGCGGATGGAATCCCCGCTGAGGCACCAAAGTATGGCAGAGAGGCACTATTGGCACAAATGCATGTCCTCATCTCTCTCATCTGGAAGGAGGAGAGCAATCCGGGAGATCTCAGAGATGCAGTAATCGTGACCATCTTTAAAAAAGGGGACAAGTCCCACTGTTATCAGCCACTGGGAAGGTCATCACTAGAATCCTCCTCAACCGTCCTCTCCCTGTGGCTGAGGAGCTCCCCCCGGACTTACAGTGCGGATTCCGTCCACAATGGGGTACAACGGACATGATCTTTACAGCACGACAATTGCAAAAGAAATGCAGGGAACAGCACCAACTCTTGTACGTGGCAGTCTTTGACCTTACAAAGGCCGTTGGCACTGTTAACCACAAGGGATTATGGAGCGTCCTCCTCCGTTTCGGCTGCCCCCAAAAGTTTGTCGTCATCCTCCGCCTGCTCCACGGCGACATGCAGGCCGTGATCCTGACCAACAGATCCACCACAGACCCAATCAACGCCCGGACCGGGGTCAAGCAGGGCTGCGTCATTGCGCCTACCCTCTTCTCAATCTTCCTCGCTGCAAAGCTCCAACTCACACTCAACAAGCTCCCCGCTGACGTGGAACTAAACTATAGAACTAGTGGGAACTTGTTCAACCTTCGTCGCCTCCAGGGAAGATCCCTGTCGTCGAGTTACAATACGCGGACGATGCTTGCGTCTGCGCACATTCAAAGACTGAACGGCAAGTCATCGTCAATATCTTCACCGAGGCATATGAAAGCATGGGTCTTACACTAAACATATGTAAGACAAAGGTCCTCTACCAACCTGACCCCGCCACGCAGCACTGTCCCCCAGTCATCAAGATCCATGGTGTGGCCCTGGGCAATGTGGACCACTTTCCATACATCGGGAGCCTATTATCAGCAAGTGCAGACATCGACGATGGAATTCACACCACCTCCAGTGCGCCAGCGCAGCCTTCGGTCGTCTGAGGAAGAGAGTGTTCGAAGATCAGGCCCTCAAATCTGGCACCAAGCTTATGGTCTGCAGGGCTGTAGTGATACCCACTCTCCTGTATGGCTCAGAGACGTGGACCATATACAGTAGACACCTCAAATTGTTGGAGAAGTATCACCAATGATGTCTTCGCAAGATTCTGCAAATCCTCTGGGAGGACAGACACACCAACGTCAGTGTTCTCAATTAGGCCAACGTCTCCAGCATCGAAGCACTGACCATACTCGACCAGCTCCGTTGGGCAGGCCACATTATTTGTATGCCTGACACAAGACTCCCAAAGCAAGCCCCTACTCGGAACTCCTACACAGCACGCGAGCTCCAGGTGGGCAGAGGAAATGTTTCAAGGACACCCTCAACGTCTCCTTGATAAAATGCAACATCCTCACCGATACCTGGGAGTCCCTGGCCAAAAACCACCCTAAGTGGACGAAGAGCATCTGGGCAGGCACTGAGTACCTCGAGTCTCGTCGCCAAGAGCATGCAGAAAACAAGAGCAGGCAGCTGGAAGGAGCATGCGGCAAACCAGACTCCCCACCCACCCTTTCCTTCAACAACTGTCTATCCCATCTGTGATAGAGACTGTAATGCCTGTATTGGACTGTTCAGTTACCTAAGAACTCACTTTTAGAGCGGAAGCAAGTTTTCCTCGATTTTGAGGGACTGCCTATGATGATGGTCTATCATATTGGTTATTAATATGACACTCTCCTGGTGCTCATTCTTCACATTGGGTAACATGCAGATAGGTTTCACCTTGCATTATCTACTAAACAATCATTCTTGATTACTTATGATATAAATTTGGAGGACCGCAATGTATGATCGGAGTTCCAGATACTGTTTGTTTTCATAATTTTCCAGCTATTGTTAAGCTTCTTTGTAATTTCTTGTCACAATATTTTGATGCCTGTTTGACAATCTTTATTCACTATCGTAATGTGTTATATTACATACTAATATGTCCTTACTATACAGTACAAATGCACACGAGGCCCATATTTGAGAGAAGGTCACTCTGTGACCAGTAACCTTTATTTGCCAGCGCTGAAGTGGAGAAGGTGGGTGGAGCTTCCCCTTTTTTGCCTGAAAGTCCAGGTTAGGAGTGTCTCCCACAAGTTCACCACCTAGTGGTCAGTGTTCTCACGGTGTATAACTTAGGTCAGTTTATACGTGGGTTACAATGACAGTTGAATACATGACACATACCAAAAGCATGAAACCTGAAACAGTGATCAACACCATGCAACTATGTAGCCAAACAGATGTTTCACCATTCTCTTGCTATAACTGGATAGTTTATTCATCCTATGATAAAAGCAAAATACCGTGGATGCTGGAAATCTGAAATAAAAACAGAAAATGTTTCCATTTCGACAGACAGTAGGTGCTGGTAATGGTTCTGCTGTTCCCATTTCCAGCTCCTCTCGACCCCCACCTTTTGTTCCTTTACTTGTCCCATGACCACCCCCTTTTGCCTTGCACCATCATCCCTTTTGTTATTTAATCTTTCCTCCCTTGAACCTATCACAGACCTTCTCTTTTGTTTTTCTCGCCCCCGCTCTGCTCCTTTCCCAGCCTCTACACTTGCTAAAAACCTGGTACATCGCTAACTTTTTTTGATTCTAACAAAAGGTCAAAGACCTGAGACCTGAACTCTGTTTCTCTCTCCGTAGATGCTGCCAGACCTGCTGATTATTTCTAGCATTTACTGTTTATATTTCATTCATACTATGGTTTGACTGGCAGTGTGTGAAGGAACAGACTCCATCTGCCTTAAAAATGTCACATAAAACTTTTCGAACGTGTGTGGTTACAGTAATGATAGAAAACTGAAATATCATTAACTTATAATGTCCCATCCCATGAAAGACTAGGCCTCTCTATAACAGGAAGCTCGGCCTATACTCTCTGAAGTTTAGAAGAATGAGAGGTGATCTCATTAAAACATAAGATTCTGAGGGGGTAAATACTGAGAGGCTGTTTCCCTGGCTGAAGACTAGCTCTGGAACTAGGACGCATAGTCTCAGGATAAGAGGTTACCCATTTCAGACTGAGATGAGGAGAAATTTCTTCACTCGGAGGTTTATGAATCTTTTAAATGTTCTACCCCAGAGGGCTATGGATGATCAGTCGTTGAGTATATTCAAGGCTGAGATGATGATTTTTGGACTTGAATGCAATCAAGGAATATGGGATTTGGCAGCAAAGTAAAGTTGATGTCGAAGATCAGCCATGATCTTATTGAATGGCGGAGCAGGCTTGAGGCAATGTATGGCCTACTCCTGCTCCTATTTCTTATGTACTTATGTTCTTGTGTTCTAATCTGAACCACAGCTTATCTCAGCTGTTTGAAATAGGACATTCCAATTTATCCATGGTTGGATTCATTATGGGTGAAATTGGGCTCTGTAGTGCCTGTATTTTGGGCGCTACGAGGCGTCTTAAACTACAAAAATGCAGACGTGTGTGCACACTTGTGACAGGAGTGCGCCGGATGCCATTTACATAAAGGGGTTTGCGCGCAAGCACCTAACGACCGCAGAGCAGACAGGTCATGTTGTGAATCAGCAAATGACGCTGATTTGATGCCGCCGCTGACACTTTGGAGCTCCAGCCTCGTCCTCTCTTCATCTCGCATAGCTGAACACAATGTCAAACAGCATGAAGGACCCTCACCATCCCCCCCACCCACAAGTGCTATTTAAAGGGACCATTAACTACTTGCAGGTTAATTGCTGGATTATTTCTTCTGGCTGTTGCTGCAATTCTACAGCCACAATTTTGCCAGCCGTGGGGAGTCCGGTGCGGCTGGAGTAGACAGGGGCCTCAAATCCGACTCCCATCTTCATCCCGTCTCCTCCAAATGATTATGCCCTGATTGGGCTTGTTAAGCCTACCCTGCGAGGTTCCCGGCCAATTAAAGGAAACAGGTCTGATGTCATCTGATGATGCGTCATGTTAGAAATCAGGGGCCTGAGTTTGGTCAAGCTATCGCCCACAGCCGCCGAGGTAATGCCCAAAAAAGACATTTCTGAGGAATGTCTACCTACCGCCCAACTACTGCCCGGCGGAAAATTCATCATGGAAGTATTGCCGGCGGTAGTGCATACTGCCCGCCCATGCAGAAGTCGGCAAAAACACAAGTTTAGATACAATGGGCTAGAACCTCCACTTTTTTTGCATGCTTAATGCCCACTTAACACCCATTTTACCGCTGAAATGATGTATAATGCCCATATATCACCCATTTTGGCACAAAATGGAAACTGACGGACATTTTTAGGAAACTTATCACTGAGCGTTACTTTCCCCATGTGCTTAACGCCGGGAAAAAATATTACTCCCCACTTTTTTTGGGCGGAATAATCAGAATGGGTGAAATCAACGACCATAATATCGCCCAGCGTTACTTTCTGCACGGAATTAACGCCGAGATTCAATAATACCGCCCACCCACTTTTTTTTGTCAGAAAGAGCATATTTGGCGAAACTAACACCCAGGAGATCGCCCAGCGTCACTTTCACCACCTCGCACACATATCGCCCACAATATCGCTCGCCCAAAAAAAGGCCAGCATAAGTGGAACTGTTCTGAACGAACGCCAGCGGTGTAGCTGTCATTTTTAAAAGCGCAGGTTGCTTCATTCAAAAGGCTGTCTCAACTTCGGGGGAGTTTGCATTGACTCTGGAGTTCTTCTCAGGTGAAGTGAACATCTCAACAGATATATTTTCTGACTCTGGACTATTGGGGCTTTACTCCAGGTGTATTTTAGTGAGGAAATCATTGCTTCTGATCAATCGCTATTATACTTTCAATGCAATGGGGCCACCAAACAATAACTGTGCTTAAGCAGCGCTTCAGATGTCTTGACCACACAGGAGGGGAGCTAAAATACAACTCTGAGCAAGGAGGTAAATTCGTGGTTGTGTGCTCGATGCTACACAACCTGGCTATCATGAGGGGCCAAGAATTGCCAGAAGGCACTGATGCTCCACCTCATGAGAGAGAGGAAGAGGACGATGAGGGGCTGGATGCTGACCTAGGGCCAAACAATCAGGCTGGCTATGCAACCATGCCCACGACACCCTCCAGACCGCAGGAAAGGGCCAGTGGTGGCTACATAGCTGCAAGACTCTTACATGAGGAGCTGATATCTGAACGATTTGCCTGAAAGAGCATTGATGGGAGTGACGATGCTGACACACTGCTGTGTGTGTGCAGCTCAGACATCAATGGTGCCCATCACCTTGGTGCCAGTTAAAGTTTACGTTGATTGATGTTAAGTTGTATTTAACCCTTTCATGTTATGGAATCAGCAGCGTGTAACAGTGCAGCTATCTGAAAAAATGCACAACAAGGTTATGTTCAATAAAAAAATGTTTATATCAACATTGGTCTGAAATCATAAGTATCACAGACAATAACACCCAACCCCCGCCCACACCTCACTTTTTCCAGCATTGAAATCAATCAAATGTTCAACATGTCCAGCAACACAGAATACAAAGGCAAAGCAGGAGGGTAGCCCTCTCCCCCCATACATTACAACAAATTGCATACACCCAGATGGAGATATAACACAAACATCACCTGCGCACATGCACCTCACTTTCCTTCCGCCCCCCTCCCCTTCTTCTCTCTCCCTCTACCCCTTCCCCTCCTCACTCCATGGTGCCTGGCCAAAGAGCTCCTCATGTGGTGCCTCATTGGGGGGTGGGGGGGGCGGGGATGAAGGCAGATGCGGTCATTGTATGGGTATGGGGTGCCGAGGGGGCAACATTCTCTGATCCAGGAGCAGGATCTTGGTCCATGCTCTCATCTGTCGTTCGCAGTGGTGGTGCGGAACCTAGGGGTGGAGTGCCACGCTCGGGGACCACTGGGAGGCCTGTGCCAACAGTGTTCCTGGCTATCACATCCAGGGCCTCCACCATCCGCAGAATGGTCATGGTGGCCAGCTGTCGGGATATGCCCCCAATGCTTCGATGAACTGGTCACTAATGTCTACAGTCCTCCTGGACAACTGTACCATCTCGCCGCTATCATGTGGCGCTTGTGGAACAGACCTGCCACATCCACGAGACCTCCGCGAGGTCAGCGTCGTCCTGGGGACAAATGGGGTGCCCTGTGGCGAGGTGCTTGGGGCTGATACCTCCAGAGTGGAGGCGGGAATGATTGGAGAACCACTGGATGGCCTTGGGGTGGAATGGCTTCTGGAGCGTAGCGATGCAGGTTCCTCGAAGTCCGTGCTCTCATCCGTGGAGAACAGACCCAGCTCTTCAGTACCAGTTGTTGGATCGTCCGGAGAGTCGGGCCCCACGCCCCCACCTTCTGGTCTCTGTGATCTTGCCTTGGGATGTGCTGCTGGCTGAGCTGCAAAACACAAATGAGGTTATTAGAGGAGAAGGGGGTGCTAGGGTCACAAGGTGAGTCCAGCGCTACACACAGCATATGCACAACAAAAGCACCACCGCTTTCAAAATCATTGCAGACATCACATTTCATGATCGTCAACATATTTGCATTGCAATGATTTTCATTAGGCCATCATTATTTCTATGACAATTTTAGAAATCATCTATTATATATGATTGGTCAGATATGAGTGGGTGTGGCATCTATTGACTTCACATCACGCAATGGTGTAAGCTTTACTCATGTGGCATCACTTCAGAGTCTGCAGATGCGTCCGTGGCTGTCCGGGGAGCTTCCCCACTCGTGCGAGCACTCGCTCCTCCATCTCAGTGATGTCGCTGTTGACTGGTGGCCCCCCACCCGTTTGCCTCTGCAAGGATCTCATCATCGATAGCTTCTTCTGTAAAAGGTGACAGGATGACATGGCATGAGATCATTGCATGATATCATTGCTAGGTACTGTCACAGAGACATAACCGACAGATGTAATCATGATTATTATGAAAATGATCATTCTTTACCTAAAGACGTATACCGTGACTGCAGGCTTTGAGTAAAACATTCCCGGTAAAATTGAAAGACCTTACATCTGATGATAGTCACTCATGACTGTTACAAATCAAATTATATAAATACATAAGCACATGTAAATCAATGTAATACTTACTCTTGCGGATCCCACAAGGTCGTTCCATCGTTTGCGGCATTGCAAGCAAAAGATAGAAAGAAGAAAAGTAAAAGTTGAGGGCAGAGAAACCCAAGGCAAAAAGCAAAAAGGGCCAAATTACAGCAAAATTCTAAAGGGGCAAAGTGTGTTAAAAAGTCAAGCCTGAAGGCTCTGTGCCTCAATGTGAGGAGTATTTAGAATAAAGTGGATGAATTAATGGCGCAGATAGCAGTTAATGGATAGGATGTAATTGGCATCACAGAGGCATGGCTCCAGGGTGACCAAGGCTGGGAACTCAACATCCAGGGATATTCAACATTTAGGAAGGATAGACAGAAAGGAAAAGGAGGTGGGGTGGCGTTGCTGGTTAAAGAGGAAATTAATGCAATGGTAAGGAAGGGCATTAGCTTGGATGATGTGGAATTGGTCTGGGTGGAGCTACGGAATACCAAAGGGCAGAAAATGCGAGTGGGAGTTGTGTACAGACCATCAAACATTAGTAATGAGGATGGGGACAGCATCAATCAAGAAATTAAGGATGCGTGCAATAAAGGTACAGCAGTTATCATGGGCGACTTTAATTTACATATTGACTGGGCTAACCAAACTGGTAGCAATGCAGTGGAGGAGGATTTCCTGGAGTGTATTAGGGATGGTTTTCTAGACCAATATGTCGAGGAACCAACTAGAGGGCTGGCCATCCTAGACTGGGTGATGTGTAATGAGAAAGGACTAATTAGCAATCTTGTTGTGCGAGGCCCCTTGGGGAAGAGTGACCATAATATGGTAGAATGCTTTATTAAGATGGAGAGTGACACAGTTAATTCAGAGACTAGGATCCTGAACTTAAGGAAAGGTAACTTCGATGGTTTGAAACGTGAATTGGCTAGAATAGACTGGCGAGTGATACTCAAAGGGTTGATGGTGGATAGGCAATGGCAAACATTTAAAGATCACATAGATGAACTTCAAAAATTGTACATCTCTGTCTGGAGTAAAAATAAAACGGGGAAGGTGGCTCAACCGTGGCTAACAAGGGAAGTTAAGGATAGTGTTAAATCCAAGGAAGAGGCATATAAATTGTCCAGAAAAAGCAGCAAACTTGAGGATTGGGAGAATTTTGTAATACAGCAGAGGAGGACAAAGGGTTTAATTAGGAGGGGGAAAATAGAGTATGAGAGTAAGCTTGCTGGGAACATAAAAACTGACCGCAAAAGCTTCTATAGATATGTGAAGAGAAAAAAATTAGTGAAAACAAACGTAGGTCCCTTGCAGTCAGATTCAGGTGAATTTATAATGGGGAACAAAGAAATGGCGGACCAGTTAAATAAATACTTTGGTTCTGTCTTCATGAAGGAAGACATAAATAACTTTCCGGAAATATTAGGGGACCGAGGGTCTAGTGAGAAGGAGGAACTGAAGGAAATCCTTATTAGGCGGGAAATTGTGTTGGGGAAATTTATGGGATTGAAGGTCGATAAATCCCCAGGGTTTGCTAGTCTGCATCCCAGAGTACTTAAGGAAATAGCCCTAGAAATAGTGGATGCATTGGTGATCATTTTCCAATAGTCTATCGACTCTGGATCGGTTCCTATGGAATGGAAGGTAGCTAATGTAACACCACTTTTTAAGAAAGGAGGGAGAGAGAAAATGGGGAATTATAGACCGGTTAGCCTGACATCAGTAGTGGGGAAAATGTTGGAATCAATTATTAAAGATGAAATAGCAGCACATTTGGAAAGCATTGATGGGATCGACCCAAGTCAGCATGGATTTATTAAAGGGAAATCCTGCTTGACAAATCTTCTAGATTTGAAGATGTAACTAGTAGAGTGGACAAGGGAGAACCAGTGGATGTGGTGTATTTGGACTTTCAAAAGGCTTTTGACAAGGTCCCACACAAGAGATTGGTGTGCAAAATTAAAGCACATGGGATTGGGGGTAATGTATTGACGTGGATAGAGAACTGGTTGGCAGACAGGAAGCGAAGTCGGGATAAACAGTTCCTTTTCAGAATGGCAGGCAGTGACTAGTGAGGTGCCACAGGGCTCAGTGCTGGGACCCCAGCTACTTACAATATACATTAATGATTTGAATGAAGGAATTGAGTGTAATATCTCCAAGATTGCAGATGACACTAAGCTGGGTGGCAGTGTGAGCTGTGAGGAGGACGCTAAAAGGCTGCAGGGTGACTTGGACAGATTAGGTGAGTGGGCAAACGCGTGGCAGATGCAGTATAATTTGGATAAATGTGAGGTTATCTACTTTGGTGGCAAAAACACGAAGGCAGAATATTATCTGAATGGCGGCAAATTAGGAAAAGGGGAGGTGAACGAGACCTGGGTGTCATGGTACATCAGCCATTGAAAGTTGGCATGCAGGTTCAGCAGGTGGTGAAGAAGGCAAATGGTATGTTGGCCTTCATAGCTAGGGGATTTGAGTATTGGAGCAGGGAGGTCTTACTGCAGTTGTACAGGGCCTTAGTGAGGCCTCACCTGGAATATTGTGTTCAGTTTTGGTCTCCTAATCTGAGGAAGGACAGGAAGTGCAGTGAAGGTTCACCAGACTGATTCCCGGAATGACAGGACTGACATATGAGGAGAGACTGAATCGACTGGGCCTGTATTCACTGGAGTTTAGAAGGATGAGAGGGGATCCCATAGAAACATATTAAATTCTGATGGGACTGGGCAGGTTAGATGCAGGAAGAATGTTCTCGATGTTGGGAAAGTCCAGAACCAGGTACCACATAGTCTAAGGGTAAGGGGTAAGCTATTTAGGACCAAGATGAGGAGAAACTTCTTCACTCAGAGAGTTGTTAACCTGTGGAATTCTCTACCGCAGAGAGTTGTTGATGCCAGTTTGTTAGATATATTCAAGAGGGAGTTAAATATGGCCCTTATGGCTAAAGGGATCAAGGGGTATGGAGAGAAAGCAGGAAAGGGGTACGGAGGTGAATGAATCAGCCATGATCTTATTGAATGGTGGTGCAGGTTCGACGGGCCGAATGGCCTACTCCTGCACCTATTTTCTATGTTTCTATATTTGTATGGTTGCCCAACCTCGCTGGTCGCTGACAAGACCACCTCTGCTATCTCGAGCCATATCCTCTGGTAGGCCTTTGGGTGGGCTTCCCACGCCCTCCCTGTGTCAAATCACCCCAGCGTAACTCGACCTCCTGCAGGAGGGAGGCATTTGCCTCATCCGAGAACCTCCTGTCTCTTTTGCGCCCTCCAATGTGTTCCTCTCCCACCTCACTGCTCTCTTCAGCTTCAGTCTCCACAGTGTGCTGTGATACCTCCTCCTCTTTCTCCATTATAGGCCAAATTCAGGCAAATATGTGGCTGATAACAGCTAATTTTTGTTTGCCTACTTGCTGTGAAGTTCTAAAGTCTCCCTCCTTCTTCCCAAAGCAGCTACATCACATCCATACATGCCTTCAGTCACTCTGAGCTCCCTCTCTCTCTGTCTCCTTTTCTCGCATGTCATGATGACCCTTGACCTCCTGAATCATGGGAATCGAGCGTCGCCATGCCATTGCTAAGGATGACCACACTTTACGGCAGAAGGTCCAAAAAATTTAACGCTACCACCCATTTTATATCACTCGAGGTAACGCCCATTTTCAAAAATGGAGACTAGATGCTTTGAGAATGGGCGAGAAGCCGGCGATTTGAAAACCCTTTTTTACCAGCCACGCTGGAAATAATGCCCATTTTTGGGTGATAAGCACAAAAGTGGAGGTTCTAACCCATAGAAACATAGAAATTTACAGCACAGAAGGAGTTTATTTCGACCCATCATGTCTGTGCCGGCAGACGAAGAGCTGCAAGGCCCTCAGTCAGCAGCCCTGAAGGTTACATATAAACCGATGAACAATGAACAATGGCGGAAAAGTAAAAAGTACCCAGCCCAACCAGTCCATCCCACACAACTGCGACACCCCTTGCACTAAAACATTCTACATTTCACCCCAACCGGAGCCATGTGATCATTAATTTGGTCGTTAGGATCCTGTCAGTTTCTGTTATTGCCCGGCAGAAAGGCCATTGGGATAAAGGTGGTCTTACCTGGCTATTAAGTGGGAAAAGTTTACACATAGAAGGAAAACTGCTCGGTTGAAGGGCAGGTGTGGGGTAGTAAGCAGAAATGAGCTCTGAAATACAGTAAAGGCTCCATGGACATGTGCTATAAGGGTCTTGACACAAGTACAAACAGAAGAGATGACACCATGTGAGTCTACAGATGTTATGAGCTCATGTGAAAGTATATAGGCAATAATAAAATCCTGTAAGTTTCTCTTCGGTGCCAGGATGAGATCTTGAAAGCAACATTAGTTCAACTACTGAAGATGCAAATATATTTATATTTGACTTATCATTTGACTGAACGACATGTAATGTTAGGGCTGGGGTTTGGCGATCTGTCACCTATAAAAATGTAGACTCAGATGCCAATCATAATGTCTGGCCTCCAAGTTCTGGAACTCTCTGTCATTCAAAGCCACCTGTCCTAGATTGATGACCCATACTTGTCATAGTTAAATGACATGATGTCAGTACCCATTAAAAAGTCGCATCATAACTAAGACAAGATATTGATCACACGGCACTACATTTAAAGGACATTTGTATGTTTCTCAGCACGTTCCCCTCATTATCTAAAAGTTAGACACTGACTAAGAGTGGTTCAAAAATATTTCTGTATTGAATTGTACAACATTCAAAAGTGGCAGAACAAGCAAAATATTTTACAGTATTTCAAAAAACAGTACATTTAGCATCAAAACACCAACAACAACATTAACAATATATACCAACATCACCAAGACCAACACCAACCCTCTACCCACTCGCACCACCTCTCTTCCCCCCCCCCCACCCCCAAGTGAGGCCCATTGTCCTCTTCATGCGTTGCCCATCCCCACACCGACCCGCACCCCTGCCCCTCACCCTGTCAGTACCAGCACGTTGTGCAGCAGTGCACCCAGAGCGCTGCTGTCGTGTTCATCGGGGAGAGAATGGAGGCGCTGAGCTGAGAGACGCTGGCATCTCCAGACCCTTTGGTTCTGTCGGCCTGGCTGGTATGGCATTGGGGGGTTCCATGCCATATCCCGAGACCATCAATTGCCGCATGGCATCAACAGAGTTGTCGGTTCGCTGCACCGCAGTGATCAGCAGTGATATACTGTTGGTATGCTACGCTGCAAACGAGGCGATGTTGGCAGCTAATCCAGCCATGGCCTGGAGGAGCTCGCGACCTAGGTTGACACTCGTCCTTGACCGCTAAACCATTTCCTGCATTGCTGCCACCCGTCTTGCATCATCATCTCCTTGCTGGATCAACCTGGGTGGAGGCGGCTTGATGGCTTTAACGGCACAGGTGCTGTGCTTCACAACGCTTGGTCCTACTTCCTCCGACTTGAAGCCCAAAAACTCAGATCCCAATACTGATGTTGGGTGCACAGGTGGCACACATGTCAAGAGGATGGAGTTGCTACATCACCACACCCTAAATGGCCGACAGGCAGTACATTGAAATCATTTGACATCACATTACATGACCTTGCATGACATGAGCATAACACAGACCAGAGATTCGGTAAACTTACCATGCTGTCGTACAGGATCGGCACCACCATGTGTGGTGGCATGGGGGTGGTCATCCATCAATGCCATGGCACGCTCCTCAATGTCAGTCACTTCGATGACATCTGGTGGGCCCCCTCCCGTGCCACACTGCTTTGAAGCGTTGGCTGATCTTTTCTTTTGCAGAAATAAAAGTTGCAAGCTTTGACCGGTTTGCACATGCAACACATACACTCACACACACACAACGGCTACATATACTTTTTGAGTAGCACGGGAGTGCAAGAGTAAGACCTTTACTTACTCTTGCTGACGCTACCATATCGTTCCATCCATTCCTGCACTGGTCTCCATCATGAACCATGGTGCCCACTGCAGACACGGCCTCCCCAATCTCACGCCAAATGCATTTATATTGGGGCGGAGGCTGGCTTGCCATGACCATCCCAGGAGTGGTCTCTGTAACGGTGCTCCACCTCAGAGACAAGTCCGTCTAGCTCATCATCTGTAAACAAGTCCGTCCAGCTCATCATCTGAGCCTCCCTGCATTGGACTTCCTGGGAGTTTTTCTACCACTCAGGAGAGGTTTGCAAAGTGGATGGCCGATGAATCTGTTGACTCTCTCTCTATAACTCACTCCCCTCTGCAACTGTCAGGTGCAAGTCAGCAACAAGGTTTTATATGCATGCGCAGCTGAGCCCTCAGCCCCAATCGCGGGAAAGGTGATGTCATCAGGCAAAAGAAACAACAAAAAAAATCCAAATCTCGCGCATGCGCAGTGCACGCCCTCCGATGTTTCCCGAGTCGACAAGCCTGCAACAACCGCTGACTCCTGCTGCCGCCCGCTACCGGCCGATGCCTCCCACTGCCTGCCACTCCCGCTCCCGCCAACAAAACCGGGATGAAACTCGCGCCCAGTCGGCCCCAACGGTCGCGGCTGGTAAAATATAACGCAACGCCCGGGGAGCTCTGAAAAGCGGGCGGACCTAAGGTTTGACTAAACTCTGGCCCCAGGGGTATACCAAATGTATAAGATTATGCAACTAAAACTGTGATGCAAAGAATGCTGTGTTGTGCTGAACTGGAGACTAAGTATCTCCTCAGACTGGTATTAGATGCTTAGAAATGCTGATGTTTTGGTTCCCTGCTAAGATGTTATAGCATTCTTCACCATTACCTGTTGTTTTCAATTTAAGATTTCAACCTTTTTTATGTATCTTGAAGACAATGTGTTAAACATTTGCTGCATCATAAAGGAGGTAACACTCTGGAGCAAACAGTTTTCTGGTTTTGTCCTCATGAGATCAAAGCGAGGATAGGGATGAAAGAGATAAGACATGAATTTCAAAGGAAGAAACCCTGAGAAAGAATACACAGAATCGAAATGTGGCCAAAATCATGAGATCTTTCGGGAGGGTTCTTGAATCGGAACCAAAACAAAGAACTCAGCATGGCATTGGTTAGGGAGTTTTTAGGGAAACCTCTATAGGTCAAAATGTCTTGTAAATATCCCATGTCAGGCCCGTGCCTAAAAAGAGAATAAATGTAGCCTCCTCAAGGTTGTCCTCACAAATGGTGTGAGGGGAGAACAAAACAGAAGTTGGTTGGTCAAAAGCTTTTTGAGTGATCCCATGCTTTATCAAAGGGAGCTCCAGATGAAAAGAAAGAGGCTGCAAGCCAGAGAACTGCTCACATGCACCAGCAATTTGTCCAATCAGGATCAGTATCAGCTACTTGTCATGGTCGTATGCTTTTGCTGTGTTACTAATGTGTTATATTCCGCCTTAAAACTCAATATATCCACCAGATTGATTTACAGTCAATCTTGATTATTAAAATGACCAGAAATAGCCTTAACTTGGCTATTTCTAACAGTCATCAGCTGATTTCCTTAAAGGGGCCATGTCCACATTAATTTTAACAGTTGTGCTGTCAGTGTTCTACAGCATTGAGCTGCTGCAAACACTGACAAGCACTGCACAGAGGTGCAAGTCTGCACCCAGGCTCTCCCATGACTCCCTCCATATGTTTATGGAGGTTCTCTACCCTGCCAATGGTGGAAGATCAGACAGCCTGGTTGCACATTGCACAGGAGGGCACAAGCAGGGATGTCGTCAGGAGAACCCGTCTACAGTGGTGCAAACGTTTCAATCATTACAGCTGATACAAAATGGTACTGCAAAGCAACACTCAACCTCATCCTCCTGTGCCAGTCATCACATCCAACACTCTGCTTCCCTACTCTACTCCTGCACATACCAACTCACCTTGCAGCTCCACCCATCCCTCAGATTTGTGTGCACCTTTGAAAGTGTCTTAGTGAGTTCCAGTGAATTACCAGCACCCCCCCACCGCCTCCCCCCGCCCCCCCCCCGGCCCTTTCCAATGGTGATGAGTATGAAAGGAATGGCTTGGACATTGTAGGGATGCTTTATCGTGCTGGTATGAGGTAGTCCCAACCTGGCATATCATGTGGCTGCCAGGGTGTACAGTGTTAAGTGAAGCAAATCTGGCCTTGGTGAAGCCATCGCTGGTGTCCCAGGCAGCATTGTGCATGAGTGATGATGCCCTGTGTCCAGTGCACATCAGTTGATTGCGGAGAAGGTTGGTGTGGATGTTGGTGCTGCTAGTGTGCCCGGTGATGCTGGTGTTGGGGCTGATTGTGTTGGGAATCTGAGGACCAATGTGAGATTTTTTCAAGGGCATCGATGCTGATGGAATAGATGGCAGGTTAGGTTGAGATGCCAGAAGCAACCTGTCAATGGTGAGAATTGTTCCAATGAGGTGACACTGGATAGAGAGTTGGCTCCAAACACTTGCTAGCTGCGTTAAGGTCAATCTGTCCTCTAAATGCAGTAAGCAACTGCTTCTAACCTTGGAAAGTGAAGACCAATTAAATGGGAACTTTCATAGACCATTTGTAGCTGTCAGGTTAATGAATCATTCGATACTGACACAACACCCAACCTACTTGCCAGATGTAACTGTGCTCTGGGAAACTCATTAAAATCCTGGTAAAATGGTAAGTACATGGTAAAATCATGCTTAACTACCTTTTAACAAGCTTTTAACTATCTAACTTGGCTGACCCGCCACTTGGTGTCAGGTCTGTTCAGGAATGATAGACCTGACACTTGGGAAAGTGACAAGGAGGTGGGTTTACATTGGGATACCGGCCCGCTGTCAGTCTTTTAGATTTTGACAGCGGACCTGTCTCCAAACCTGCACTCTGAGTGCTGGCAAAATTCCGACCTACGTGTTTTGGGTGCTTTTGTATACGTTTAAAGTTTCAATATTCTACAGGGAGTGCACAAACCAGTTACTTTCAGTCATAGGTGGTCTAGTAGGGCTTCCTCTTGGCATTTGAGCTTGACTGAGAGAATGAGCAGAGGCCACGCAGAGTAGGGTAAGCTGCTAGAAGAGGGAGGATGAGAAGGGGGAAGAAAGGCTTGTAGCAGAAGGCCATATCCGCAGAGGGTCTTTAATGAGCAATTCTCTTACCTGAACTTCAGCGAGGAATAATGCTTGAGATGTCTTCACTTTGCAAAATAGTGTGTGACTGAAGTGTGCCAATTGTTGCAGCCACAACTGCAACCTCAAAGTAGGGCGAGGACAACATTGCCTGTGGCTGTCATGGTGACCGTGGCTTTTAACTTTTATGCATCCAGCTCCTTACAGGTTGCTGCTGAAGATATAGGCAACATCTCGGCTTCCGGCGAGCTGGCGCATATGCTATCCTTTCCCCCTGGTTGGCTCATGCACACTTGTGCCCGAACGCGGGTTACATGCGCATCAAGAACCCTGCACCCGTATTTGGGGGTTATCCAATTTAACCCCGTTGGCTCTCTAGCTCACACCTTCTCGTTGGCATTTTGCACAGCCTACTTATCCACATTCTTTTCAATTTCAATCTCAATGCTCAGGAAATCTGAAATATGCGTGCCTTGGTATTACAATGTTTCGATTATTGCCCCTTCCATAATATAAACTAACCAGTTCCCCACTTAACGTCAGCCAAGCATTATTGCTAAAAGTACGTGCGGGTTCAGTTGCTACGTTATAGATACTGTTCATGCCAAGCCTGGAGCAGTATTTGCAGAGGCATAAGAAGCAGGTTGCCTAGTGCATGACATTATGAGGTTTTCCCCATGGTACCGAGAGAGAGAGAATAATTTACAGAAATGAATTTAGGAAAAATGTACAAGTGTCTTTTTGTAAATCATCGTATGACTCTTGCTCCAACTTTGCCACGTACATAAAAATTGTTGAATATTTCTAATTTAATCTGAAACAAATCCTGTTGTGTCCTGGCAGCACTGGTTGTACTTACCTGAATATTTCCTGCAAGGCAAGCAGGAAAACAATGGAATTGAATCTGTTTGCAAGTCGATCGTTAATCTGCAACAGCCTCATTTCTCTGAGACAGGAATTCAGATACTTGGGATTTATTTGAATTGTTGGTTCTGGCAAATTTGCTGGAGCAGTTGAAAAACATCTGCCAATTTAGTATGATTGTGGTGATAGCTAATCAGCTTTTTTGTTTGTTTTCTATTTGCCTCATTCAACTAGCTTATGAATGAATTCAAGTAGCACAGTGGCATTGAGTCTTACGAATGTTAAACATCAAAGAGCAGGTGGACACAGATATGACCACCCCTCCCCCAGCCCATCTACTCTGTCCCAATTACTGAGCAAAGATATGCTACATGTAGGGTGTAGTTTCTCCCAGCAATGGTGGGTATGACCAGCCAGAGGGAAATTTGGACGGAGCAAATTTTCAATGATGCAACAAGAGGCAAAACCATTACCACCCAGCAAAGCAAAAATATCCTTTGTGCACCATAGATATTCAGACATAGTTTGGGGCTACAGATATGTTTAAATGGCCAATTATCCTTTGCTTGGTTTCAGCAAGAATTATGATGAGATGAATGGCAACAGATGTTTCTGGGAAATTTCCGGCCAATCAATTACATAATTGGATTCTGAAAAATAATCATCAGTGAACTGGTGATTAACAAATTGAGCCAGCGCCAAGTGTGCCACATGGGATAACGTGCATTGTGTTGCATGACACACCGGTTGAAAAGAATAGAAGGCTGAAGTAAATTAAGCAGTAATGATTAAATTCTCTAAACTTGGGTTTTTAAAGCTTGTAATTTGTACAAGGCAGGAAAGACTGAGAGAGACAGGGAGTATTGAAGACCTGGTAAATGATGATTCAGAGATGACAATTATTCTTGATTTCAATACAATGCAAGTGGGAGGAAGAATGTGAATGACAGTGTATGTGGACCTTATGATATAGCTGTATATAGCTGATGTTATCAAACTCCAGAGAGAGGTTATGAGGGCAGAGAGTTTAGCATGTAATCCCTGTGACATTACAGATGTTCATGTCGAATAGCTGCATACTCCTCTCACTCATTACTAGGTTTTTTTTGCAGATGCTCATGAATTAACAGCAGTGGAAAATTAGAAAAGTACAACCAACCCCATCCCATCCAGAGTGTAAAATATTCCAACACCGTTATAACATTAATTGGTGCACTTGCAAGTGTTACTTATAAATATATTGAAAGTAACAAGCCTAAAAGCATCATGAGGTGATATATCTTCCACATAATGTTTTATCTTACTTAAATAATAGTGATACAGAGCATGAATCTCTTTTCTATAAACCCAAATCCTCACTTGCGAATACTAGGACTGCAGGGTGCTGTACCATATGTCAAAGGCTAATAACTTGGTTACGCCCAATGATTTCTACAGTTTCCAAGTGAATATTCCCAGCTGGAGATTATGACCATGCATGCAATTGCTGCAGAGTGAAATCAGGTGAAAAGTAAAAAGGTATGCACCATTCTGACTACAGTACAGGAATAATGGACCTATTTTAAAGAGAATTCCATAGATCCTTGTACCATAGTTTTGCTGCTCACTAAACAAAATAAAGCTGTTGATTGTGATTTGCTGTCACCTTTTTGAAGCAAAATCTGCATTAATCTTACTACGTAAAAACTGCCAATTATGTTCAGACTTGCAGCGCTCATCTTTTTCTTTCTATCGCCACACCATTCAGACCCGTCTCCAGATCTATGGCCACTTTAGGGTTTTATTGATAGTCCTTATCCCCTCCTTCAGTTGACTGAAAAGCTATTAGTGAATTAAAAAACCCAAAGAGTGATAGAAATGGAGTAAGCTTTCAATCTGCTTAAAGCTATATAGTTATGACCTCAAGTTAGGGCCAGCATTAGGTTAACAAGTGCTGGAGGGTATAAAAGTTCACTCAAGGGGCCGTGCCTACCGATCAATGTCTAACAGTCCCTGCTGCTATGCTGTACAGATTAATGGATAGGTAGGAGGACGTTAAAAGACATGAATTACATTGAAGTGGTTCAAATTTGATAAGCTGCAAGGACAGTTGTCTGCAATTCATTCATGTCCTGAGATTGAGTTGTTGGCTTCAGTTCAGTGCTGCCTGTTTTTAAAAGTACTCAGAGTGGGGAGTGAGTGTTTATATATGCATCCATGGAAACCAACACTGCTTTAATCTGACAGTTAGCTTTCCAACTTACAGGACTGCTTGTTGGAATTTCACAAGGAAAATCAGATTTTTCCACTAAGGTTGGAGGTTGCTGGTGTCAATTAATCACAATCAGTTGGAGAGCAGGTCTCAGGGTTGTTTGAACCAAAACATCAGTTGGAGGATGGAACTGGAGCCAATTAACCAGATGTTATTTTTCCTACTGTTGTTTGTACACAATCTTGAGGCAGAAACATTTCAAAATGAGCTGATGGCTTGTGAGAGTTGCAGTTGCCACTATAATTTACATGGGATTATAATGGATATATGGCACAGAAACATTTGGCCCAACCAGTCCATGCTGGCATTTATGCTGCATTCGAGCCTCCTCCCATCTTTCCTCATCTAAATCTATCAGCATAACCCTCTATTCCCTTCTCCCTCATGCATTTATCGAGCCTCCCCTTAAATGCATCTATACCATTCACTTCAACCACTCCCTGTGGTAGCGAGTTCCACATTCTCACCACTCTCTGGGTAAAGAAGTTTCTTCTGAATTCCCTATTTGATTTCTTGGTGACTATCTTAGATAAAGAGAGAGAAGATAGCTTTTGAGAGTGAACTAGCAAGAAATATAAAAACAGACAGTAAGAGCTGCGACAGGTATATAAAAGGAAACAGTAGCTAAAGTAAATGTTGATTCCTTAGAGGATGAGACTGGGGAATTAATAATGGGAAAGAGAGAAATGGCGGAGATTTTGAATAAATATTTTGTATCGGTCTTCACTGTAGAAGACACTAAAAGCATCCCAATAATTAATAATCAAGGGTCAATTTGGGGGCGGGGGGAGCTTAAAACAATCACTATCACCAGAGAAAAAGTACTAGGCAAACTAATAGGACTAAAGGGGGACAAGTCCCCTGGACCTGATGGCCTGCATCCTAGGGTCTTAAAAGAGGTGGCTGCAGAGATAGTGGATGCATTGGTTGTAATCTACCAAAATTCCCTGGATTCTGCAGAGGTCCCAGCAGATTGGAAAACCGAAAATGTAATGCCTCATTTAAGAAAGGAGAGAGACAGAAAGCAGGAAACTATAGACCAGTTAGCCTAACATCAGATGTTGGGAAAATGCTGGAGTCCATCATTAAGGAAGCAGTAGCAGGACATTTAGAAAATCATAATGCAATCAAGCAGAGTCAGCATGGTTTTATGAAAGAGAAAACATGTTTGACAAATTTGCTGGAGTTCTTTGAGGATGTAACGAACAAGGTGGATAAAGGGGAACCAGTAGATGTCGTGTATTTGGATTTCCAGAAAGCATTCGACAAGGTGCCACACAAAAGGTTACTGCACAAGATAAGGGTTGGGGCTAATATATTAGCATGGATAGAGGATTGGCTAACGAACAGAAAGCAGAGAGTCAGGATAAATGGGTCATTTTCAGGTTGGCAAACTGTAACTAGTGGGATGCCACAGGGATCAGTGCTGGGGCCTCAACTATTTACAATTTATATTAATGACTTGGATGAAGGGACTGAGTGTAATGTAGCCAAATTTGTTGATGATGCAAAGATAGGTGGGAAAGCAAGTTGTGAGGAGGCCACAAAGAATCTGCAAAGGGATATAGATAGTCTAAGTGAGTGGACAAAAATTTGGCAGGTGCAGTATAATGTGGGAAAATGTGACGTTATCCATTTTCGTAGGAAAAATAAAAAAGCTAATTATTATTTAAATGGGGAGAGATTATAAAATGCAGTGGTACAGAGGGATCTGGGGGTCCTTGTACTTGAAACACAAAAAGTTAGCATGCAGGTACAGCAAGTAATTAGGAAGGCAAATGGAATGTTGGCCTTTATTGCAAGGGGGATGGAGTTTAAAAGTAGGGAAGACCCCTACAACTGGACGGGGCATTGGTAAGACCACACCTAGAATACTGCATACAGTTTTGGTCTTCTTATTTAAGGAAGGATATACTGGCATTGGAGGTGTAAAGTCCTTACTCTATAGCATGAAACCACACGAGGCACATTCAAGGGACAAGGCCACTCTGTGACCTTAGCTCTTTATTACAGGACTCCAGAAGTGCTGCCCCTGCGTGGGACCTCCCTTTATATACCTGTGTGATCAGGTAAGGAGTGTCTCCCACAAGTTCACACCCTGTGGTCAAGGTGTGCATCTAAGTTGAGTGTATACAGTAATACAGTGGTGTTACATTGTAGTTACAAATATGACAGGAGGCAGTTCAGAGAAGGTTCATGAGGTTGATTCCTAAGATGAAGGGGTTGTCATATGAAGAAAGATTGAGCCTATACTAATTGGAGTTTAGAAGACTTAAGAGGTGATTTTATTGAAACATATAAGATTCTGAGGGGGCTTGACAGGGGAGATGTAGAGGATGTTTCCCCTTGTGGAGGAATCTAGAACTAGTGGGCATAGTTTCAGAATAAGGGGTCACCCATTTAAAACAGAAATGAGGAGGAATTTCTTCTCTCAGAGAGTCGTGAACCTTTGGAATTCTCTACCCCAGAGAGCTGTGGAGGCCAGGTCTTTGAATATATTTAAGGTGGAGATAGTCAGATTTTTGATAGATAGGAGAGTCGAGAGTTATGGGGAGTGGGCAAGGAAGTGGAGTTAAGGTCATGATCAGATCAGACATGACCTTATTGAATGGCGGAACAGGCTCAAGGGGCCAAATGGCCTACTCCTGCTCCTAATTCTTATGTACTAATGTTCTATTGATGGCCTCTAGTTATGCTCTTCCCCATAAGTGGAAACGGTCTCTGGGCTAGAAATTCCATAGCACCCAGTTTGGGCCTAAGTTTTGAAAAGTAGAAAAAGTAACCGCAAGGAGCTAAAGATTCTCTCCTGCCAGGATATTCAGCTTTAGCACTCCAAGAGGAAAGTGGAGCACTAAATCAAGTGCTAACCACTTCTCTTAGGGTGTTACAGTCCGAGAGCGAGGCGGTAGCAGCAGATCGCTGAACAATGCTAACGGCATCAGAGGCTGCTTCCCTTACTTAAAGGGAAGGGTCCATGATGGTGCACAACCTGCTTTTCGGCATTTCTACGTTGCAAGGCAACCTGCGTGACTGCCATTACAGCCTCAAACACTCTCAGAAAGTGGAGAGCTTGGACATCGTGCAGCCACGAAACATCAAATATTTTCAGCAGGCACCGGACTAATAATAAAAGTTGGTCCACATGAAAACCATTTCCTTTAATTAGACCTCCCCAAGCGGCCAGCCGAGTCGACAACATCTCCTCTTCCTGCCATTGTTGATGCCCGGCAACACAGCAGGGGGTGGGAGGCAATTTCACATCCGGGGCGGTAATGGGACGCTGCGCACTTTATGACATCACGATCTGTGAGGTGCTGGAGGCACAGATGGTAAGAGTTAGCACCAGTGCTAAACCGACACTGAAATCGCTAACCCCCTCGCGTCCCGTTATCCCCCCACCCTCAGGCGCTAACGGGAGGGGCTAAGCAGCCAAATTTCTCCATCTCTGTATCTACTTTATTTCGTGCTCATCCCCAAAGAAATGACATTTAACAAATAAGCAGTTAGGATGCAACGTTTTCTTATTAAAAAAAAGCATTCTCCTTAAACAAAAAATTTTGTGGTGCACAGCTAGCTGCTGCCTTATGTGAAGGTTTATTTTTCTTAAATGCCACTTTTTAGAGATAGGAGGCTGCCACTTTTTAGAGATAGGAGGCTGATCCCTGGTCTAGTTGCACTGCACTAACAGCTTCTATTTGAGGTTTAATGTCACTCCACTTGTAGAATCACCAGGGTTTGCAATTAAAATTGGGATCGAAATGGTGGTAAACATTATTTAGTTAGAAAATTTACACTGTGCGTTCCTATTTAGGATCCTACTGTAATATTCTACTGTGGTGTGTGATGGGGACCTGTGAGCTATTTGTGCGTGAGTGCCATTCCTGCTTCTGTTCTGCCATATTGAAAACTGCTTTCAGCTTGCTTAGACAATTATAGTGTAGATCACTATGTTGTCATGCAGTAACCAGAGAGGGAGTCTACATCATCCAATGGGAAGTATGAGGAGTGAGATTAATAAAAGTATAATGTATTGGAGGCATCAGCCTGATTCACCTGAGTGTGCAAAATTCAGTTTCCTGCAAAACACATTTTTGTAAACTTTAGTTTTTAATGATTGAAATGCATAATGATCTTTATTTCCAGTCGAAGAAAGTAAACCTTTCTAACTTGGTCAAAAGAGCAACATCAGCAAGAATAGTGAGGAATGAGGATGGTTACACTCCTCTTCCCAGTGAAGCTACCCCATGTGGAGAAAGAGGCAGGGCAGAAAGTGTAAAAGGACAAGAACACAGATAGTGAGCAAGAACCAAGAAGGGGGTTTGAGTAGAACTACAAAGGGAAAGGGACAGTCCTGCTGGGAACTAAGCAAAGATTTAAGTGTGATGTTTTGTTTTATGATATCTATAAACATTTTTCAAACGTTGGTAGTCCCAGCCCCATACAAGACATCAATAGAGAAAGAGATGGGGGAAGGAGGTGATTTCTGCTGATCGTTATTTGAAGCAACAAGTAAGTGAATTCCTTATATTCATATATATAATTGTGCTGCAAAGAGCAAACAGAGGAATTCTTCCCCAGGATTTACCCTTTTGAAGCAAAAATATTGTGCAATGTTACTTAATCAAATTATTAAACAGCAGATTTCAGTCATAAAAAGAAAGGTTTATCAACATCCTATTAATTGATATAAATGACAAACTATGTCAAACCATGTTCACATACTTTATGCTGCAAATGTTGAACACTCTCATTACTGTGTAGCTGCTTAAATATCAAATAAATGGGAAACAATGGTTTACAAATTGGATTATGCAGGGCCCATTTTTTAGGTGACACATGGACACTGAAGGGGCCAATATGGTGTGGGCATGCTCAAGTCTATTCCGTGCCATGAATGGGCTGCACGACATATTGGTTAAGGCACACTGTAGTTGTTATGTATGGAGAAAGAGTCAGACTGAACACTGTGAGCTCAAAGTAACGTGTGACCTCACACTTAAAACTTTGCTTAGTTCCCAGCAGTACTGTCCCTTTCCCTTTGTAGTTCTACTCAAACCCTCTTCTTGGTCTTTTATTGCAGGTCTCCAGGTATTTAAGGAGGCCTCTCCAACCTTTGAGGCCTCCTTAAATACCTGTGCTCCCAAGGGATTATGGGATCCCTTGGGACTCCAGGGGATGAGCCCTCTGGTGGCTGTACAGAGTAAATACAAGTTTACATATATAACAGTAGTCACCCAGGGCTCACGCCTGAAGCAGGCATTAGGCCCATTGCCTATGCAGATTTGGGTCGAACACCTATTACAGGCCCATTCCTGAAATAGGTTGGTGCCTGTGCCATGCAAGCTGCGGTCAGTTTCCTCAGGCGCTGAGCAGCCAACCCTGCTCATGGTGGAGCGATTAAAATCGGGAATGCACAAGATGTCAGATTTGGAGCAGCGCAAATATCTCCAAAGATTGTGTAGAGTGCTGGTCTGGCCCCACCCTGCAGTACAATTTCGTTCACGGTATTAAAAAGAAGGTGCAGTGAAAGACGGCTAAATTGATAGCTGCAATTAGGTTTCAGAGTTACAGATCTGCAGAAGCTGGGATTGTTTACACTGGAGAAAAGAAAGCTCAGAGGCAAACTTATAGAAGTATTCAAGATCCTAAAGGGTATAGACAGAATGTCGATCAATATGTTTAGCATACTCATAAGTTCTACAGCTACTTTGTGCAGAGGCGGGTGAATATATCAAATGGACTGCCAAAGGAAGCAGTGGAAACTGCCGATCAGCAATTCGAGAGCGAGTTGGAATAGTACGTGGCAAAAATTTGATAGAGGGGTATGGCAGGTATTGTGGGACATGATAGTTTCTAAACTCTGGGGGGTCAAAATTTGGTTGCTAATGCCTGCTGATAATGCTGGTGTTAGGTGTTAACTGGGAGTTAGGCGGTTCGGACTGGCGCTGGGTGCTTTTGACGCCTGCCGTGAAATTCGACGGTCATTTTTTAAGGACGTTAAAACGTAACGTCCCGCTGGCTAACGTCATGGAAATCATGACATCAGTAAGTGTACAACGTCTCCTTAGTGTCCTTCTCACCACATTCACTTTTGCCACTTCACTTAACGGCTGGCGTCGATGATGCCTGAAAAAGATGGACTGCACAAGGGAGAGAAACAAAGCCGGGCGTTATGTAAAGGGTTATTGCAGTCAGGGCTCAGAGGTCTCGGTCAGTGCTTTGTTTGATGCTCGCACAGAGTGTAGCGTCGTACTGCTGTTGACTCGTCAGATTGAGTGCTAATATCTCGGACACATTGTTGGGTTCCATATCGGAAAAATTTGAAAGTTGCATTTCGCTGTGACCTCTGCAAAGTGATGGGGGCAGTGATGGTACACCATGTCATCCTGCAGCAACGACTTGAAAGGTGCCGGCTGCAAAGACAGTTTAGGGCAAATGTGAATGGGCAGATATGCCTGGCAGCTGACATCGGCACTAGGACCTCGCTGTCAGTGACAGTGAAATTGACAGTATCACTGAACTTCTATGCTACCAACTCCTTCCAGTCTTCTGTAGGCAGTATATGCAATATCTCGCAGATGCAGCACATTATTGCATTCGCCAGGTGATTGATGCTCTCTACGGCAAACAAATGGCATATATCAAGTTCAGCATGTCAAGGGAAGACCAGGATGAACACACCTTCTCACAGGTCTTTACTTTATTTTGAAGAGTGCTTTACCACCCCTTTCCTTCTCCCCCTCCCACACCTACTGTTCCTCCTCAATGAGGTCTTAGGGCCTTTAGCAAGGCTGGTAGTCGGTTGCTGACTTGAAGCCACTGCCACACATGATGGCCTAGCAGGATGTTCCTGACTAGCTGAGGCCCTGGAAGACCCAGCTGCGGACTGTAAAACCTCAGCATCTGCGGCAACACTCTATTGTGGATGGGTTACAGAGAGCGGCAGCTGCGAAGGCAAAATGATGTCTTCCTGAGAAACAACATCACGTTCCAACTGGCCCAACAGGCTGATACTCCCCCGGGGCAGAGCATCATCATCTGCAGAAATCTGGGTGAGGACAGATTGCTGCCTTGGTTCGGCAAGGTTAGGTCCCTGTTGAACTGATGCGGCCCCAGACAGGATGGCAGCGGTCAGAGCGTCCGTTGAATCTATTTGCCTCTGCATCAAGACTGACTGCGACTGCAGTACACCAGAGAGCTGACTCAGAACAGCACGCACTGATGACATTACAGTATGGAGGCCTACAATGGCATCAGCCTGGTGCTCAATGGCCACTGCAACATCAGCCATAGCCCATGCCACCATGTCTGGGAGCCAATGATCACTGTTTGCATCCAGCACCCATTGGTATCTACCAAGGTTGGGCTTGGTAAGCTGCTGAGAGCCATGAGCAATAGTTAAGGCAGCCTCCTCCATCCTCACAGCTAGTGCATCGAGACTCTGGGGCACTCTTGCTGGTGCGCCCAGCAGATCGCTCTGCAACTGCAGGGATTGTCTTGCGACAGCCTCTAGGTCGGGCTCATCATCAGATTGCTGCTGAGCATCGTTCAGGTGCACACGCACCCTCCGGGGAGCTGACCCCCGGGCTTCCCCTCCTTCGTGGAGTTCCTGGAAGCCACTGGATCCCGGAGCATCACCCACCTCTACCTCCCTGACACCCCTTTGTCAACAGCATTGCTGGCCCTGCTCTAAGACAGCACAGCCTCCTGTGTGATGTCAAACGAAGTGTCATCCTCCTGCTCCTCCTTGTCCACTTCATTGTCGCCACCATCTGCATCCGTGGAAGGTGCCCGAGAAGGCCCGGTGGATCTGGTTGATCATCTGAAAGCACAAATACTGAAGAGCGATTACCTGCAGCGGAGGGTGTCAGGAGCAGGAAAGGCATTCGTGAATGCCAGTCTCATGGAAACAGCTGCACGTTGATGGTGTGGGGCCAAGTGTCCTGCAGGTCGCTGCAAAGGAACTCAACATACCGTCACTGTCCCGAGAGGAGTCGGCCACAGCCACTGCCATCGCACCGACTTGCCACCCACCAGGGCAGCTCTCCATTCCTCCAATGGACTGAGCACTTGGAGGTCTGTCTCCCCTCCACCAGTCCCCATTTGCTCCCGTCGGTTGTGGGCGAGCTCCGCCTGTAACATTAAAGAGAAAGTCGGTGTTAGAGGCCTTCTATCCATGGTCCCAAGCGCCTTACATACTTTAGTACATGCTACTCTATGAGAGTCTTCACAGCTCGATGTAACTACCATTCGCGGCGTGGTGTTGCGATGGCAATGCTTGAATTAGGGGGCCAGGACCTAACAGTAACGGGGGGGCTACCATCTTCCACATACATATGAAGACTGAGGAGTTAACAACATGAGGGGTGGGTCTGCAGAGCCGAGTAGTAAGGTTAACAGCGCATGCAGTCCCTTGCAGTGGGTGAGGCTGCAAATGGGAACCTTGACTGTGGCCTCACCCACTTACAGCATGGATTCAGAAACACTACAATGAGCAGAGAGTGCACATTGAGGTCAGAGCATAGCAGGTTGAAGTTTGAAATTAAAGATACTCACCCTCACTATCCGTGTCAGGTCGTTCCACTTCTCTCTGCATTGCATCGCTGCCCTTGGCACCGTGTCACTCACAGACACTTGCTCTGCTATCTCCCTCCAGAGCCTATGGTATGTTTGGGTTTGGGGTCTCCGCCCAGCCTCTGTCTTCAGCACCTGCCAAAGCCTCGCCAGGGCATCAAAGAGGCATCCACTGCAGCGTCCGTGAACCGGTGGGCACACTGATGAACTACTGCTGCAAGGTCTGCCATTTTTTTTTCTGCAGTTCTAGTCAGGTATAACAGTTCTACTTTGGAACAGAATTTTTTCTTCAAAAGGGGGCGTGTCCGGCCACTGACGCCTGATTTGAAAGTTTCCACAGTGAAAACGTACTCCAAACTAAAGTAGAATGGAGCCAGTGAAGATTTTTGTAGAACTGAAAAAACCTGTTCTACACATAAAAAAATCAGGCGCAGGTTACAAATTAGGCGTCCAGAACGAGGTGGGGGAGAGGGGGGGGAAGGGAAGTCATTAAATTCTACAATAAATCCTTATTTATCCTTCGACAAATATTATATAAATAAATCCAACCTGAATAAACATTTATAAGCCAAGAAAAGATTAAATAAACCATCTTCCTACCTGTGTGAAAGTGCTTCAGCCAGGGAGAATTCTGCAGCAGTTCGTGCCGCTGAGCGGGAGGGGGGGGGTGGGGGAGAAAGCCGTTCGTGCCGCTGAGCGGGAGAGGGGGGGGGAGGGAGGGGGAGAGAGAGAGGGGGAGGGAGGGAGAGAGAGAGAGAGGGGGAGGGAGGGAGGGAGGGGGAGGTCAGGTCGGATCGGATCCAGTCCGGGAGTGGGAGTTGGGTCCAGTGGGGGGGGGTGCGGGAGCGCGGGTCGGGTTGGGTCCAGTCGGGGGGGGCGGGGAGCGGGAACAGGAGCGCGGGTCGGGTCATTCGGGTGGGCGGGGAGCGGGTGTCGGATCTCGGGTCAGGGCGGGGTGGGGGGGAACAGGTGTCGGGTCTGGTCGGGGGAGGGAGCAGGTGTCGGGTCTGGTCCGGAGGCAGGGGGGGGAACGGGTGTTGGGTCTGGTCCGGAGGCAGGGGGGAGCGGGTGTTGGGTCTGGGCGGGGGGGGGGGGGGGGGGGGAGCAGGAGCTGGCCGTGGGAGGAGCCTTATTCACGCAGCCCCAGTGAGGCCATTCAGCCAGGGCTAGGGGCTGCGTGCTTCGGGCCCCTCCCACACAGTTCGGCGCCTGGAGCTACTGCACTTGCGTGCCCACTGTAGCGCGCATGTGCAGAGGTCCCGGCTCTGTTTTCAGTGCAGGGACCTGGCTCCGCCCCCCCCCACAACTTGTGCTGGCTGCGCTGAGGGCCAGTGGACCTACAGGTAGGTGGAGAATACCGAGGATTTTTTTAGGCGCCGTTATAGGTGCGAAAAACGGGCGCCCAGCTCGGAGGGGCGCCCATTTTGTTTCTTGTGGAAACTTGGGCCCAATATAACTCCAGAGTGAGGATACCACATGCTGGACTCCCTTTTATACCTGGATACCTGTGGTGTACAGGTGACCCCTAGGTCTCCACCAGTAGCACCTCTGGTGGTGTCAGCATAGTGTATACAGTGTGAACCTTGTTGATGGTAACTCCGGTAAACAAGTCTCCATCTTGTGCAACTATACAGTGACTACACAGAGAGTATATCTACAGTGTACATATATAACAAGATAATTGTGTGATATCATTGTTAGGTACTATCACAGACACTGATACAACACATAACCAACAGATGTAATCATGATTATAATCATTCTTTACCTAAAGATGTACACCGTGACCGCAGGCTTTGAGTAAAACATTCCCGGTAAAAGTGCAAAACCTCACATCTGCTGATAGTCACTCATGACTGTCACAAATCAAATTATATAAATATATAAGTACATGTAAATCAATGTAATACTTACTCTTGCGGATTCCACAAGGCCGTTCCATTGTTTGCGGCATTGGTTGCCCTCACGCACCTCGTTGGTCGCTGATGAGACCACCTCTGCTATCTCGGTCCATATCCTCTGGTAGGCCTTTGGGTGGGCTTCCCACGGCCTCCCTGTATCAAATCACCCCAGCGTGACTCGACCTCCTGCAGGAGGGAGGCATTTGCCTCGTCCGAGAACCTCCTGGCTCTTTTGCACCCTCCAATGTACTCCTCTCCCACCTCACTGCTCTCTCCAGCATCAGTCTCTCCAGCATGCTGTGATGCCTCCTCCTCTCTCTCCATTATAGGGCAAATTCGGTCAAATATGTGGCTGGTAACAGCTAATCTTTGTTTGCCTATTTGCTGTGAAGCCCTAAAGTTTCCCTCCTTCCTGCCAAAGCAGCCACACCACACCCAGACCTTCAGTGCCTCTGACCTCCCTCTCCCTCTGTCTCCTCTTCTGCGCATGTCATGGTGACGCTTGACCTCCAGAATCGCGGGAATCGAGCGTTACCGTGCCATTGCTAAGGACGGCCACACTTTATGGCAGAAGGTCAGAAAAATTTAACACTACCGCCCATTTCATATCGCTCGAGGTAACGCCCATTTTCAAAAATGTAAACTTGGTATTTTGAGAATGGGCGAGAAGCCCGCGACCTGAAAACCCTTTTTTACCGCCCGCACCAGAAATAACGCCCATTTTTGGGCGATAAGCACGAAAGTGGGAGTTCTAGCCCCAGGAATCAACAACTGCCATATGATAAGTGATAGTTGTTCTTTTAGTTGTGGCACAGTTGCACAAGTTGTAGTATTTCAAACCTTTACCTTGCAATATGAAGAGGGAATCTGCCTGGAGTAACCTAAGCAGAAAAAGTCAAAATAAAAGGCAACGTTGTGAAGACTGGATTCTCCACAGATTTAAACAGTTTTGAATGAGGCCATTGAAGTGCTGATGACAATTGTACCCCTCAGTACGCATGTTGTCATCAGGAAACGGATTTTCATGGTGCAATGGCTTGGTCACTTTTGAGTTTAAGCTCTACCACTGCACCACCGCACCGCCCCCCCCCCCTCGTCCCCACTCCCAACAATACTTATAATAGTGTTTAAAACAATTAGTTGTTTGTAGTATTTTTGCGCATTCTTCTTCTTGTACATGAAAACATGAGAATTTTTAGGACACGGGATCCCAGTTGGCGCAACAAGCCTGTTGTTTACTGATGTCTCTCAACCTCACCTTGCCATCCCCTTTCCCTGAGGAAAAGAGTGTTTGAAGACCAGGCCCTCAAAACTGTCACCAAGCTCATGGTCTTCAGGGCCATAGTGATACCCGCCCTCCTGTATGGCTCAGAGACGTGGACCATGTACAGTAAACACCTCAAGTCGCTGGAGAAATACCGCCAACGATGTCGCCGCAAGATCCTACAAATCCGCTGGGAGGACAGACGCACCAACATTAGCGTCTTCGTCCAGGCCAACATCCCCAGCATTGAAGCACTGACCACACTTGATCAGCTCCGCTGGGCAGGCCACATAGTTTGCCTGCCAGACACGAGACTCCCAAAGCAAGCGTTCTATTCGGAACTCCTCCATGGCAAACGAGCCAAAGGTGGGCAGAGGTAAAGTTACAGGGACACCCTCAAAGCCCCCCTGATAAAGTGCGACATCCCCACTGACACCTGGGAGTCCCTGGCCAAAGACTGCCCGAAGTGGAGGAAGTGCATCCGGGAGGGCACTGAACACCTCGAATCTCATCGCCAAGAACATGCAGAAATCAAGCGCAGGCAGCAGAAGGAGCGTGCGGCAAACCAGACTCCCCGCATACCCTTCCTATCAACCACTGTCTGTTCCACCTGTGACAGAGACTGTGGTTCTCGTATTGGACTGTTCAGCCACCTAAGAACACATGTTAAGAGTGGAAGCAAGTCTTCCTCGATTCCAAGGGACTGCCTATGATGATGATGATGATCTCACCATATCCTACAATCTCTTTTCTCTCCAGAAATGCACAACTTGTCTAATGAACCAATGCATACTATCTGTTTCAATGGGCTGCCCTGGTAACATATTCTGCAACTCTATCACTTAGGGTGAAAAAAAGATCCTCGCTGCTGTGTCCCCTGCTATTTGAACCCTTTACTATAATGTGTATGGTCTGTTTGTCAAAATATGCAGGAGTGCTTGTGTGCTGGCTAGCACCTTCTCAAGAACTGATTTAAAAAATAAAATTCCAAACTATTTTTATCTATGACAATTTAAGGAAAATTCCTCATAATCCTCATAGAGTCTTACAGCACAAAAGGCGGCCATTTGACCCATTGTGTCTGTGCCAGCTCTTTACTATCCAGTTAGTCCTACTCCCCCGCTCTTTTCCCCATAGTCCTGCAAATCTATCCTTCTCAAGTATATATCCAATTCCATTTTGAAAATTACTGCTTCCACCATCCTTTCAGGCAGTGCATTCTAGATCATAACAAAGAATACAGATACAGAGTCCAAATAGAGAAATCATTAAAAGCTAGTGGCCAGATACAAAAAGTAATAAGAAGCTAATGGAATGTTGCCTTTTATCTGAAGGGGACTGGCATACAAAGGGATGGGAATTATGTTACAGCTGTACAGAGCTCTAGTGAGACCCCATTTGGCGTTCTGCATTCAGGTCTGGGCACCGCACCTCATATTGGCCATGGAGGGGGTGCAGTGCAGATTCACTGGAATGAAACTGGGTTAAAAAGGTTACATTTTGAGGACAGGTTGCATAGACTAGGCTTGTATTCCCTTGAGTACAGAAGAGATCTAGTGTGTCAGGTAGACAGAGAGAAACAATTTCCTCTGGTGGGGAGTCCAGAACAAGGGGACATAACCTTAAAATTAGAGCTAGGCTGTTCAGGGGTGACGTCAGAAAGCACTTCTTCACACTGGGATGGCAGGACTGTCGTATGAGGAGAGATTGGGTCGACTAGACCTGTATTCACAAGCGATTAGAAGAATGAGAGGGGATCTCATTGAAATGTATAAAATTCTGACTGGGTTGGATAGACTGGATGCGGGGAGGATGTTTCCCCTGGCTGGGAAGTCTGGAACAAAGGGGTCACAGTCTCAGGATACGGGGTAGGAAATTTAGGACTGAGATGAGGAGAATTTTTTTCACTCAGAGGGCGGTGAATCTGTGGAATTCTCTACCACAGAAGGCTATAGAGGCCAAGTCACTGAATATATTTAAGAGGGAGATAGATAGATTTCTAGAAATAAAAGGCATCAAGGGGTATGGGGAAAAAGCGTGAATATGGTGTTGAGAGAGAGGATCAGCCATGATCATATTGAATGACAGTGCAGACTCGAAGGGCCGAATGGCCTACTACTACTCCTACTTTCTATGTTTCTATGTTTCTAAAGGGTAGTGGAAATCTGGAACTCTCTCCCCCAAAAAGCTCTTGAGGCTAGGGCAACTGAAGATTAAAAAACTGAGATTGATAGATTTTTGTCAGACAAGGTTATTCAAAGTTAACCAAGGCGGATAAATGGAGTTGAGATACAGATCAACTAAGATCTAATTGAATTTTGGAACAGGCTCGGAGCTGAATGGCCTTGCTACAACAACATTCAGTTAAAAAACATTTTTAATACAATGGTCATTGTATTCTGTGGTCTAGATATGGACACTGAGATATAGAGAATGTGAAATATCATCATAGTGTGCTAAAAGAAGCAAAAAGAAAATTTCCATTCTGTCACGTAACAAATATGTTGAGTTGGAAAGAGCAGTGTGATGTTCTATTTGTTCCGGTTGTAATGTTGATTTAGATTTAGGCATGTGTAGCCATGTATGAAGCAGATGCTGAGATGCTACTTACTGCGTTAGGTAGTACACTGTTACCTGTGCTTTCTGGGGCAATTGGGCAAGTGACCCGATGCAACTCATCATCCACGCCAGGTTTACAGATCTCTACACTTCGCGTGTGCTGGGTGCTTTGCTGCCTTACTACAGCGATTTTCCATAATAAGTCCCGGAGACTGTAAAAATACCAATTTCTGATAATTTGCCACAGCAGATGGCATAGCTCCCGATGGGTAGGGAGTGTCTATATCATGGTGCATAAGGTATCATGATTTTATGGGACAGGCGAGATGTACCAGCTGGTCTTTTTCTGTCTTGACATTTTTGTACGTTCATATGTAACAAACCACTTTGCCTAATGACGCAGGTGTTGAAGTGAGGGATTATTTGTCTGAGTCGGGGTAAAGAACATCATAAAATATCAGCTTCAGCCATATATGGAATTAGATAAACAGATCGAGTACAACATTGTGATAAATAATTATATGGAGGACCAGCATTGTAACAATAACCAAAAGAGAGAGCGGCTCAAATGGAAACTGATGCACTCTACATATATTCAGTGTACTATTTACCTGTAAAAATGGATAATATGGAAAAGGCTTTCACAAAGAACGCTGGTAAATGGAATTAGAAAAAATCTAAAGTTCAAAGTAGGGAAAGTGTTAATTGATTTAACATTCCAGATAAAATATTTAAGGGCATTTCTTTCAATTGTCAAAATGCAGAGCAAACACTTAGTTCGCTGGTACTGCATTCCTCTGTGTGCTAATTTCTGGCCTGGTGCCACGAGCTAATGCCTGCCTAAAAATAGCGCAAAGGTGAAGTGTGAAGTGTTTATACCTGAACTTTGCCAAGCTGGATGATGTGTGGTTAGGAATGGGATTGGGGATTATAAAGATGAACGCTGATGGAAATAATTGGGAGTGGTGCGGGGCACTAGGGATGCTGAATTGCAATCATGGAAACTGTGTCGAAGAAAGCAGCTGGTCAAGGTATAACTAACATGCTGTAAGGTTAAACAGGTATTGTGGAACTTTGCTGCAGAGAGAAACTTTGCAGAACCATTCATCAAGAGATGAAATAATTTGATTAATGTCTATCATAGAAAAGGTTCATGGGCTAAATGGCCTTTGTGCTTTCTTAAGGTTTTATTTTTCTAAATTAAAACAAGTTAGCAGAGACTCAACCACTTAATAATTTAGTTAATGTAATGTCTGTAAGCTTGTAATGTTTGTTGCTCCACACTGTGGATGTGGACGTATTGGGTAAAGATGTTTGATAATGGACAGGTTAGGTTTATTCATATTGATCATATTTTACCTACAGACATGGAAGGAGTTGAAGGTGGGAATGATTCAATTATTTCTGACTCATCAGATAGTTTTGATACACCAGTAGCAAATCCTAAATCCAATGTACTGGAAACAAATCCAGAAGAGAATCAGAATGAAAGTCTGAGTCCGAGTCAGGAAAACAAAGAGCCTGAAGTTAGAGTGAGTTCAAATGAAAATCAAGGAAATTCTATGGAGGAAAACATTCCTCAGGATGAGCCTCGAATGAGTGTGAAATCGACACCATGTTTGGAAGGTTCTGTTCGAGAGCGAAGGTATCCTCTTCGAAACAGAAAACTAGTGGTAAAGTTAAATTTGTAAATATGGAAAAAAAAATAAGTTTATATCCTGTGCTATGTATAAACATGAAAGTTATGTATGATGTTGTGATAACTTCTTCATTAAGGACGGAGAAGTGTAATGTCTGTAAGCTTGTAATGGTTGTAGCTCCACACTGTGGATGTGGACGTATTGTGTACTGCAACTGCATAGTTAATATTAAACAGAACCAGGCAGATTCCGGAGGCTTCCGAGAGAGCTGCCTGCCATGTAGGAAGCTGTGCGTGTGGTGCTCTGTGAAGATATCACAGGTAACAATCCAACATGGCTGTTCTCCTTTAACAGATTTACAATAGAAACTGTTGTGTATCTGTAAAGCATGCACACTCATGTTCCGCCACCAGGGAGCTCATCCCCTGAAGTCCCAAGGGATCCCAGCATCCCTTGGGAGCACTGTATATAAGGTGGCCCCTAAGGCCTGTTCCTCACTCTTATTAAAGACTGAGGTCACTGTTACTTTAAGCTCCCTGTGTGCAGCCTCATCTGTGCTAGGAACACAATAGAAACCATTCCTTTTTAGTGGCTACTCACATCCTCATTGCCACAGCAACTGCGAATTCTCTTGAGGCACTTTCACTGATATACTCAGATCACCCCATTGAATCTTGCAAATAATATTGCCTATCTTTTTTAATGTAGATAAATACAGTATCAGCACTCAGAAAGGATCAGTCAGTTTGAGAAGCTCTCAAAAGACATTACTGAAACTTTAACCTTTTGGTTGATGCAATACCCAGACAAATCTTGCCAATGCATCACTGCTGCGTTTTAAAATTCCACAAATTCTGCTCCTTATTTCAGAAGAATGCTTTGTGCAGTATTTTATACATTAGCGTAATGGTTTTCTGAATTTTGAACTGATTTCAGCAGTTTCTAATCATGCTTCATAGAAAGTTCTGTCTCCCATAATTAACATTTGGACTTTCTTGCATGTAACTTGCATTTCTGATTAGGATACTCATCAGCTTGAAGCACATAAATCATTCATTATTCGTTGGACACAACACATTTTAAAATGATTTCACAATCACTCATTATACATTCCTTTAAAATGCCAGTGAATTGATTCCAGACCTGTCACCTGTGAAGTGTCCCTGGCAAAATATCTGAACCGGCTGATGAGTGATTTGTTTGACTGGGCTCCAAAGTAATCCTGCCTTTCACCCCCACATGTTGTGCGGTGTTGGAGGAGATTGTGCAAGCACAAGGTTGTCCGTCTAAAGTCAATCAAATTCATCAGGTAAAGAAATGAGGCCCCATAGTAAGCAATAATATAGCTTGCTTTGTTGTAAAAAAAATAATGATGGGATAGCCTGAGAGCTTGAGGGACTGATTCAGAAATGGTGAGACTGATAATGTTAAAGAACAATCAGGTTAATCAAACTATATTTTATAATTGATTGCAAAATTGAGTTGAAACACTGATTATTTGATGAAGCCCAAGTCATTAACTTGGTAATATTTTACTAATTTTAATTTTGGCATATCCCTATCCTTTAATATTCATTTTTTAAATGTGCTTCTTTGCAGCTAAAAATGATGTATAGCAACCACACAAGCTATGACTGCTTACCGCATTTAACAATTTAATAAATTGCTTTCCTTTGTGATTCCAATACCAACGTATTTTCTGGAGAAAGTTATTCAAAGTCTGGTTGGATCCCGCAGCATTTCCTACGCAAGTGAATCTTCTTAAGCAGTTGCCCGGAGTCAAGGATGATGTCATGTATGTAGACCATGTACACTAACTGTATAGTCTCATAAGGTGTGCCACCAGAGTGCACTGCGGTGGGAGACCTGAGAGTCACCTGCATAGGTGTGCAGGGCCAGTATAAAAGGCTGCCCACTATGCTTGTGCCTCACTCTGGAGTTACAATAAATGGGACTAAGGTCATAACAGCTCAAGTACAATACTAGGCCTCGTGGAGTCATTCATAAGAGTATTAAAGACATAAAAACTGGCGACGAGATTATGAATTTTCACGCAAAAATGACTAACGTTGGTGCATTAGAGGGTGAAGATTGGGAAGCCTTTACAGAGCGACCAATATTTTGTAGCAAACGACCTCGTAGGCGATGATCCGGCCACGCTGGCAGATAAACACAGAGCTATCCTGTTGACCAGTTGTGGGCCCGCGGTCTACGGCCTCGTCAGGGACTTGCTTGCACCAGAGAAAACGATAACCAAATCATACGAGGAGCTGAAAGTGCTAATTCGGGACCAACTCAAACCGAAGGAGATCAGCCTCACGGCCAGGCATCGATTTTATACACACCGCCGCCCCGAGGGCCAGGAAATCGCGAAGTACGCTGCCAACCTCAGGAGGCTGGCAGGACCGTGTGAATTCGGCGCATCCCTCACCAATGCGTTGCGGGACGCCTTCGTAATTAGCATCAGTCATGAGGCCCTTCTTCACAGGCTACTGTCTGCCGAAACCACCTTCACTCTTCAGAAGGCCATCAGCATCAGCCAGGCATTCATGACCTCAAGCTGCAGCTCCAAGCAGATGATGACTCACTCTCAGGTCTCAAACCCAGCAGGTACTGTAAATAGAATGGCGCCTTTCACAAACAGAACTGTTGAACGTGAATCTGCCCAGGGCCCCCAAGTCCTTTATCTCAGAGTCCACCGAGGGGTGCAAATGTTAGTTGAGTAGCACCATGCTGGCATTGCTGAGGTAATCACAGGGCTCATCAGTGTCGGTTCAGAGACTATGTGTGCAAAAGCTGCAGCACAAAGGGCCACCTCCAGCGAATGTGCAAAAGAGCTGTGACTCACCACGTGGAAGAGGAGTCAGCAGATGGCTATGAATCCAGCGTGGATTAAGAGAAGATGGCTAGAGAGGCAGCTCAGTCCCAGGACGAAGTGTATGGAATATATACCTGTAGCACAGATTGTCCTCCAGTGATAATGGAAGTCGAGATAAATGGCGTTCCAGTCTTCATGGAAGTGGACACGGGGGCGAGTCAGTCAGTAATGAGCCAGGAAACCTTTGTGAGGCTATGGAATGATCAAGTTGAACGACCCAAGCTGGTCTTGGTTCAGGCAAAGCTGCACACCTACGACAAGGAACTGATATCAGTTGTTGGTAGTGCGGATGTAAGTGTATCCCATGATGGCGCAGTACACAATTTACCATTGTGGATTGTTTCAGGTGATGGACCAACGCTACTTGGAAGAAGATGGATGGGGAAGATTCATTGGAACTGGGAAGACTTCATTCCTCCAGCGATCAATGTCCCCCGTGCTCAGAGGCAGAGCAAGCCCCCACCTTCGGTTGGACCAGGCCCCGGAGAGCAGATCCGCGCAGCCCCCGAGGCACAGACCACTCATCACGACTGCGTGGCGATGATCCGGCCGAGACGACCTGAACGCACCTTCCCGGTTTCAGTGGCAGGACTCCTGGGGAGGAAGATTGGATCTGAGGGCGCCTTCCCAGCCTCAGCGGCAGAATCCCTGAGAAAGAAGATCGCGGTAGTCGGCATCATGGACAGGGAATAGATGGCGTCCAAACCACGAGGTGCAGCGCTAATGGAGCAATGACACGTGGTTCCACGCAAGGAAGACGATTGGGGTAAAAGTAGTAAGGCCATTTTAAAGGAGGCCAGCAATCTGCCATTTTTGAATGAACTGCTTGAAATTGGTAACCAATGTAAAAGTCCAGCTGTAATGAGCAAAATGTTGTTGAGCGATGTCGGGTGCAAATTGCAATCAGCCAATGTAGCGGGCGAACACCTAACGGTCGTATACAGCGAGCTACCCAATGCTGTAGCCTGTGTCTCCGGGACTAGAACGATGTATCATAAAGTGTCCCCACAGCTGACAGAAGTAGACAAGCCGTACAGTAAACGATCCCCACAGAGCAGAGGCACGGGTAGCAATACCTGCCTCAGATCGGTTTAACATTGCAGACATCCGATGGCATGAACCGCCACGGGCCAGAAACATTAAACTGCGCCTATGCTCGCAGTCGGCTACCGTCGCCCACCACCCGGGTGGAAAAGGCGCAGCCCACAAACCCACTCACCACCACGGCAATGCCCAAGAGCGAAGGGTCACCCACAACGGCTCCTCCGAACAGGACCTGGACCAGCCAGGATCCCAAATTAGAGAGTGCTCACAACGGTGCCCTCAAGGAAAGTGAGTCAGCAGTCCCCTGTTAACTGCTAGACAAGGCGAGGCAGCCCCACCGTCGCTTAGACGAAATGCTCACTCGCTCAGACCGTTTCCCAGGGAGCAGCAGCGACACTGTGCAAACGAAAAGGACAGGGAGGACACAGACACATCAGCTGTCTTTGGGCCTGCCCGAGACTAGGAGTAACGGCAAGAGCCCTGAGCTCCGGCAACTCGAACAGAATGAGCTCATTCGCCCACAGACCCACTAGCATGGGGCGCTGCGCCGCCACTAGACGACCCAGATCTCATCCGGCCGTGCTGGGACTAGACTGTCCTTGTGTACCTGTACTGATATACCTGTACTGATCAGAAAAGAAACGCAATTGCAATCCACCCAACGAATGTACCAAGATGTAAATGTAAAACTCATGTGATGAACTTGAATGCAACTTACATGTAACAGGCCATTAGCATGATCTCTGTGTGGGGGGGGAGAAAGGAGTAGTTATAGACTCACAACCAGAAACCACGAGGACCTCCACTGGCAACAAATCGCACTACCAACCCACCCAAGCTAGAAACCACCCTCCAATGGTCAACCAGGAAGAGCAAAGCCCAGGTCACCGTCAATGTACGAGTCAATTTGCATTAAAAACTTGAGGGGAAGTGATGTCATGTATGTAGATCATGTATACTAACTGTATAGTCACATAAGGTGTGCCACCAGATGGCACTGCGGTGGGAGACCTAAGGGTCACCTGCATAGGTGTGCAGGGCTCAGTATAAAAGCCTGCCCACCATGCTTGTGCCTCATTCTGGAGTTACAATAAATGGGACTAAGGTCACAACAGCTCAAGTACAATACTAGACCTCATGGAGTCATTCATAATAGTATTAAAGACATAACTGTTGACTTGCTTCCACATTACCATGAGTTCGAAGGTGACTGATGAGACCAATGCGGGATCTACAGACTCTGTCACAGGTGGGGCAGATAGTGGTTGAAGGGATGGTTGGGTGGGGTGCTTGATTTGTTGTACGCTGCTTCCGCTATTTGTACTTGGCTTTAGTGGGAATGTTACATTTTTTCAAGGATACTTTGAGGACATCCTTGAAGCATTTTCTCTGCCCTTCTGGGACTCGCTTGCCATGACGGAGCTCGGAGTAGAGCGCTTGTTTCGGGAGTCTTGTATCAGGCATGCAGACAAGGTGGCCCGTCCATCGGAGCTGATTGAGCATGGTCAAAGCTTCGATGTTGGGGCTGTTGGCCTGGGAGAGAACGCTGACCCAGAAAGAAGGCATGCCGACTTTAGACACTATGTAACAGGCGTCAATATGGTGTGGGAGCGGGCATCAGTTACATGGCCCACACTCGTATTTACCTTAACTCTTGTCCTCTCCATTACACGATTTAAATGAAATGCAGGACTCAATGTGGTTATCATAACACAAGAAATTCAATATGTAAACCATGAGGTAAATGACTCAAAACCGAGAAGCAGATTTAAAAACCCGAGAGAAATAGTTGATGAGCATTAGCAGACGATTAATGCAGAAATTTGCCAAGCTCAGTATGCAAACTAAACACAATCATATTGCCAGCTATTCAGTTGCACCATGCTGGGCCACATCTCCCTCACAATGTATGTGCGCAGCCCATTTTCTTCCAAAACCCCGTCCCAGGCTATCAGCTTGGTTGCAGAAATTACACGCAGCTGAAATTAATGCAGCTGAAGTAAAAATCTATGAGTGAGTTTGAAATGAAGTCGCTAGTTCTCTCAGAAAACATCACTGAAAACAATAACAACTTGTATTACATAGTGCCTTTATGTAGTGAAACGTCCCAAGATCCTTCACAGGAGTATTATGAGATAAAAAATTTGCCACTGGGCCGCAGAAGGGGAAATGAGGGCAGGTGAGGTAGGTTTTAAGGAGCAACTTGAAGGAGGATAGAGAGGTGGAGACATTTAGGCAGGGAATTTCAAAGCTTGGGCTCTAGGCAGCAGAAGGCACGGCCAACAATGGTTGAGCGATTATAAGAGGGCAGAATTAGAGGAGCGTATACATCTTGGGGGGTTGAGGGGCTGGAGGAGATTACAGAGATAGGGAGGGGCAAAGCCATGGAGGGATTTGAAAACAAGGATGAAAATTTTGAAATCGAGCCGTTGCTTAACCGGAAGCCAATGTAGGTCAGCGAGCATAGGGCTGATGGGTGAGTGGGACTTGATGTGGGTTAGGACACGGGCTGCTGAGTTTTGGATCACCTTTAGTTTACATCGGGTAGAATGTGGGAGGCCAGCCAGGAATGCATTGGAATAATCAAGTCTCGAGGTAACAAAGACATGGATGAGGGCTTCAGCAGTGGATAAGCTGAGGCAAGGTTGGAGACGGGCGATGTTACGGCAAAAGGCAATGCCCATCTGTCTAGTCTGCCAATAACACTTTGTTCCATTGTTCTGCTCTTTCAAACTTCTTCACCATGATTACTTTTAAAAAGAACAGGCATATCCCGGAAATTACCATATACAGCAACTCAAAAATGATCCAACTCCTTGAAACAAAAGGAGGTAGCTTTATTACCTTCTCCTAGGAACACCTCTCTTTGTTTAAGGAATTATTTTGTACAATGCCAGTCTGGGGGGAATTTTAATCCACGAGGACGGGTGGGCTGGGAGTGGGTAAAATATTTCAAAATTTTAAACCCAAGCCCAACCCCCTGCTAACCCGCCTAGTTCTGGTTTTAATGGAGGTGGGGTCAGGGGGCAGGCGACCAATCCACTCCCAGGAGGCGGATCGGTCAGTAAAAGCTTTTAAGGGGACTGTGTGCCTCCGTTTTTACAAGACTTATATTTTTAAACCATTTCGATTTTCTGGGGCTCCTGCTAAGGCAAAGATGCACTTAGCAGCAGAGTTTAAAAAGCTAAATTAATTACAGCCTATCTGAAAAACGTAAGGGATCAAAGCAAGTAACATTCAGGAGGGTTTGGTTCTCCAGTCTAGTTTGATGGCAATTCATGATACAGTTAGAGATATCATACACTCCTATCATTTTATTCTGTTTTGTTGCTATCGCTTTAACCAAAGCAATTTGTTCCAGATGTTTGTTGTTTAATTGCAATGATTATAAATGGTTTGTTAATCCTACCATTACTGGATGCTATTAGTTCATATACACTTTCTGTAGAATCCCAGACTTCACTTATTCTGGAAAACGACTCTGTTTCTGAATTGCAAACCCACTCCAGTATATATACCAATCTGACAACTTCTCAACAGAGTACCACAAAATGGATCTGATTTTATCTCTATCAACCCTTAATTGGATCCTGTGCATTTTTGTACAGCACAAGCACTTCTTTCCTCGTTTAATATATTACTATCTGTAAGATCGTGTCCTGTTAAAAAGAATCATACCTTGGTAAAATAGTGATGCAATGCATTCTTTGAAGATAAGTTAATGTAGCATTGAAATGCAGAAGATTATCTGATGTATCCGAATTCAATGCACTTTTTTCTGCCTCCAATTTAACTTCAGATTCTGACAGTATAAATGACGCTATAATTCAAACTGATTCACCAGATCAGTTTCATTGAAGCTCAATGCTTGCTTGCAGTGAAGGAAAAATATCAGCTGTAAAGCAATTGGGATTCCAGCTCAAGTGTACTGGATCACCAAACACTGAGCTAATGGACCAGATTTTTCCTGCGGTGGCTGGATTGGCGACGTATGCCGTGAATTTCGCCGAACCCCGCACTGATCTCACCGCTGCTCCCTTGCTCCAGATTTTTCTGGTTCTCTAATTGGAGTTTAAAACAAATAATAATTAATAAGCAAATTAGAGTGTTTCGAAAAGATCTGTTTGTTGTGTTAGTGGCTTTCGTGAAGTCGAACACTGTGGGAAAAGAGAAGAGGGTCATTTAAATTCTGGAAAAGATTTCATGAATTGATGGGCTCCAGATGCAGGAAGTGGATGCTCAAGGATCCTAATTGTTTAACCTTTGCAACAGTAGTACATTTTTAACAACTGGAAGTTTAAAATTCATCTTGGAGCAATAAATCGCACCACTGCCAGGCCAACTAGACCATTATTTTTAAGTTTGATATCTGCGCTCCTCAAATTCTTCCCTCTTGAGCATCCGTAATTATAATCACTCAACCATCGGTAGCCGTGCCTTCAGCTGCCTGGACCCTAAGCTCTGGAACTCCCTCCCTAAACCTCTCTACCTCTTTTCCTCTCTTTCTTCCTTTAAGACGCTCCTTAAAACCTACGTCTTTGACCAAGCTTTTGGTCACCTGCCCTAATTTCTTCTTATGTGTCAAATTGATTTATTTTTGTCTTATTACACTCCTGTGGAATGCCTTGGTACATTTTACGACAAAGATGCTAAATAAGTACAAGTTGTTGTTGTTTAAATGATAGCAGCATGAAAACTAGTGTTGTGGAAAAATACTTCCAAGACTGTATAATATATAAAGAGAGGTTTATTAAATCGGAGACAAAGCTATGGGAGAAGTGTTAGAGACCCCTGTCTCTGAACCACTTCTCAATTTGGTATCTCCAGTGAGGTTCTTTTATCCTACAAATTACGTCACTTTACATCACATGCTTTAGCACTAGTCCTTAAGTCTAATCATCGCATTACAAGGTTTACAAAGTTTTTCATATCCAAGGCTGAGCTCTTGATATAAACCAGCCTGCATTGTGACAGAGCATTATAAACAAGTGCAGGCTTTTTGGCACCGGTATAGACAAACATACCACCACTTATCTCTCCAGTCATTCATTATCTCACTTTCCTATCTCCATAACTCAAGGCCAGCATACCTTGAAGTCTAACTGTGTTTTTTTATATAAAGCATAATGCATCAGTATTGTCCCTTACAAAATTCATCAAAGGGGAAAATAAAACAAATGTTTGGTCCCGTATACTAGTCAAGTATATGTCCAAAAATCCGCTCCAACAATATTCCCTCTTTTGGTCCTGGAGGATGTTCACGAAATCCAGATGACCACAATGATAGTAGCATGATGTCATATATTCGTCCTTTGGGGTATGTTACTTCCCTGATGTTCCGTATGTCCACCTTGCCTGTAGCTCTAGGTTACCCTTCAAAGATAGTGGTCTGTGTCATCGTCGTCTGTTTCTTCACCCTTGGTGTCTTCAGGTATTTCCATCAGGTGTGATTCTTCTTCGGCGATTACACTGGCTACTGGCATCAGTCGAGCCATCATAACTTTACAGCAGATATTAAAACACCCGATAATCAGGCAGCAAGTAATTATTATTACAACCAGAATAATTACTCCATGCATAAGATAGGACCCCCAGGATTCCCCTAACAGCCAGTCAAACCAGCCAGATCCTCCTGCTGTCGTGAATAACTTCTTTACCTCCCTTCTTATGTGATCAGCGAGGTTGGTTATATTTTCTGAATTATCGGGAATGTAAGTGCAACATTCAGCTCCAATTAAGGCACATGTGCCCCCACTTTGTGCTAGTATATAATCTAGGGCCATTCGGTTCTGGAGTACCATTGTGCGTATGGCTACCATTTCAGCCGTTATGCCCTCCATTGCTTCAGCAGTGTCGTTAACTATCTGTTCCAGTACCCTCTCTAGGTTATGTAATTCATCCATGGTGCATCCTATCCCGAATGGGAGCATCATGACCCCAAATAGTCTCTCTACCGGAGTAAGATCTCGTCTTAGTCGACCTGGTGTCTGTATTTCTGCTAAAGTACGTACCCGTCTGACAAAAGGGGACCACATATCCCAAATAACAGGACCCCCCTCCAGTCCTGAGGCAACCAGGGGTGGGCCTTATGCCCGGACACAAATAAGTGCCATTGTATGCTGTTAGATTCGATCCCAATCTCTCTCTCAGCCCCCGTCGCCACCTAATCTTAGGGTCCCAGTCCTGGCTACTTGTCTGATTCTTCAAACCCTCCATTTCAAAAAAACCCTGGTTTGTTGTTTCGCTGGCTGTTATGTTCCACCTGGTGAGGTTAAAGTATTGCGTACAATTGCTATATCCTGCTACAAAACCTGTTTTCTTACTGGTGAGGTTTCTAGTGAAACAAATGTCAGCGGTGGGCCTTCCAACTCCTAAGGTGTTGGTCAAAACCAGGAACGGGAGTCGTACCGACCTATTGTATTCCGGCTGGTACCATCCGTCAATGCATCCAAAAGGTAACCCCCCGATCTCCACGTTTCTTTATCCCCATTCTGGTTCCAAATATCATTTACTTCCCCTGTACCGTTTTGTCGCATTACCCACTCCGCTACTTCCGAAATGTTAAGAGAGATTGACCTCAAAGGGATGCCTCCTTTGCTATGTATGGGGATGTGCGAACATACCCAGCAACTAGAAAAGTTCTCATTTTGCGCATAAACATAAGACATGTACAAAAAGGTATTCACATGTAACTCTCGTTTCGGTCTTGCTAGCAGGCCGGACCTAACACGAACTATGATAATCGCACCGATCGCAATATATAGTTTCATCTTATTACTCTATAATTAACAAATAGTCAAAGGCAAAATGGCCGTATGGCTTGCTTGAAGAATCTCTCGCTGTCAATCTGTAAATAGACAACAATAACTAATACGTGTGCTAAATGGCTGGTTCAAAAACCTTAAGCTGGGTCCGATGCTTCCATTGTCCATTCCCTTTAACATCGATGCAGGCACAAGTGTCTCTGCTGATTATAACCTCATACGGTCCTGTCCATTTTTGGGGCAAACCCCGGTTTTCCCGGGAGGACCCTTACCATAACGCGACTTCTCGCCAACAGGACTTCAGGGAGCTTTGTAAGCTCTGCTTCCGCGTCTCTTTCTTCCTGATGTCCCTAACTAATTTACGCATCCCTTTTAATTGAGTACTTAGTTCCAAAACATACCGTTTTATTTTGTCTTTTAATGGGCCTACATCGGCCCCCCCCCTGTTATGATGTTCTCTGGTAATTGCATCGCCCTTCCTGTCATTAGTTCATAAGGGGTTAATCCGGATGTCCGGTTTGTCGTGGCTCTTAACTTCATCAATATAATGGGTAATACTTCTGTCCACGTTTTTCCTGACGTTTTCATGGTCTTTGCCAGGGCGTTCTTAAGGATATGATTCATGCGCTCTACCATCCCAGAACTCTGCGGGTGGTAGGGGATGTGGAATTTTTGTTTTATGCCCATCAGCTGGCATATTGTTTTTACAATTTTCCCGGTGAAGTGGGTCGGAATATCCTTGCCACCGTTGAGGCAGTGCAATCACGTATGGGGAAAGCTTCCACCCACCGGGTAAATTGATCTATAATCACTCGGCAATATCTTTTTCCATGGGATGGGGGCAAAGGACCTGTGAAATCAATTTGTACGTGTTCCCATGGCCCCCGTGGACGGGGCTGGTATCCCATTTTAATTTTAATGGGCCTGCCTGGATTATATTGTGCGCACGTAACGCATCGATGGCAATATTTGCCGATATCTCTCCCCATCCCTTTCCACCACCAATCTCTCCCAAGACTCCCGGTCATGGCCTCTCGTCCTGAATGAGACAGGCCATGGTGCAGCTCCAATAAGGTATTCTGTATGCATTCAGGCGCCATTACCTTGTTGTTTCGTCTCCAAACGTTATCCTTCCCTTGCGTTGCGCCCTGCTTTGTCCACATACCTATTTCCTCCTCAGAAGTGTCCTGGTGTAGTTTCTCAATACTTATCTGTTGGGCTCGGGCCCCAGCAGCACTGACTGAGGCTTCCTCACACTCTTCCTGTTCTAATGCCTTCTGTGCAGCTACGGCTGCAGCTTTATTCCCCTGGTGACTCAGCCAATCTGGACTGGTTCGGTCCGGCTCCCTCCTGTGGGCTTTAATTTTAATAACCGCTACCTGTTTTGGTTTATTACTGGCTGCTAAAAGAGCTTCTATTCTCAGCTGATGCTTTATGGGATGTCCGCTAGTTGTGATAAAACCCCTTCTCCCCCATGCTGTCATATAATCGTGTACTACCCCGAATGTATATCTACTGTCCGTATAGATATTAACAATCATATTTTCCGATAATTCCAGTGCCCGGGTGAGGGCTACCAGTTCTGCCACTTGAGCTGATGACACCCCATTAATTCGCCCTGATTCAACTGTCTCTAGATCCTGGTTAACTACGGCCCATCCGGTACGAGCTAGTCCCTCTACGTATTTTCGTGAGCCGTCCACAAACACGGTTTGTTCTGCGGTTTGAAGGGGGGCGTCTTTTATTCTATCCTCTTCCATATCCTCACATACCTCTTCGCAAAAGTGGGGTTCCCCTTCACCCATCATACCTTCTGCGGGGTTGTTTCCTACATCCCTAATTATGGTTACCGCTTTGTTGGGTGTTAAGAGGACTGCTTCCCACTTTGCCCGTCTCATATTAGATACGGTTCTCAGTTTTCCTGTGTTTAACATTTCTACCAATGTGTGTTTAGTGTGGAGAATGATGTTTCCAGTCATCACCACAGGCTCGCTTAGTTTTTACCGCCCAAGCTGCGCAATCTAGCGCGGCTATACATCTGGATAACCCAGTCACCACCGGGCTTTCGGTGGTGGAGTAATAGGCTATAGGTCTCCTTTTATCCCCGTGATCTTGGGTGACCACGGCCATATAGAACCCACCTTCATTGTTACAGTGGATGTGGAAATCCTTACCCATGTCAGGCAGTCCCAATCCAGGTGCGGAGACTAGTTCTGACTTGAGTTTACTATACGCCTGTCCTTGTTCAGGGCCCCACTCTATGAGGTCTAGGGCCGGTTTCCCCCTTTTCACTAATCTTTGTATTGTCTCAGCAATTTTTGCAAAATCAGGGATAAAGTTCCGGCTGTAATTAAAGAGGCCCAGTACCTTCCTCACTCCCCTTACCGTTACTGGTCTAGGCATGTCCTTGACAGCCTTTTTCCTATCCGAGGGCATTTCTTTCAGCCCCTTTGAGAGGCAGTACCCTAGGTACAGGACCTGGGATTTCCCTACCAGCCATGTTGGGGAGTTAGTGGTGCTAACTGTTTCTTTTAAGATACCCTTTTCCACTAGCCCTTTTACTATTTCTACAACCGCTGTTCTAGCTTCAGGTCTTATAGGGTATTGTCTGTGTGGTTTATGAGGTGGTCCAGGGACTTTAATAGGATCCATCTTCGCCTTTCCAGTATCCAATTTTGTCTGTGCCCAGACCCCGGGCACAGAGGTACATATGCCTCCATACCCTCCAGTCCCGATAAGCCAGTCAGTTTTTGTGGCTGGAGCTACACCTATACTTTCCACATGGTGGGCTATCTGTCCTAAATCTCCCTTACTGCCATCCGCCTTTGGCCATGTCAGTCTCCCCTTGCCGCAATCAATCAGGGCCTTAAATTCCCTCATTACATCATTCCCCAATATTGTTCCCTCACGATTCTTGCATACGTAAAATCTCATGGGTATATATAAGTTATCAATTTCCACCAATTGGGTGGTGCTCAGGTAGGCCAGTGTGGGCCGTCCATCTATTCCGTTTATCAGAGCCTTCTTGTCGGTGACGGGAAGGGGCATATTGGTAATGGATATTGAGGCTCCCGTGTCCACTAGCATCTCACACTGTCGGCCCCCTACTAGTGCAGACACATATATCCTTCCCTCCTTTTTACTTTGTACAGGGGCCGCCGGACATCACAGGGTGGCTTTGTACGCCTGCCACTTCTGGTATTCCTGTTCTGACAGGGTCCTTGCCTTATTAGGATAACCATTTTTACCATAGCATGTCGCTTCCAGGTGCCCTTTCTTACCACAATACGTACATTGCTTTTCACTGCCTTTCCCTTTGCATTCCCTGGCAAAATGGCCCGGTTTTCCACAATTATGGCAAGTCCCCCTTTTCTGCCCTCCTCCTGTTCCCATGGCAGAGACCTTTTCCTGCTTTATCTTTTTCTTTTCTAAACTGCTAAAGCTTACTGTTTTAGCCTTTTTCAAAAGTCCCTTTTACACCTTCACAGATAGCTCACCACTCGCCCAGGAGTTTGACCTGATCCCTGAAGGTATTTCTAAATTTAAAACTCTTTTTTTTTCTGAGCTAGAAGCTTTCGTGTCAAGGTTTTACACAAAGGAAAATGGGAGCGTTTTAAAAGGCATTCTTTATCTCATTCCGAGACTAAATTTATGTCTTTCAACCCAATTGCATGTTTTCTTTCGACAAGTAAGTGAGCGTGTCAAATAAATTCTGTTTTTTTTACTACCGGGACCATGTATTTTTTATCTTTTACTCAACAAACCTATCTTTTGTGCATTTCCTAGCTCCGTAACTTATCATCTGAATATATCCACACCTTCGTTTCTAACTTAAAATGTAATACCATAAGGTTCACAATTTCTTAAACTTCCCACATACAGGACAACACTACGAAGGGTTAAAAAAAATTCACTCTGTTTGGAAAAAGTGGGTGGAGCTAAAACAGGCAGGCAACTCCACACCTTCCCAACAGGCTTTCATTCATTCTGCAGTCAAAATCACTCAAGTACTCTCTTCATTCAAAACAGACACTCACAAAAGTCTCTCTTCATTCAAAATAGACACTCACAAAAGTCTCTCTTCATTCAACAAAACTTATGTCTGGATCCATATGTCACTTAAGATAGTCACTATCAGCTTTTTTATGGCATTACGTAATTACACAAGTTACAATTAATGATAGGAATTAATTAATGACCCGGGCAGCCCGCATTTTACATTCCCTTCCTTACCTTCCATGTTCGCCAGTCTCGGACGTTTCTCTTTGTTTCTGTAATACTCACTGCCATGACTACTCAGTGGAGACCCTTTGTCTTCGCAACAAAGCTAGCGTGTTTCCTTACCACCGGAGTTTTTGGCTCTAGGTTGGAGTGATCAGTTCCCTTCCGCACCGACCTTATTTACTAAAGGGACAACTCAAACTGGTTAGTCAGCCTCTTCCCACTATCTACTTACTCGTATCTTATACACTATCCCGTCATGCCCGTACAACTCTCTTTTCAGTCTCTAACACCAGATTCCAGATACTGTCTTAAGTGATCACGTCTGATCGGACAGCATCCTGTTCATGACACCATTTTGTTGTGGAAAAATATTTCCGAGACTATAATATATAAAGAGAGGTTTATTAAATCAGAGACAAAGCTTTTGGAGAAGTGTTAGAGACCCCTGTCTCTGAACCACTTCTCAATTTGGTATCTCCAGTGAGGTTCTTTTATCCTATAAATTACGTCACTTTACATCACATGCTTTAGCACTACTCCTTAAGTCTAATCATCGCATTACAAGGTTTACAAAGCTTTTCATATCCAAGGCTGAGCTCTTGATATAAACCAGCCTGCATTGTGACAGAGCATTATAAACAAGTGCAGGCTTTTTGGCACCGGTATAGACAAACATACCGCCACTTATCTCTCCAGTCGTTCATTATCTCACTTTCCTATCTCCATAACTCAAGGCCAGCATACCTTGAAGTCTAACTGTTTTTTTATATAAAGCACAATACATCAGTATTGTCCCTTATAAAATTCATCAAAGGGGAAAATAAAAACAAATGTTTGGTCTCGTATACTAGTCAAGTATATGTCCAAAAATCCACTCCAACACTAGCTTAAATGCAGGAAAATCACGATCGCCATTGATTTCAATGGGGGCGGAGTCAAGATAATGACCTAATAACTGTTCTTGGTGAGGATAACGGTGGAGCAGCAGAAAAATGTCCCAGAAAAATATGCAGTGGCCATACTCCATAATTTCCTCTTTCTTTTGTGCCATTCAAGGGTACCTACAATGTAGATGCACCATCCTCAGGAAAACCGAGGCCAATATTTCAGAAAATTTCAAATGTACTTGCATGTCATGAACAAGTGGCAAACACAATGGGATTGTTAAAATGAGATAATTGTACAAGAGCAGACCATTGGTGCTATTCCTGCCAATACTCAGGAACATCTTAAAAACAAGTTATGGACCTGAATAATTAGCCAAAATCAACTCAGTGCTTTGTCATTTCAATTACCAGCCTGGGAACTAGTGCTGAATCATTATAAGGAACACTGGTATAGAAATTCGGTTGCTTAGCGTCAACCTTTCGCGCCCGAGAGGGACGTTAACGGGCTGCTAAGTTCTTACCAACTGAGAGCCACGCTGGCAGCGCCTCCCGCGATCTTCAGTGGAGGTCTACCAACGGCGCTAAGAGTTAGCACTGCGCACTCTAGCGCCACCCACTTGGTGACGTCTATGAGTGTGCAACGCCTCCTTCGCGCCCTGCTCGCGAACTTGATGGCTTTCATCTGCCGTAGCGCCTGGTGTTACTTCCGACAGAAAGCAGGCGTCACGGAGAAGCTGCTGGGGCGATATGTCTGAGGGGGAGCAGGTGGGTGGTTAAAATTATTTTTTTCCCCATGAATGCATCTCTCCTAGATGCTGCACACTGTGGTTTAGCTGCCTTGGCTTTTCTTTAACTATATACAGTGCTCCCAAGGGATGCTAGGATCCCTTGGGACTCCAACAGATAGGCCCTCTGGTGGTGGTGTGATGGAGATTGCAAAGGGTTAAATACATGACATCACTCCCTCGTAAAGTTAACAGTACACTTATTTACAGGGTGAGACGATCTGGGACTTTTTGTTCCCTTGTCGATCGTCTCGGTACAAATGAGGGTGTGGGTGAGTTGGTTAGTTCTTCACTGGGCTGCTCGCCTTGCCAGGCTGCTGGGGATGGTGAGTTCGGCTTTGTTGTCAAATATGATGTCGGTTGCCACTTGTGTGTGTGTGTTGAAGGGTCAAAGTTGGTGGTGTCTTCTTTGGGTTGTTCGTAGCTGTTGGTGAACCACAATTTAATTTGATCCAAAGGTTTTCTGCACGTTAGTCCATTGGCCAATTTGACCTGAAACACCCTACTCCCCTCTTTGGCTATGACCGTGCCAGCGAGCCATTTGCGACCATGTCCATAATTGAGTACAAACACAGAATCATTGACCTCAATATCTCATGACAAATTTGCACGATCATGGTACATACGTTGTTGATGCCCCTTGCCCTTCACGTAATCATGGAGATCACGGTGGACAAGAGAGAGCCTTGTTTTGAGCGCCCTTTTCGTGAACAGCTCAGCTGGGGGAACCCCGGTGAGTAAGTGAGGTCTGGTGCGGTAGCTGAGCAGCACTCGGGACTGTCAGATCTGAAGGGAGCTTTACGACACATGTTTCAAGCTTTGCTTGATGGTCTGAACTGCCCGTTCTGCCTGGCCGTTGGATGCGGGCTTGAACAGGGCAGATGTGCTTGATCCCATTGTGGGTCATGAATTCCTTGAATTCAGCACTGGTGAAACACAGCCCATTGTCTCTGACGAGGACATCAGGCAGGCTGTGCGTGGCAAACATGGCTCATAGGCTTTCGATGGTGGCCATGGACGTGCTTACAGACATTATTGCACATTCAATCCATTTTGAATAGGCATCCATGACAACCAAGAACATTTTGCCTAGAAATGGGCCCGCATAGTCCACGTGGATCCTCGACCACAGTTTGGAGGGCCACGACCACAAACTTAGTGGTGCCTCTCTGGGTGCATTGCTCAGCTGAGAGCAAGTGTTGCACTGGTGCATGCATGTATCTAAATCTGAGTCAATGCCGGGCCACCACACATGGGATCTGGCTATGGCTTTCATCATTACGATGCCTGGGTGGGTGCTGTGCAGCTCACAAATGTATGTATCTCTGCCTTTCTTGGGCAAGACCACGCGATTACCCCACAACAGACAGTCCGCCTGCAAAGACATTTCGTCTTTGTGCCTGTGGAACGGCTTAATCGCCTCCTGCATTTCCGCTGGGATGCTGGACCAGCTCCTATGCAGGCCACAGTTCTTTTCCAAGGATGGCAAAGGATCCTGGCTGGTCCAGGTTCTGATCTGGTGAGCCATGCATCTATTTTCGAATGCATCTATTACCATGAGCAAGTCCGCAGGCTGTGCCATTTCCACCCAGGTGGTGGGCAATGGTAGCCGACTGAGAGCATCAGTGCCCAGTCTGTGGCAGATTACATAGTTGTATGCCAACAGCGTGAGCACCAATCTTTGGATGCGGGCATAGGCATTGGTATTAATCCCTTTACTCTCTGAGAATAGCGATATGTGGTCAGTTTCAAGCTCAAACTTGAGGCCAAACAAGTATTGGTGCATTTTTTATACCCCGTAAGCGCATGCCAGAGCATCTT